>NC_086448.1:213502544-213821830 GCF_028390025.1 Pseudophryne corroboree
GGAGGTACTGGGGATATACGGATCAGAGTTCAGGAGCCAGAGCAATCCACCGGCGAAAATATAAAACTGCATACCAGGCTTGTGGAGCTGGAGCAGGGACCAGCTGCCGGAAGGCTAATAGCTCTGGTTCTGGACATAGTAGAGACAAGCTGCCAGTGTCCACTGAAAGAGGAGAGTACCAGCTTTTGGAGTATCCCCCCAGAAAAACTCTAAGTCAGATAGAACCCGAGATATCTGGTAGGGAAAAGCAATTAACAGGCTCTGATGGGGACCACTGCATTGAAGTCTGATATCTCTGATTCCCCAGGCTCGATTTTCAAAAAATTGGCACCCCTGGAAAAAAGGGGACCCTCAGCTATTAGCCTAGGGCCCTTATTTTCCTGGGGCCCTCGGGCAACTGCCCGTTGAGCCCATACGAAAAGACAGCCCTGGCCATGAGCACTGAGGGACACCTTCAATGTGTCACGTGACCAGGAAGTACAATGTAGTGTAAAGAGACCGGAGCTCTATCAACAGCCACAGCAGCAGCAACAGGGAGAGGAAGAAAAAACACAATGATGCAGCTCGGAGAATCAATGGACACTGTAGCTAAAGGTGCATGCACACGGAGAGATTTTGACTAAGTGCCAATTTTGACTATGCGATTTCCCTTGAACTCCCTGGAGCCCAGAACCACCAATTTTGACTACATTTACTTGCAATTTCGACTATGTGTGATTTTGACTATATACAATTTTGACTATACTAGAAACTAGATTGTACACAATACAAAATTGCCTTGCCTGCACAGTCTTTATTTTTGCGATACCGACCCCGCGGGAGCGCGCATCAGTATTGCAAGCTGTGTACACACGGTGCAATATGTGATAACTTTTCTTTAGAGATGAGCGGGTTCGGTTCCTCGGGATCCGAACCCCCCCCGAACTTCACCCATTTTACACGGTTCCGAGGCAGCCTCGGATCTTCCCGCCTTGCTCGGTTAACCAGAACGCGCCCGAACGTCATCATCCCGCTGTCGGATTCTCGCGAGATTCGTATTCTATATAAGGAGCGTCGCCGCCATTTTCACTCGTGCTTTGGAGATTGAACGGAGAGGACGTGGCAGCGTTCTCTCCCTGAAAAGCTCCGTAATCTGTGCTCAGTTTGCTAAAAATATCTGTGCTCAGTGTGCTGCAAATAATCTGTGCTCAGTGTGCTGAAAATATCTACGTTCTCTGCCTGAAAACGCTCCATATCTGTGCTCAGTGTGCTGCAAATATCTGATCAGTGTGCTGCATTGTGGGGACTGGGGACCACCAGTATATAATATATATACTTTTCTATAACTTCTATACTGCTTGTCAGGACACATGGTCACAGTTACACCGCTCTGTACTGATATACAATAATATATATACTTTTCTATAGCCTCTATACTGCTTGTCAGGACACGTGTCACAGTTACACTGCTCTGTACTGATATATACTAGAGATGAGCGCCGGAAATTTTTCGGGTTTTGTGTTTTGGTTTTGGGTTCGGTTCCGCGGCCGTGTTTTGGGTTCGACCGCGTTTTGGCAAAACCTCACCGAATTTTTTTTGTCGGATTCGGGTGTGTTTTGGATTCGGGTGTTTTTTTCAAAAAACCCTAAAAAACAGCTTAAATCATAGAATTTGGGGGTAATTTTGATCCCAAAGTATTATTAACCTCAAAAAACATAATTTACACTCATTTTCAGCCTATTCTGAACACATCACACCTCACAATATTATTTTTAGTCCTAAAATTTGCACCGAGGTCGCTGTGTGAGTAAGATAAGCGACCCTAGTGGCCGACACAAACACCGGGCCCATCTAGGAGTGGCACTGCAGTGTCACGCAGGATGTCCCTTCCAAAAAACCCTCCCCAAACAGCACATGACGCAAAGAAAAAAAGAGGCGCAATGAGGTAGCTGTGTGAGTAAGATTAGCGACCCTAGTGGCCGACACAAACACCGGGCCCATCTAGGAGTGGCACTGCAGTGTCACGCAGGATGTCCCTTCCAAAAAACCCTCCCCAAACAGCACATGACGCAAAGAAAAAAAGAGGCGCAATGAGGTAGCTGACTGTGTGAGAAAGATAAGCGACCCTAGTGGCCGACACAAACACCGGGCCCATCTAGGAGTGGCACTGCAGTGTCACGCAGGATGGCCCTTCCAAAAAACCCTCCCCAAACAGCACATGACGCAAAGAAAAAAAGAGGCGCAATGAGGTAGCTGACTGTGTGAGTAAGATTAGCGACCCTAGTGGCCGACACAAACACCGGGCACATCTAGGAGTGGCACTGCAGTGTCACGCAGGATGTCCCTTCCAAAAAACCCTCCCCAATCAGCACATGATGCAAAGAAAAAGAAAAGAAAAAAGAGGTGCAAGATGGAATTATCCTTGGGCCCTCCCACCCACCCTTATGTTGTATAAACAAAACAGGACATGCACACTTTAACCAACCCATCATTTCAGTGACAGGGTCTGCCACACGACTGTGACTGATATGACGGGTTGGTTTGGACCCCCCCCAAAAAAGAAGCAATTAATCTCTCCTTGCACAAACTGGCTCTACAGAGGCAAGATGTCCACCTCATCTTCACCCTCCGATATATCACCGTGTACATCCCCCTCCTCACAGATTATCAATTCGTCCCCACTGGAATCCACCATCTCAGCTCCCTGTGTACTTTGTGGAGGCAATTGCTGCTGGTCAATGTCTCCGCGGAGGAATTGATTATAATTCATTTTAATGAACATCATCTTCTCCACATTTTCTGGATGTAACCTCGTACGCCAATTGCTGACAAGGTGAGCGGCGGCACTAAACACTCTTTCGGAGTACACACTTGTGGGAGGGCAACTTAGGTAGAATAAAGCCAGTTTGTGCAAGGGCCTCCAAATTGCCTCTTTTTCCTGCCAGTATAAGTACGGACTGTGTGACGTGCCTACTTGGATGCGGTCACTCATATAATCCTCCACCATTCTATCAATGTTGAGAGAATCATATGCAGTGACAGTAGACGACATGTCCGTAATCGTTGTCAGGTCCTTCAGTCCGGACCAGATGTCAGCATCAGCAGTCGCTCCAGACTGCCCTGCATCACCGCCAGCGGGTGGGCTCGGAATTCTGAGCCTTTTCCTCGCACCCCCAGTTGCGGGAGAATGTGAAGGAGGAGATGTTGACAGGTCGCGTTCCGCTTGACTTGACAATTTTGTCACCAGCAGGTCTTTCAACCCCAGCAGACCTGTGTCTGCCGGAAAGAGAGATCCAAGGTAGGCTTTAAATCTAGGATCGAGCACGGTGGCCAAAATGTAGTGCTCTGATTTCAACAGATTGACCACCCGTGAATCCTTGTTAAGCGAATTAAGGGCTGCATCCACAAGTCCCACATGCCTAGCGGAATCGCTCCGTGTTAGCTCCTCCTTCAATGCCTCCAGCTTCTTCTGCAAAAGCCTGATGAGGGGAATGACCTGACTCAGGCTGGCAGTGTCTGAACTGACTTCACGTGTGGCAAGTTCAAAGGGCATCAGAACCTTGCACAACGTTGAAATCATTCTCCACTGCACTTGAGACAGGTGCATTCCACCTACTATATCGTGCTCAATTGTATAGGCTTGAATGGCCTTTTGCTGCTCCTCCAACCTCTGAAGCATATAGAGGGTTGAATTCCACCTCGTTACCACTTCTTGCTTCAGATGATGGCAGGGCAGGTTCAGTAGTTTTTGGTGGTGCTCCAGTTTTCTGTACGTGGTGCCTGTACGCCGAAAGTGTCCCGCAATTCTTCTGGCCACCGACAGCATCTCTTGCACGCCCCTGTCGTTTTTTAAAAAATTCTGCACCACCAAATTCAAGGTATGTGCAAAACATGGGACGTGCTGGAATTGGCCCAGATTTAATGCACACACAATATTGCTGGCGTTGTCCGATGCCACAAATCCACAGGAGAGTCCAATTGGGGTAAGCCATTCCGCGATGATCTTCCTCAGTTGCCGTAAGAGGTTTTCAGCTGTGTGCGTATTCTGGAAAGCGGTGATACAAAGCGTAGCCTGCCTAGGAAAGAGTTGGCGTTTGCGAGATGCTGCTACTGGTGCCGCCGCTGCTGTTCTTGCGGCGGGAGTCCATACATCTACCCAGTGGGCTGTCACAGTCATATAGTCCTGACCCTGCCCTGCTCCACTTGTCCACATGTCCGTGGTTAAGTGGACATTGGGTACAGCTGCATTTTTTAGGACACTGGTGACTCTTTTTCTGAGGTCTGTGTACATTTTCGGTATCGCCTGCCTAGAGAAATGGAACCTAGATGGTATTTGGTACCGGGGACACAGTACCTCCAACAAGTCTCTAGTTGGCTCTGCAGTAATGATGGATACCGGAACCACGTTTCTCACCACCCAGGATGCCAAGGCCTCAGTTATCCGCTTTGCAGTAGGATGACTGCTGTGATATTTCATCTTCCTCGCAAAGGACTGTTGAACAGTCAATTGCTTACTGGAAGTAGTACAAGTGGGCTTACGACTTCCCCTCTGGGATGACCATCGACTCCCAGCGGCAACAACAGCAGCGCCAGCAGCAGTAGGCGTTACACGCAAGGATGCATCGGAGGAATCCCAGGCAGGAGAGGACTCGTCAGACTTGCCAGTGACATGGCCTGCAGGACTATTGGCATTCCTGGGGAAGGAGGAAATTGACACTGAGGGAGTTGGTGGGGTGGTTTGCGTGAGCTTGGTTACAAGAGGAAGGGATTTACTGGTCAGTGGACTGCTTCCGCTGTCACCCAAAGTTTTTGAACTTGTCACTGACTTATTATGAATGCGCTGCAGGTGACGTATAAGGGAGGATGTTCCGAGGTGGTTAACGTCCTTACCCCTACTTATTACAGCTTGACAAAGGGAACACACGGCTTGACACCTGTTATCCGCATTTCTGGTGAAATACCTCCACACCGAAGAGCTGATTTTTTTGGTATTTTCACCTGGCATGTCAACGGCCATATTCCTCCCACGGACAACAGGTGTCTCCCCGGGTGCCTGACTTAAACAAACCACCTCACCATCAGAATCCTCCTGGTCAATTTCCTCCCCAGCGCCAGCAACACCCATATCCTCCTCATCCTGGTGTACTTCAACACTGACATCTTCAATCTGACTATCAGGAACTGGACTGCGGGTGCTCCTTCCAGCACTTGCACGGGGCGTGCAAATGGTGGAAGGCGCATGCTCTTCACGTCCAGTGTTGGGAAGGTCAGGCATCGCAAACGACACAATTGGACTCTCCTTGTGGATTTGGGATTTCAAAGAACGCACAGTTCTTTGCGGTGCTTTTGCCAGCTTGAGTCTTTTCAGTTTTCTAGCGAGAGGCTGAGTGCTTCCATCCTCATGTGAAGCTGAACCACTAGCCATGAACATAGGCCAGGGCCTCAGCCGTTCCTTGCCACTCCGTGTGGTAAATGGCATATTGGCAAGTTTACGCTTCTCCTCCGACAATTTTATTTTAGGTTTTGGAGTCCTTTTTTTTCTGATATTTGGTGTTTTGGATTTGACATGCTCTGTACTATGACATTGGGAATAGGCCTTGGCAGACGACGTTGCTGGCATTTCATCGTCTCGGCCATGACTAGTGGCAGCAGCTTCAGCACGAGGTGGAAGTGGATCTTGATCTTTCCCTAATTTTGGAACCTCAACTTTTTTGTTCTCCATATTTTATAGGCAGAACTAAAAGGCACCTCAGGTAAACAATGGAGATGGATGGATTGGATACTAGTATTGGATACCTGCCGACTGCCGACACAGAGGTAGCCACAGCCGTGAACTACCGCACTGTACACTGGTTGATAAAGAGATAGTAGTATACTCGTAACAACTAGTATGACACTATGACGGTATAAAGAATGAAAAAAAAACCACGGTTAGGTGGTATATATTATAATAATAATACAATTATGGATGGACGGACTGCCTGCCGACTGCCGACACAGAGGTAGCCACAGCCGTGAACTACCGCACTGTACACTGGTTGATAAAGAGATAGTAGTATACTCGTAACAACTAGTATGACACTATGACGGTATAAAGAATGAAAAAAAAACCACGGTTAGGTGGTATATATTATAATAATAATACAATTATGGATGGACGGACTGCCTGCCGACAGCCGACACAGAGGTAGCCACAGCCGTGAACTACCGCACTGTACACTGGTTGATAAAGAGATAGTAGTATACTCGTAACAACTAGTATGACACTATGACGGTATAAAGAATGAAAAAAAAACCACGGTTAGGTGGTATATATTATAATAATAATACAATTATGGATGGACGGACTGCCTGCCGACTGCCGACACAGAGGTAGCCACAGCCGTGAACTACCGCACTGTACACTGGTTGATAAAGAGATAGTAGTATACTCGTAACAACTAGTATGACACTATGACGGTATAAAGAATGAAAAAAAAACCACGGTTAGGTGGTATATATTATAATAATAATACAATTATGGATGGACGGACTGCCTGCCGACTGCCGACACAGAGGTAGCCACAGCCGTGAACTACCGCACTGTACACTGGTTGATAAAGAGATAGTAGTATACTCGTAACAACTAGTATGACACTATGACGGTATAAAGAATGAAAAAAAAAACACGGTTAGGTGGTATATATTATAATAATAATACAATTATGGATGGACGGACTGCCTGCCGACTGCCGACACAGAGGTAGCCACAGCCGTGAACTACCGCACTGTACACTGGTTGATAAAGAGATAGTAGTATACTCGTAACAACTAGTATGACACTATGACGGTATAAAGAATGAAAAAAAAACCACGGTTAGGTGGTATATATTATAATAATAATACAATTATGGATGGACGGACTGCCTGCCGACTGCCGACACAGAGGTAGCCACAGCCGTGAACTACCGCACTGTACACTGGTTGATAAAGAGATAGTAGTATACTCGTAACAACTAGTATGACACTATGACGGTATAAAGAATGAAAAAAAAACCACGGTTAGGTGGTATATATTATAATAATAATACAATTATGGATGGACGGACTGCCTGCCGACTGCCGACACAGAGGTAGCCACAGCCGTGAACTACCGCACTGTACACTGGTTGATAAAGAGATAGTAGTATACTCGTAACAACTAGTATGACACTATGACGGTATAAAGAATGAAAAAAAAACCACGGTTAGGTGGTATATATTATAATAATAATACAATTATGGATGGACGGACTGCCTGCCGACTGCCGACACAGAGGTAGCCACAGCCGTGAACTACCGCACTGTACACTGGTTGATAAAGAGATAGTAGTATACTCGTAACAACTAGTATGACACTATGACGACGGTATAAAGAAAGAAAAAAAAATACCACGGTTAGGTGGTATATATTATAATAATAATACAATTATGGATGGACGGACTGCCTGCCGACTGCCGACACAGAGGTAGCCACAGCCGTGAACTACCGCACTGTACACTGGTTGATAAAGAGATAGTAGTATACTCGTAACAACTAGTATGACACTATGACGGTATAAAGAATGAAAAAAAAACCACGGTTAGGTGGTATATATTATAATAATAATACAATTATGGATGGACGGACTGCCTGCCGACTGCCGACACAGAGGTAGCCACAGCCGTGAACTACCGCACTGTACACTGGTTGATAAAGAGATAGTAGTATACTCGTAACAACTAGTATGACACTATGACGACGGTATAAAGAAAGAAAAAAAAATACCACGGTTAGGTGGTATATATTGTAATACAATTATGGATGGACGGACTGCCTGCCGAGTTCCGACTGCCGACACAGAGGTAGCCACAGCCGTGAACTACCGCACTGTACTGTGTCTGCTGCTAATATAGACTGGTTGATAAAGAGATAGTATACAATACATACAACAATATACTACTATACTGGTGGTCAGGCACTGGTCACCACTAGTCACACTGGCAGTGGCACTCCTGCAGCAAAAGTGTGCACTGTTTAATTTTAAATTAATATAATATTATGTACTCCTGGGGGCTCCTGCTATAACAACCTGCAGTGCTCCCCAGTCTCCCCCACAATTATTATAAGCTTTGCCTTTTATACATTGATGTGCAGCACACTGGGCTGAGCTGAGTGCACACAGACTGAGTCACACTGTGTGACTGGCTGCTGCTGTGTATCGTTTTTTTTCAGGCAGAGAACGGATATAGCAGAGAACGGATATATTAAAATAAATAAAAGTTAACTAACAACAACTGCACTGGTCACTGTGGTAAACTCTGTCTGACTCTGCACAATCTCTCTCTCTCTTCTAATCTAATTTCTAATGGAGAGGACGCCAGCCACGTCCTCTCCCTATCAATCTCAATGCACGTGTGAAAATGGCGGCGACGCGCGGCTCCTTATATAGAATCCGAGTCTCGCGAGAATCCGACAGCGTCATGATGACGTTCGGGCGCGCTCGGGTTAACCGAGCAAGGCGGGAGGATCCGAGTCTGCTCGGACCCGTGAAAAAAACATGAAGTTCGTGCGGGTTCGGTTTCAGAGAAACCGAACCCGCTCATCTCTAATATATACAGTAATATATATACTTTTCTATAGCTTCTATACTGCTTGTCAGGACACACGTGTCACAGTTACACCGCTCTGTACTACTACTGATATACAGTAATATATATACTTTTCTATAGCTTCTATACTGCTTGTCAGGACACATGTGTCACAGTTACACCGCTCTGTACTGATATATACAATAATTTTAAATAATTTTCTATAGCTTCTATACTACTTGTCAGGACACACATGTCACAGTTACACCGCTCTGTACTACTACTGATATACAGTAATATATATAGTTTTCTATAGCTTCTATACTGCTTGTCAGGACACATGTGTCACAGTTACACCGCGCTGTACTACTACTGATATACAGTAATATATATACTTTTCTATAGTTTCTATACTGCTCGTCAGGACACATGTGTCACAGTTACACCGCGCTGTACTACTACTGATATACAGTAATATATATACTTTTCTATAGCTTCTATACTGCTTGTCAGGACACGTGTGTCACAGTTACACCGCGCTGTACTACTACTGATATACAGTAATATATATACTTTTCTATAGCTTCTATACTGCTTGTCAGGACACGTGTCACAGTTACACTGCTCTGTACTGATATATATACAATAATTTTAAATCATTTACTATAGCTTCTATACTGCTTGTCAGGACACATGTGTCACAGTTACACCGCTCTGTACTACTACTGATATACAGTAATATATATACTTTTCTATAGCTTCTATACTGCTTGTCAGGACACATGGGTCACAGTTACACCGCTCTGTACTGATATATACAATCATTTTAAATCATTTTCTATAGCTTCTATACTGCTTGTCAGGACACACATGTGTCACAGTTACACCGCTCTGTACTACTACTGATATACAGTAATATATATACTTTTCTATAGCTTCTATACTGCTTGTCAGGACACATGTGTCACAGTTACACCGCTCTGTACTGATATATACAATAATTTTAAATCATTTTCTATAGCTTCTATACTGCTTGTCAGGACACACATGTCACAGTTACACCGCTCTGTACTGATATATACAATAATTTTAAATCATTTTCTATAGCTTCTATACTGCTTGTCAGGACACACATGTGTCACAGTTACACCGCTCTGTACTACTACTGATATACAGTAATATATATACTTTTCTATAGCTTCTATACTGCTTGTCAGGACACATGGGTCACAGTTACACCGCTCTGTCTGTACTGTACTGATATATACAATAATATATATACTTTTCTATAGCTTCTAGTATTACAGTGCAGCATTTTGGTGACTAGCAGTATATAGTTGTACAGTAGGCCATTGCTGTATCTTGCAGCTCTGTGTCACTGCAAGTATCCATCCATTCCATTTTCTTCAAGTGATTTGGACCAATAATACCATTGATTAGAACGAATAATTCCAGTGATTTTGTCATTTTCTTCCAGTGATTTGGACCAATAATACCATTGATTAGAAGTTAGAACAAATAATTCCAGTGATTTTGTCATTTTCTTCCAGTGATTTGGACCAATAATACCATTGATTAGAACGAATAATTCCAGTGATTTTGTCATTTTCTTCCAGTGATTTGGACCAATAATGCCATTGATTAGAACGAGTAATTCCTGTGATATTGAGGTGTTTGTGTCACTTAGCTTAGCCGTCCAGCGACCACAGTGCACCTCTTTTTCTCTTTTCTTTGCATTATGTGCTGTTTGGGGCCAATTTTTTTAAGTGCCATCCTGTCTGAGACTTCCGTATATGTCCAGTGGTACTGCCATTTGATATAATTCCCAACATTACTGCCATTTAATTCCAGTGATTTTGTCATTTTCTTCCAGTGATTTGGACCAATAATACCATTGATTAGAACAAATAATTCCTCTGATATTGAGGTGTTTGTGTCGCTTAGCTTAGCCGTCCAGCGACCACAGTGCACCTCTTTTTCTCTTTTCTTTGCATCATGTGCTGTTTGGGGCCAATTTTTTGAAGTGCCATCCTGTCTGATACTGCAGTGCCACTCCTAGATGGGCCAGGTGTTTGTGCCGCCCTCTTGGGTCGCTTTGCTTAGTAATCCAGCGACCTCGGTGCAAATGTTAGGACTAAAAATAGTATTGTGAGGTGTGAGGTGTTCAGAATAGACTGGAAATGAGTGGAAATTGTGGTTATTGAGGTTAATAATACTATAGGATCAAAATTACCCCCAAATTCTATGATTTAAGCTGTTTTTGAGGGCTTTTTTAAAAAAAAAAACACCCAAATCCAAAACACATCCGAATCCGCCAAAAAATTTTCAGGGAGGTTTTGCCAAAACGCTCCGAATCCAAAACACGGCCGCGGAACCGAATCGAAAACCAAAACACAAAACCCGAAAAATGTCCGGTGCACATCTCTACTTTTCTTACGATTTTGAATATACAGTCAAAATCGCAAGCAAACATCGCAACATGGGGGTCATTCTGACCCGTTCGCTTGCTGCGTTTTAATGCAGCAGAGCGAACGGGTCCCTGCTGCGCATGCGCCGGCGGAGGCCGTAGCAGGCCAGCGATCGCCTCTGCCTGATTGACAGGCAGAGGCGATCGATGGGCGGGAGGGGGCGAAACGGCGGCGTTTGGCCGCCGTTTTGTAGGCGCGGTCCGGCCAACACAGGCGTGGCCGGACCGAACGGGGGGGGGGGGGGGGCCGCAGCGTCTGCGTAACGTCATATGCAGCCGCTGCGGCCCGGGGAGCGAGGAGTAGCTCCCGGCCAGCACGCTAAAGCTGCGCTGGCCGGGAGCTACTCCTGAAGTGCAAAGGCATCGCTGCTGTGCGATGCCTTTGCACTTCTGCGGGGGGGCCGGCACTGACATGCGGGGCGTCCCCCGCATGTCAGAAAAGATGATCGTAGCTGTGCTAAATTTAGCACAGCTACGATCAACTCGGAATGACCCCCCATGTGTATTCACCTTTACTGGTGTATTCAATAGCTGTCGGAAGCTGCCGTCTTGTCAGAAAGACGGCAGCTTCCGACAGATTTTGGTTGGAAGGGGTTCCGACCTATTCAATATGGGCTGTTTTTTCCCGACAAGTCAGGAATTCCCGACTTGTCGGAAAACACGTGGATCGGTGAAATAGCCGCCGATCCGCATGCTTCTGTTAGAAACGGGGCCAAATCTGACAGGTGACAATCTCAATCTGACTTTAAAAAAAGTCAGATTTATGTGAGGGGACGGGGGAGTGGTGTGGTGGGCTATGGGGATTGGTGCAGCGGGCTATGGTGAGCAGGGCAGGGAGGTACCTTAAGACGGGCGTCCCCCGGCTAGGCACCTCTCTCCCTGCAGCGCTCCCTGGCCGGCACTGGGCTACACGGCTGAGTGCCATGATGTGCGACTCCCTCCAGCAGCTCCCTGTGATCACACACATGGTGAGCTGCTGACAGAAGCTGCATGGACGCCGGCCAAATCTGACAATCGGATTTGTCCACTCTATTGAATAGTGCTTGTCGGATCCATGCCGACAAATGCATGTCGGAATGAATCCGACTCTTATTGAATATACCCAGGGCTGCCATCAGAAATTGTGGGGCCCGGGACTGACAAAATAGGCAGGGCCCCTCCCCTTTAAAAATATAAAGTAAAAAAATAAATAAATATATATTTAAAAAAAATATCCTGTGCACATATGGAGCAACACTATATTAATGCCCCTTGCAATATATTAATTCCCCTTGCACCATATCAATGCCCCATATTATTAACACACACACACACACACACACACACACACACACACACACACACACACACACACACACACACACATATATACATACATACATACACACACACACACACACACACACTTTATCTCTTACTCTCCTTGTTGTAGCAGCCAGCCTGGTCCCGTGTAGCCATGCCCCCTCCTTTCCGGTAGCTGCACTCCCTTTTCATGCATGAGTTCTGACATTGTCACAGCAGGGGGGAGAGGATGCTGCAAGCTTCAATTGAAAATGACCCTCCCAAAATGGCCACCGCCCTAAAGGAGACAGTTATTAAAAATACTAGAGGAGTCTCCTCTAGTATCTTTAATAACTGTCTCCTATGAGGCGGCGGCCATTTTGGGAGGGACGCTTACAATTGATGCATCCAGCGTCCTCTCCCCCTCCTGTGACAGTCAGATCTTGGGAACGAAAAAGGGGGCGGAGCAGAGCAGCGTGCAGAGCGCGGATGGCTACATGAGCAGCCAGGGCCCTTTCCTCTCTGTTAGAGAGGCCGGGACCGTGGCTATTGTGCCCGCAGCACCCCCCTGATGGCGGGGCTGAATATACCCCTCAGTGTACTAAAGGGAGAGTTACAGTGAGTAGGGGGTGAGACAGGCTCCCAGCACTCAGACCTATACTTATGTGTGCCTCCCCAGTCACTGTCCTTTCAGCCTCCCCATATCTGGTAGGTACTATATGTCATGCTTGTATGTAGGAAAAAACAGACACCCAACTGACTTTTCAAACAATTGAATATCCCCCATTATATATTTTATGTGCTGCATCGGGCTCCTGCCACAGTGTAGGAGCTGGCACCTTCCGGACCCCTAGCATGACAAGATGGGGTCGGACCATAATGCCATGCCCCATTCCGAAGATAACCACGCCCCATATAGCTGGCATGTGCCTTTGGTGCGCTTACTGGCTCCTACTGCCACACCGGGTGTAATAGAGGCTAGTGACGTCTCTGCTCTACTGTGTGTTGTAATGTGTTTAAGGGGCACTGATGAGTGGCATGTAGTGTACAAGGGCTACTACTTTGTAGTGTTATATGATTAACATACACTACTGTGCGGTGTAATGTGAATTGGTACTGTTCTGTGACTGTGCCCGTTCCCCATGAGGCCACGCCCCTATATTTTTGGCATGGGAAATCGGCGTGTCCTGTCCCTATTTTTAATAGACCACCTCATAGTGAAAATTACTGAAAATCACCCAATTACAACATCACAACATTTGACCTGACACACAGTTGTACACTAATGCTTCTGCAGGTATGATTTTTGCCTCAGAGGATGTGCGACAATGTGATAATGTTACAGCAGCTGGGATTTGTATAGAGACGCCCACTAGAGCCTTCACAGCTGCCCGCAACTGTGTACGAATTCACAGCATTGATGCAGATCCAGGAAACATCAACTCCGCAAGTAAAGGGCCCATACATCAGCAATTGATTGGGGCAATTTGCCAATTTGCAGATGATTGTGTCAATAAATCTGCAATGTATGGGGTTCACTGATCGCACAAATCGATTGGGATTGTTAAATCAGGTTTTTCAACATGTTTAATTTCACAGATAAATTGGGGCTTTAGATTGTGTGTGGCAACAATCTGCAGACCTGCAGACTGTTTCTAGTAAACTGATGAGTCTTCCAAGATTGGCAGATCTGTTTAACTGAAAATGATCTGCAAATCATTGAAAAATATTTGTAATGTATGGGCAAAGTTAAATGGATTGTAAAAAATAAGAATTTACTCACCGGTAATTCAATTTCTCGTAGTCCGTAGTGGATGCTGGGGACTCCGTAAGGACCATGGGGAATAGACGGGCTCCGCAGGAGACTGGGCACACTATAAGAAAGATTTGGTACTACCTGGTGTGCACTGGCTCCTCCCTCTATGCCCCTCCTCCAGACCTCAGTTAGGATACTGTGCCCGGAAGAGCTGACACAATAAGGAAGGATTTTGAATCCCGGGTAAGACTCATACCAGCCACACCAATCACACCGTATAACTCGTGATATTAAACCCAGTTAACAGTATGAAACATAACTGAGCCTCTCAACAGATGGCTCAACAATAACCCTTTAGTTAGGCAATAACTATATACAAGTATTGCAGACAATCCGCACTTGGGATGGGCGCCCAGCATCCACTACGGACTACGAGAAATAGAATTACCGGTGAGTAAATTCTTATTTTCTCTGACGTCCTAGTGGATGCTGGGGACTCCGTAAGGACCATGGGGATTATACCAAAGCTCCCAAACGGGCGGGAGAGTGCGGATGACTCTGCAGCACCGAATGAGAGAACTCAAGGTCCTCCTCAGCCAGGGTATCAAATTTGTAGAATTTAGCAAACGTGTTTGCCCCTGACCAAGTTGCAGCTCGGCAAAGTTGTAAAGCCGAGACCCCTCGGGCAGCCGCCCAAGATGAGCCCACCTTCCTCGTGGAATGGGCTTTCACTGATTTAGGATGCGGCAATCCAGCCGCAGAATGCGCCAGCTGAATTGTGCTACAAATCCAGCGAGCAATAGTCTGCTTAGAAGCAGGAGCACCTATTTTGTTGGGTGCATACAGGATAAAAAGCGAGTCAGTTTTCCTGACTCCAGCCGTCCTGGAAACATAAATTTTCAAGGCCCTGACTACGTCCAGTAACTTGGAATCCTCCAAGTCCCTAGTAGCCGCAGGCACCACAATAGGTTGGTTCAAGTGAAAAGCTGATACCACCTTAGGGAGAAACTGGGGACGAGTCCTCAGTTCTGCCCTATCCATATGGAAAATCAGATAAGGGCTTTTACATGACAAAGCCGCCAATTGTGACACACGCCTGGCCGTAGCCAAGGTCAATAACATGACCACTTTCCACGTGAGATATTTCAGATCCACGGTTTTAAGTGGTTCAAACCAATGTGATTTTAAGAAATTCAACACCACATTGAGATCCCAAGGTGCCACAGGAGGCACAAAAGGGGGCTGAATATGAAGCACTCCCTTTACAAAAGTCTGAACTTCAGGCAGTGAAGCCAGTTCTTTCTGGAAGAAAATCGACAGAGCCGAAATCTGGACCTTAATGGAACCCAATTTTAGGCCCATAGTCACTCCTGACTGTAGGAAGTGCAGAAAACGACCCAGCTGAAATTCCTCTGTAGGGGCCTTCCTGGCCTCAAACCACGCAACATATTTTCACCAAATACGGTGATAATGGTTTGCGGTTACTTCTTTCCTGGCTTTTATCAGCGTAGGAATGACTTCCTCCGGAATGCCCTTTTCCTTTAGGATCCGGAATTCAACCGCCATGCCGTCAAACGTAGCCGCGGTAAGTCTTGGAACAGACAGGGCCCCTGCTGTAGCAGATCCTGTCTGAGCGGTAGAGGCCATGGGTCCTCTGATAACATTTCTTGAAGTTCCGGGTACCAAGCTCTTCTTGGCCAATCCGGAACCACGAGTATCGTTCTTACTCCTCGCCTTCTTATTATTCTCAGTACCTTTGGTATGAGAGGCAGAGGAGGGAACACATAAACCGACTGGTACACCCACGGTGTCACTAGAGCGTCCACGGCTATCGCCTGAGGGTTCCTTGACCTGGCGCAATATCTCTTTAGCTTTTTGTTTAGGCGGGACGCCATCATGTCCACCTGTGGCCTTTCCCAACGGTTTACCAACAGTAGGAAGACTTCTGGAAGAAGTCCCCACTCTCCCGGGTGTAGGTCGTGTCTGCTGAGGAAGTCTGCTTCCCAGTTGTCCACTCCCGGAATGAACACTGCTGACAGTGCTATTACGTGATTTTCCGCCCATCGGAGAATCCTTGTGGCTTCTGCCATCGCCACCCTGCTTCTTGTGCCGCCCTGTCGGTTTACATGGGCGACTGCCGTGATGTTGTCTGATTGGATCAGAACCGGCTGGTTTTGAAGCAGGGGCCTTGCCTGACTTAGGGCATTGTAAATGGCCCTCAGTTCCAGAATGTTTATGTGTAGGGACGACTCCTGACTTGACCAAAGTCCCTGGAAATTTCTTCCCTGTGTGACTGCGCCCCAGCCCCGAAGGCTGGCATCCGTGGTCACCAGGACCCAGTCCTGTATGCCAAATCTGCGGCCCTCTAGAAGATGAGCACTCTGCAGCCACCACAGTAGAGACACCCTGGTCCTTGGAGACAGGGTTATCAGTTGATGCATCTGAAGATGCGATCCCGACCACTTGTCCAAGAGGTCCCACTGGAAGGTCCTTGCATGGAACCTGCCGAGTGGAATTGCTTCGTACGAAGCCACCATTTTTCCCAGGACTCGTGTGCAGTGATGCACCGATACCCGTTTTGGTTTTAGGAGGTCTCTGACTAGAGATGACAGCTCCTTGGCTTTCTCCTGCGGGAGAAACACTTTTTTCTGTTCTGTGTCCAGAATCATCCCCAGGAACAGTAAGCGTGTGGAAGGAACCAGTTGTGACTTTGGAATGTTTAGAATTCAGCCATGCTGTTGTAGCACTTCCCGAGATAGTGCTACTCCGACCAGTAACTGCTCCCTGGACCTCGCCTTTATTAGGAGATCGTCCAAGTACGGGGTAATTAAAACTCCCTTTTTTCGAAGGAGTATCATCATTTCTGCCATTACCTTGGTAAACACCCTCGGTGCCGTGGACAGTCCAAACGGTAGTGTCTGGAATTGGTAATGGCAATCCTGTACCACAAATCTGAGGTACTCCTGGTGAGGAAGGTAAATTGGGACATGCAGGTAAGCATCCTTGATGTCCAGGGATACCATGTAATCCCCCTCGTCCAGGCTTGCAATAACCGCCCTGAGCGATTCCATCTTGAACTTGAATCTTTTTATGTATGTGTTCAAGGATTTCAAATTTAAAATGGGTCTCACCGAACCGTCCGGTTTCGGTACCACAAACAGTGTGGAATAGTAACCCCGTCCTTGTTGAAGTAGGGGTACTTTGACTATCACCTGCTGGGAATACAGCTTGTGAATTGCCTCTAGTACAGCCTCCCTGCCCGAGGGAGTTGTCGGTAAGGCCGATTTGAGGAAACGGCGGGGGGGAGGCGCCTCGAATTCCAGCTTGTACCCCTGAGATACTACTTGAAGGATCCAGGGATCCACCCGTGAGCGAACCCACTGATCGCTGAAATTTTTGAGGCGGCCCCCCACCTTACCTGGCTCCGCCTGTGGAGCCCCACCGTCATGCGGCGGATTTGGAAGAAGCGGGGGAGGACTTTTGTTCCTGGAAACCTGCTGCGTGGTGCAGCTTTTTTCCCCTTCCTCTGCCTCTAGACAGAAAGGACCCGCCTTTTCCCTGCCTGTTTTTCTGGGGTCGAAAGGACTGTACCTGATAATACGGCGCTTTCTTAGGCTGTGAGGGGACATGGGGCAAAAATGCTGACTTCCCAGCTGTTGCTGTGGAAACAAGGTCTGAGAGACCATCCCCGAATAACTCCTCACCCTTATAAGGCAAAACTTCCATGTGCCTTTTAGAATCTGCATCCCCTGTCCACTGCCGAGTCCATAAGCCTCTCCTAGCAGAAATGGACAATGCACTTATTCTAGATGCCAGCCGGCAGATCTCCCTCTGTGCATCTCTCATGTACAAGACTGAGTCTTTTATATGCTCTACGGTTAGCAATATAGTGTCCCTGTCCAGGGTGTCAATATTTTCTGACAGGGAATCTGACCAAGCAGCAGCAGCAGCACTGCACATCCACGCTGAAGCAATAGCTGGTCTCAGTATAACACCAGTGTGTGTATATATAGACTTTAGGATAGCCTCCTGCATTCTATCAGCAGGTTCCTTTAGGGCGGCCGTATCCGGAGACGGTAGTGCCACCTTTTTAGACAAACGTGTGAGCGCTTTATCCACCCTAGGGGGAGTTTCCCAACGTGACCTATCCTCTGGCGAGAAAGGGAACGCCATTAGTAATTTTTTTGAAATCACCAATTTTTTATCAGGGAAAGCCCACGCTTCTTCACACACTTCATTTAATTCTTCAGATGGGGGAAAAACTATTGGTAGTTTTTTCTCCCCAAACATAATACCCTTTTTTGAGGTACCTGGGTTTATATCAGAAATGTGTAAAAACTCTTTCATTGCCTCAATCATGCAACGAATGGCCCTAGTGGACATTAAATTTGACTCATCGTCGTCGACACTGGTATCAGCATCCGTGTCGACATCTGTGTCTGCCATCTGAGGTAGTGGGCGTTTTAGAGCCCCTGATGGCCTTTGAATTGCCTGGACAGGCACGAGCTGAGAAGCCGGCTGTCCCGCATTTGGCATGTCGTCAAATTTTTTATGTAAGGAGTCGACACTTGCACGTAATTCCTTCCTAGTCCATCCACTCAGGTGTCTGCCCCGCAGGGGGTGACATCACATTTATAGGCATCTGCTCCGCCTCCACATAAGTCTCCTCATCAAACATGTCGACACAGCCGTACCGACACACCGCACACACACACAGGGAATGCTTTTAAAGGAGACAGGACCCCACAAAAGCCCTTTGGGGAGACAGAGAGAGAGTATGCCAGCACACACCAGAGCGCTATATAATGCAGGGACTAACTGAATTATGCCCCCTATAGCTGCTATAATATTTACTGCGCCTCAAATTTGTGCCCCCCCTCTCTTTTTTACCCTTTTCTGTAGTGTAGACTGCAGGGGAGAGTCAGGGAGCTTCCTTCCAGCGGAACTGTGAGGGAGAAATGGCGCCAGTGTGCTGAGGGAGATGGCTCCGCCCCTTTTTCGGCTGACTTTTCTCCCGCTTTTTTCTGTATTCTGGCAGGGGTAATTACCACATATATAGCCTCTGGGGCTATATATTGTGGTTATTTTGCCAGCCAAGGTGATTTTATTGCTGCTCTGGGCGCCCCCCCCTAGCGCCCTGCACCTTCAGTGACCGGAGTGTGAAGTGTGTATGAGGAGCAATGGCGCACAGCTGCAGTGCTGTGCGCTACCTTGGTGAAGACTGAAGTCTTCTGCCGCCGATTTTCCAGACCATCTTCTTGCTTCTGGCTCTGTAAGGGGGACGGCGGCGCGGCTCCGGGAACGAACACCAAGGACTGGTCCTGCGGTCGATCCCTCTGGAGCTAATGGTGTCCAGTAGCCTAAGAAGCCCAAGCTAGCTGCAAGCAGGTAGGTTCGCTTCTTCTCCCCTTAGTCCCTCGCTGCAGTGAGCCTGTTGCCAGCAGGTCTCACTGTAAAATAAAAAACCTAACAAATACTTTCTTTCTAGGAGCTCAGGAGAGACCCTAGTGTGCATCCAGCTCGGCCGGGCACAGAAATCTAACTGAGGTCTGGAGGAGGGGCATAGAGGGAGGAGCCAGTGCACACCAGGTAGTACCAAATCTTTCTTATAGTGTGCCCAGTCTCCTGCGGAGCCCGTCTATTCCCCATGGTCCTTACGGAGTCCCCAGCATCCACTAGGACGTCAGAGAAACAATAAATCTGTAAAATAAATCTCAGGATCTGTGAAACAAATTGTGTTTGCTGATGTATGGGCCCCTTAAGTCTGTGGTGACTCAGAATGGTTGCCGTAACTGAGATGCCGGAGTCCCAACACACCTGGGTTTTTGCAGCCACTCCATGTTACCTTCCAAAAAAGTCAGCGTCCTGTCAGTCACTTGTGAATGAATCGTCAATTGCAGTTCAATTTCCGTGCATACGCATTGTGGCAGAGACGCATGCGCAGACCATGATAATTGCTCAATTGTAAAAACATTGTTATAATATACAACTGTGAATCAGGGCCATTATCCACAACCAAAAATGTATACAGTATAGAAGAATGGAAAAAGGAACACAGGGATACATCATGGTCCGCATACAGATAAGAAAAATCAAGTGTGTCCCAAAAAGTTCAATAGTAGCAATGAAAAGAAAAAAGGGCATGCTAAGGGGGTAGACCAGAAGTTCCCAAACTGTGTACCGTGGCTCCCTGGGGTGCCTCGGGACACTTGCAGGGGTGCCCTGGGTTGGTGGGCCAGGACCAATTCAAATTATTCATGGTCAATATAATAGGCAAAACCAGTGCTGGTGGCTGCCAGTCATAAAATATGTGGCCAAACAGAAGCAAATCTTGTCCCTCACCACATAACTGACCCTAAGGATGACCTATAAACTAGAGATGAGCGCCTGAAATTTTTCGGGTTTTGTGTTTTGGTTTTGGGTTCGGTTCCGCGGCCGTGTTTTGGGTTCGACCGCGTTTTGGCAAAACCTCACCGAATTTTTTTTGTCGGATTCGGGTGTGTTTTGGATTCGGGTGTTTTTTTTTTAAAAACCCTAAAAAACAGCTTAAATCATAGAATTTGGGGGTCATTTTGATCCCAAAGTATTATTAACCTCAAAAACCATAATTTACACTCATTTTCAGTCTATTCTGAATACCTCACACCTCACAATATTATTTTTAGTCCTAAAATTTGCACCGAGGTCGCTGTGTGAGTAAGATAAGCGACCCTAGTGGCCGACACAAACACCGGGCCCATCTAGGAGTGGCACTGCAGTGTCACGCAGGATGTCCCTTCCAAAAAACCCTCCCCAAACAGCACATGACGCAAAGAAAAAAAGAGGCGCAATGAGGTAGCTGACTGTGTGAGTAAGATAAGCGACCCTAGTGGCCGACACAAACACCGGGCCCATCTAGGAGTGGCACTGCAGTGTCACGCAGGATGTCCCTTCCAAAAAACCCTCCCCAAACAGCACATGACGCAAAGAAAAAAAGAGGCGCAATGAGGTAGCTGACTGTGTGAGTAAGATAAGCGACCCTAGTGGCCGACACAAACACCGGGCCCATCTAGGAGTGGCACTGCAGTGTCACGCAGGATGTCCCTTCCAAAAAACCCTCCCCAAACAGCACATGACGCAAAGAAAAAAAGAGGCGCAATGAGGTAGCTGACTGTGTGAGTAAGATAAGCGACCCTAGTGGCCGACACAAACACCGGGCCCATCTAGGAGTGGCACTGCAGTGTCACGCAGGATGGCCCTTCCAAAAAACCCTCCCCAAACAGCACATGACGCAAAGAAAAAGAAAAGAAAAAAGAGGTGCAAGATGGAATTGTCCTTGGGCCCTCCCACCCACCCTTATGTTGTATAAACAGGACATGCACACTTTAACCAACCCATCATTTCAGTGACAGGGTCTGCCACACGACTGTGACTGATATGACGGGTTGGTTTGGACCCCCCCCAAAAAAGAAGCAATTAATCTCTCCTTGCACAATCTGGCTCTACAGAGGCAAGATGTCCACCTCATCATCATCCTCCGATATATCACCGTGTACATCCCGCTCCTCACAGATTATCAATTCGTCCCCACTGGAATCCACCATCTCAGCACCCTGTGTACTTTGTGGAGGCAATTGCTGCTGGTGAATGTCTCCACGGAGGAATTGATTATAATTCATTTTAATGAACATCATCTTCTCCACATTTTCTGGATGTAACCTCGTACGCCGATTGCTGACAAGGTGAGCGGCGGCACTAAACACTCTTTCGGAGTACACACTTGTGGGAGGGCAACTTAGGTAGAATAAAGCCAGTTTGTGCAAGGGCCTCCAAATTGCCTCTTTTTCCTGCCAGTATAAGTACGGACTGTGTGACGTGCCTACTTGGATGCGGTCACTCATATAATCCTCCACCATTCTTTCAATGGTGAGAGAATCATATGCAGTGACAGTAGACGACATGTCCGTAATCGTTGTCAGGTCCTTCAGTCCGGACCAGATGTCAGCATCAGCAGTCGCTCCAGACTGCCCTGCATCACCGCCAGCGGGTGGGCTCGGAATTCTGAGCCTTTTCCTCGCACCCCCAGTTGCGGGAGAATGTGAAGGAGGAGATGTTGTTGACAGGTCGCGTTCCGCTTGACTTGACAATTTTCTCACCAGCAGGTCTTTCAACCCCAGCAGACTTGTGTCTGCCGGAAAGAGAGATCCAAGGTAGGCTTTAAATCTAGGATCGAGCACGGTGGCCAAAATGTAGTGCTCTGATTTCAACAGATTGACCACCCGTGAATCCTTGTTAAGCGAATTAAGGGCTCCATCCACAAGTCCCACATGCCTAGCGGAATCGCTCCGTGTTAGCTCCTCCTTCGATGTCTCCAGCTTCTTCTGCAAAAGCCTGATGAGGGGAATGACCTGACTCAGGCTGGCAGTGTCTGAACTGACTTCACGTGTGGCAAGTTCAAAGGGCATCAGAACCTTGCACAACGTTGAAATCATTCTCCACTGCGCTTGAGACAGGTGCATTCCACCTCCTATATCGTGCTCAATTGTATAGGCTTGAATGGCCTTTTGCTGCTCCTCCAACCTCTGAAGCATATAGAGGGTTGAATTCCACCTCGTTACCACTTCTTGCTTCAGATGATGGCAGGGCAGGTTCAGTAGTTTTTGGTGGTGCTCCAGTTTTCTGTACGTGGTGCCTGTACGCCGAAAGTGTCCCGCAATTCTTCTGGCCACCGACAGCATCTCTTGCACGCCCCTGTCGTTTTTTAAAAAATTCTGCACCACCAAATTCAAGGTACAGATGTAGCCACCTTTATCTTGACTGTTTCTCCGCCGAGACGGGCGTTTAGTCACGCTAAGGCGATAGCTGAGTTTAATCACAGGTAGGCGCGTTGAGGCGATCTAGATACTCATCATGCATTACACATCTCCACCACTGTGTGGCTAATGCTCCACTAATCCAGTACTTTCGATCGTACAGTATAGCGGCGGATTGATCTACAGCTCTGGCAATACTGTAGGCGTAACGGGAGGCGGTGGAAAAAGATGGTGACCTACAGTACTGTAGAGTACTGTACTGTATGTGTATGGAGTACTGTATGTGTATGGAGACGCAACTACAGTAATTGTGTAAAAGGAAGAATGTACAGGACAATGTATAAACACCGTGCTTTTAAAATACATGAGAGTCTGAGTTCGCTAATGCATAATGGAAATGGAGGGCTAGCAGGAGGCGGTGGAAAATACCGTGCTTTACAAATGCGAGCGTCCGAGTCCTCTAAGGCATAAACCAACACCAATGGGGTGGGGGCCGGGCGCTGTTTGCAGTACTTTCACACATGAAATTGGGAGTCTCTCATGAGGCGTCGTGGGCTAGGGGTGAAGGCTCCCACCTCCCACGCTGGGGGTCCAGGGTTCGAGACGTGATGTGCCTTCTTTTTTTTTTTTTATTGTAATAATACACTGTATTATTTTATCAACATTGTAAGACAGTCAATGGAAAGGTGCACACAAGTTACATATAAATCAGAGTACATCTGCAGGAGCGATTCTTTACGCTAAATGCAACTGCACAGCGGCAATGAGTAGAAATGAGTGTATTCTGACGCTACTAAGTGAGCAAAACAGTACTATACAGTAGATATTCGGCGTTTGTGTATTGCACATGACCTGAATTCCCTCCCTGTCTACTGCATGATCTGTGCAGGCTCCCAGGGGGAAGGGCAATAGGCTAGCAGGAGGCTACTGGGGACTCAGACTCATACAGTACTTGCATTTCAAAAGCACAGTATTTTCCACCGCCTCCCGCTTGCCCATCGCCCTTCCCCCCTGGGATCCTGCACAGGTCATGCAGTAGACAGGGAGGGAGTTATTCACGTAAACTAGGGCAAAGCTGCAGGAGCAGTTGTACTGTTTAGGGTCTATGCACCATATGGTATACATACAATTCTATAGCAGGGCAGACTCAATTGAAATGGCTACCGCCTGTGTCTCCTCGCCCAATGGAGGCCCTCGGCTATGGAGCAAGTAACAGCACAGATTTGGTAGGTCACGGGGCAATGCTGAAGGAGCGTCAGAATCCCCTAGCTAAAATACACAGGGGTGATAGGGATAAGTGAGGTCTTTGCGCATAACGATACACCGCAAAGTTCCCCATGGTTTTGATTATGCCTTTTCTTTGAACACGGTATTTTCCACTGCCTCACCCTACCCCCATCCCACTTTCCCCTTCCCCCCCTGGGAGCCTGCAAAGTACATGCAGTAGACAGGGAGGGAGTTCCGATCAGGTTACAAGACATGTGCAACAGTATACTACTGTATGTAGGAAAATCCACCGCCCACTCTGATTTATGTGAAACCTGTGTGCACCCTTCCATTGAATGTATAACAAAGAAAAATAATAATAATAAAGTGAATGTTACAAGAACACATTAAAAAAAGGTTGGCACTTCCTTCCCATTGGTGTTGGTTTATGCCTTAGGGGACTCGGACGTTAATACTTGTATTTCAAAAGCACAGTGTTTTCCACCGCCTCTCCCTACCCCCATCGCCCTTCCCCCCTGGGAGCCTGCACAGGTCATGCAGTGGACAGGGAGGGAGTTCAGGTCAGGTACAATACACAAATGCTGATGATCTACAGTACTGTGTTGCTCAGTTAGTTGCGTTGGAATACACTAATTTATACTCATTACCGCTGTGTATTTGTATATAGCGGAATGAATCGCTGCTGCAGATTTACTTTGATTTATGTGAAACCTGTGTGCACCCTTTCATTGAATGTACAACAAAGAAAAAAAATAATAAAGTGAATGTCACGGGAACATAGAAAAAAAAAAGGTTGGCACTTTGTGACCCTCAGCTTGGGAGGTGGGAGCCTTCATCACTAGGTTGGTATGGAAGGGGAGACAATTAGCTACCGGAGGGTACCAACCCCAAGTTTCTGTGACCCCCACAAGGCTCATGGCAAGCGTCGGAACCTATGGTGGGTCTGAATTAACGGTCCCATTATAGTCTATAGGTAAATGGGTCCACTTTGCGTACTGATATCTCTGGTTCTGGGTGTCCCAGAGACTCAGGACTGGTACCATACAAAAGAGGAGACTCTTGGCTTTCGGGGCAGACCAACCACTAGTTTATGTGACACTGGAAAAAGAAACGGGAAGCAACCGTGTTTCGGGTCCCCTCCAGTTGTCCGCCTAGCTTGCACAGGATACAGGGTTTCTGGCTAGATAGGAAATACTGTACAGAAATGCTAAGGATGGTAATTTGACATCCAGGAACATAGGGAGGACTTTTATCTCACTCCATTATACTTAGAAAAATTACACTTGCCACTGTACGTTACAAGCTGTCTGTGCTAATTAGTACACTAGTAGAACATACTGTACAGAGATACTAAGGACAGTGATTTGGCATCCACGAACTTAGGGAGGAGCTTTTATCTCTCTCCATTGTAATCTTTCTAAGTATAATGGAGAGAGATAAAAGCTCCACCCTAAATTCCTGGGTGCCAAATAACCGTCTTTAGTATCTCTGTATAGTATTTTCAATTAGGGTACTAATTAGCACGGACAGCTTGTAAAGTACAGCGGCAAATTTAATCTTTCTATGTAAAATGGAGAGAGATAAAAGCTCCTCTGGAAGTTCCCAGATGCCAAATCACCATTCTTAGTATCTCTGTACAGTATGTTCTACTAGTATACTAATTAGCACGAACAGCTTTTAACTGGATGCCAAATCACCATACTTCGTATCTCTGTACAGTATGTTCTATTAGGGTACTAATTAGCACGAACAGCTTGTAACGTACAGCGGCAAGTTTAATCTTTCTATGTATAATGGAGAGAGATAAAAGCTCCTCAATAAGTTCCTGGATACAAAATCACCATACTTAGTATCTCTGTACAGTATGTTCTATTAGGGTACCAATTAGCTGTTTGTGCTAATTAGTACCCTAATAGAAAATACTATGCAGAGATACTAAGGATGGTGATTTGGCAACCAGGAACTTAAGGAGGAGCTTTTATCTCTCTATATTATACATAGTAAGATTAAAATTGCCACTGTACGTTACAAGCTGTTTGTGCTAATTAGTACCCTAATAGAAAATACTATGCAGAGATACTAAGGATAGTGATTTGGCAACCAGGAACTTAGGGAGGAGCTTTTATCTCTCTATATTATACATAGTAAGATTAAAATTGCCACTGTACGTTACAAGCTGTTTGTGCTAATTAGTACCCTAATAGAAAATACTATGCAAAGATACTAAGGATGGTGATTTGGCAACCAGGAACTTAGGGAGGAGCTTTTATCTCTCTATATTATACATAGAAAGATTAAAATTGCCACTGTACGTTACAAGCTGTTCGTGCTAATTAGTACACTAGTAGAACATACTGTACAGAGATACTAAGTACAGTGATTTGGCATCCAAGAACTTAGGGAGGAGCTTTAATCTCTCCATTGTAATCTATCTAAGTATAATGGAGAGAGATAAAAGCTCCTCCCTAAATTCTTGGATGCCAAATTACTGTCCTTAGTATCTCTGTACTCTGTTCTACTAGTGTACTAATTAGCTGTTTGTGCTAATTAGTACCCTAATAGAAAATACTATGCAGAGATACTAAGGATAGTGATTTGGCAACCAGGAACTTAGGGAGGAGCTTTTATCTCTCTATATTATACATAGTAAGATTAAAATTGCCACTGTACGTTACAAGCTGTTTGTGCTAATTAGTACCCTAATAGAAAATACTATGCAAAGATACTAAGGATGGTGATTTGGCAACCAGGAACTTAGGGAGGAGCTTTTATCTCTCTATATTATACATAGAAAGATTAAAATTGCCACTGTACGAGGGGGCGTGGCCTGGCTGAAGGGCTGAGAGGAGGCGATCTGTATGAGCTCCTGCTACCCTGCTCATATAGCTCCGATTAAAAGAGCCCTTTTGTCTCCTAGAAATCCACAAACAGTGGTACCGAATCCCTTTAATACCTGGGACGGGGGGATCTCGGTCGCGGAGCCGGGGAGCCCTTGTAAGGGTTCCTGCAGGCTGCGGCCTTCCCCTCCATCAGAAGCCGGGGGCTGGAGTACGGATCTCCCCCCCGAAGTTGTGCAGACCTGTTGTCGGCGTAGCCCGGGGTGACGTGCTCCTCACGACCCGGTGAAGATCGGGAACAGGAGAGGCGGTGGAATCCCCCCGAGCTGAGGCCCTCCGGATCCCCCGCAGCTATCACCGGGGCTGGGAGTGACGGCGGCCACACGCGGCGGGTGAGTCTCGCGCTGGTTCTTCTCAGCGCAGCGCCGGAGACCTCTTCCCTCTCTCCCCGCTACCCCGCTACCCCTACCCACATCGATCCCCTCATAGGAGCCGGACACAGCCCGCTGAGGACTCCCGCGAGCTGCGGCCTGCCAGCCGCCTAAAGGCCGGGATCTCAATCCCATCACCGGCCAGCCAGAGCCCACGACCACCGCGGATCGGGCTTCCGGCCCCTTCCCCCATACTGGTCCACCGACCGAGACGCTGTGCCCCCCCCCCCCCCCGCTGACTCTACTTGCCTCCCCGGCTGGGGACCAGGCCGAACACCAGCCTGCCTGGCGGGCGGCCATTTTAGGGGAGACCCACTACGGCCCTAGAGCCCTGTGCTGCATTCCTCAACTTTTAGCGCCCCTGACCTGGACCCCGGGACTCACACTCGGTGCACAGTCCTGCACTACGGCAGAGTGTATCAGGGCGCAGGTTCCCGTGGCTGGAGGGCCGCCTATCCCCTCGCTCATTATCTCTCGATTTTATTATATTACTGGGCAGAGCTCCCGCAGACCCAGGCCGCCCGGCCCGCACACACCTCGTCAGCATCGCACCCCAGACCAGTAGCATAGCCCTACGCAACAAAAAGACGGGGTGACTCAGCGTGTAACGGTGCAACTACTGAGGAAATACACTTCCCTGCACATGCTGTACCCACCCCCCCTTGATCACGTCCTACTACGGGTCTTGTTACCCCCTCCAGGGACACCTAGGATTTGTAAAGCAACCGTGTGCCTATACACTCCGAGACCACTCGAGACATCCTCCAGGCGCCATTCCCCCTACCCACATATGCTACAGCCGCTGCACTCTGGGTGACCTGGGAGGAGACCTCATCCATCAGAAGATCCCTAATCTGCTGGGACCTGGGGGAGTACCTGCACGCTACAGCGCACCCGGCCGGGCTGCCTGGGCCAACCCCTGTGAACCGCCTGCCATGTGACCGCGCTATGTAACGCACCTGATCCCGTATGTGCTTTCTAATGCCATAGGAGTTCCCCCATACCTACCCAGGTGTTGACTACCAATCTACCTCACCTCTCTCCGCCACAATGCCCAAAGGGGGGAAAAAGTCGAACGCCCATAATTTAGTAGGCTATTTCAAGAATGCTGCTCCGGCCTCCGCCCGGAGAGCTCCCTCGCCTCTACCCACCTCTGACCGGGACTCAGACGACGACTCTTCCTCTACCCCCGCCACAAAAGCGGACGTCGCCCTTCTGCTGTCCGAAATGCGCAATATTAAAAAATCAATCCGTGCGGAGGTACAGGAGGCTATCTCTGGCCTGAAAACAGATGTGGACAGCCTGGGCTCCAGAGTTGATGCCATTGAAAGAAAACAAGAGGAGCTCATCGCCTTCCAGCAAGAATCGGAACAAGAGATGACTCAAGTGCGCACAGATGTTATGTTGCTAGCGGATAAACAAGAAGATTTGGACAACAGAGGCCGCCGGAACAATCTTCGAATACGTAATATCCCCGAGACAGTGGAGCAGACCCACCTCGTGGCCTACCTGCTCCGCCTCTTCCGCTCCCTCGTCCCCTCCGTTCCGGATGTCATGCTACTCCTAGATAGGGCGCACAGAGCTTTGCGTCCTAGATCACAAGACGCCAAAACACCAAGAGATGTGATTCTACGTTTTCACTATTTTGCCGTTAAGGATCAAGTCTACGCCAAAGCCCGGAGGTCTCCGATCATCCCTTTCGAAGGCTCCGATCTTTTGATCTTCCAGGACCTGTCACCGGTAACGCTGAATAGAAGAAGGGAGCTAAAGGACATAACCAAAACCCTGAGAGACAACAATATCAGATATCGGTGGGGCTTTCCCTTTGCCCTCCAAGTTAGGGCATATGGCAAATTCCTCTCGGCCAGGTCCCCTGACGAGGCCCTTCAGCTACTCTGTCAATTGAACATCTCCGGTCCCCCAGAAGCATCCCAACGTCCTCTCCCAGTCAACACCTCCCCTCCCCCCGCAGCCCCTTCCTCAAACTGGAACACTGTTGGTCCGGCCTCCCGGGCCTCTCCAGAGACATGATGCAGCATTTGTTGATGTCCTTGCGGGGTCATGTTTCCCGCGCGAGGTCTTGATGGTCCTCGGGGGGGCTCACTGCGCTCCACCGGGATCCATGGGTGGTGCGGAGCCCTCTGTATAACTGCTGTTAACCACTTGTTGCCTTGGTGATTGTGTGCTGGGTGGGCCTTCCCGGGGCCCCGGGGCAGGGGCCTACGCGCCTGGCCGCGCGGGCTCCTGCCCCGGGTGGCCCGACTGGGCCGAACCTTCTTTTCTTAATTTAAACTGATCCCAATGTTACTACTGTTGCTTCGTAATAGACATACCATGTTTACCTTCAGTTACCTCGAATTTGCTCTTCTCCCCCCACCCCTGTTAGATTCTTCTGCCTACTAATTGCAATATGCGGCTCACCCCCTTCCACTCCCCCCCCTCTCCTCCCTTCCCCGTTAGCTCCTTTGGCCTATAAGCCGCAATATATACATTTAAATTGATTTTGTTCACATACGGGACCCGGTCTCCTCTCCGATCGGCCGGGTTCATCCACCCCCCACTCGACCTCCGAGGTCGACGTCGGACGAACTGGACCTGCGGGTCTCCTTCTTCCTTGGGTCCGACCAGTGAGAATGGATTTTCTCTGTTATCTAGTTACTGGTACTAATCTTTGCCTATGCTTCCTCTGTTCTCTTACTCTTTCTCCCCCTCTTTCTCTGGTTTCCTCCCCTTTCCTTTCCCCTCTCTCCCCAGGGGTCCCGCTGATGCGCTCCCACAGGAATTGTGCTCCACCTCAATATCATGGTTCTTAGAATAATTACCCTGAACACGAAGGGATTGAACAGCCCACGTAAACGCTCTTTTTTATTCCAGTCCCTTAAACAACTTAGGGGTGACATCGTATTTCTACAGGAGACCCACTTCTCGGGTAAGTCGCATCCCGAACTTAGATCAAAATCCTTCCCACAAACTTTCCATGCTTGCGACTCCATGCGCAAGAAGAAGGGGGTCTCTATACTCTTTGCTAGCCACCTAGATTTTACCCCCTCTGAAATATTGAGGGACCCTGAAGGCAGATACCTGCTGTTAGTAGGGTTGTTAAACGGATCCCCCTATACGTTCTTGAACGTATATGCTCCAAACCAGCTTCAGGCCCCTTTCTTCCACTCCCTAAATAGCCTCTTAGCCCTGCACAGACGCGGCAATGTGGTGTTGGGGGGGGACTTTAATATGACTCTGGATAGCGACCTGGACAGATCAAAACCTTTGCCCAGATCCATGCGCTCCTCTCACTCGCGCAACGCAGCTGCACTAAACCTCCTACTGTCACAGCACCTCCTCTTCGATACCTGGAGAGTGAAGGAGTCAAATGCTAGGGATTACACATATTATTCCCCCATTTTCGATGTTTACACAAGATTGGACATGATATTCCTAAGCGCGGAGCCAGCTCAATGTATCCTTGACGCCTCCATCCACCCTAGCACATGGTCAGACCACGGCCCGGCTTCTGTGGACGTCCCTGGCCCGCATCCCCCCGTTCGGCACCCTGTATGGAGGCTGAACGATAGACTCCTTCTGAATCCTCAAACAAAAGCTCGCATAGCTGCCGAAATCTTACACTACTTTGAAACAAATACATCCCCATCTATTTCCCCTATGTTATTATGGGACGCCCACAAAGCAGTAATACGTGGATGCCTGATAAGTGCCTCATCTTATAACAAGAGGACCAGATCCAAACGCATTCGGGAGCTCTCGGACTTAGTTGCGTCCCTCTCACAAAAACACAAAAAAACAGGGTCCGAAGCAGATCTCTCGTCCTTGTCCGCGGCCAGGGGGGAACTAAACATGCTCCTGACGGCGAAGGTAGAAACTAGCCTGAAATGGCTTAATCAGTCCTTTTACGAAAAAGGGGATAAAGCTGACCGACTACTAGCTTCTAGACTTCGGGCTAAACTTGCTAGGAACAACGTCTTATCTATCCAGTCCTCCCCTGGCAAGAAAACAGCTGATCCTAAAGGTATTACTGAAGCTTTCTCTTGCTTCTACGAAAAGCTGTACAATGCCCATGGGCCCACTCAATCGAACCCGGATTTTCTTGAGGCCATTCGTACCTTCCTATCCCACTGCCAACTGCCTTGTCTGAGCCCATTGGACGCTGCAGGATTAAACTCAAAGATCTCCGACGAAGAAATTGCCACCGTGGTTAAAGCCCTAAAACTTACCAAGGCGCCGGGCCCAGACGGCTTCACGGCCGCCTATTACAAGACTTTTCTTCCCCAACTTACACCCCACCTTTCATCCCTCGTCAACGCTGTTTTACAGGGAGCTTCCTTCTCCAAATCGGCTCTGGAGGCTAAAATTATAGTTATTCCCAAGGACGGTAAAGACGCATCTAATTGCGCTAACTATAGACCTATCTCGCTACTTAATTCGGATATCAAGATCTACGCAAAAATTTTAGCCCTCCGATTGAATAGGGTATTACCACACCTTGTCCATAATGATCAGGTGGGATTTATCCCCGGCCGCCAAGCCCGAGACAACACAAGACGTGTTGTTAGTCTTGCTCACCACATCAACCTTACACACACTCCTGCTCTTTTGCTTTCTCTGGACGCGGAGAAGGCGTTTGACAGGATAGGTTGGCCCTTTCTATTCGAAACTCTTGCCCATTTTGGCTTCCAGGGGGAATTTCTCACAGGAATCCAGGCCTTGTACTCGAGCCCTTCCGCCAGAGTATCTGTAAATGGAGTGCAGTCGGACCCTCTAGTTATCTCCAATGGTACCAGACAGGGCTGCCCACTCTCGCCTCTGATCTTTGCCTTAGTTATAGAGCCATTAGCAGCCCGCATTCGAGCCTCGCCCGACATCGGTGGGCTGAGGGTGGGGGGTTCTACTTACAAAATATCTCTGTTTGCAGACGATGTCCTCCTATCGCTTTCCTCGCCACACACCTCCTTGCCGAACCTTTTTGACCTCCTCTTTGAATATGGCCAAGTCTCGGGGTACAAAGTTAACTGGTCCAAAACGGAAGCTCTCCCCTTCCACATCCCCCCTCCCCGATTATCCCACATGCAAAGCAACTTTAAATTCACCTGGTGCGCTTCTAAAATTCGTTATCTGGGGATCTTTATTACACGCCGCTACGGAGACTTATATAAGGAAAACTTTTCGCCACTGCTCAGAAACCTTAAAGCCAACCTCCATAAATTGCAATCACTAATTATCTCCTGGCTGGGTCGCATTGTAGCTCTGAAAATGAACATTGTCCCCCGCCTGCTTTATCTGTTTCAGACACTACCAGTGAAGGTTCCGGACTCTGTCTTAGCACAAGTCCACTCATGGTTGCTCCGCTTTGTGTGGAGAAACAAGGTGCCTAGGATAGGCTTCTCAACTCTGCGCAAACCAGTGCAGGAAGGAGGTAGAGGCTTTCCAGATATCCGTCTATACTATTTGGCCTCCCATCTCAGCCAGGCGGTGACCTGGTTTGCCCCTACACAGGCTTTACGATGGCTTCAGCTGGAGACGGCGCTTAGCCACATCCCATCTTTGTCATCCCTACTCCTATCCCCTTTTAGAACTAGATCTCCCCACCTACAACTGCACCCGGTGCTAGATTTCACCTGTCAGATCTGGGACTACTGCACACGACGCTTTCACTTACTGTCATCTCCCTCGGCGCTTACCCCCTTATGGGACAACCCTTCTTTCGCACCGGGTCAGTCACTGACCCGCTCGCGTCCATGGGTGGAACGGAACATCCGCTTTGCCCTGGACGTGCTCTCCGAGGGAACTTGTGCTCCTCTATCGGATATTATGACGAAATTTGACTTCCCGGAGGCGAACCCTTTCACCTATTTCCAGCTGAGACACTTTGTCTCATCTTTATCAAACTCGTCCCCGTTCCAACCTCTCACCACGCTGGAGTCCTACTGTTATCACAAACCACTCGAACGTGGAATCATCTCTCTGCTGTATTCCCTTCTCCAGACTCGGGACCAGAAGACGACCCCGGCCTTCGTTCTCCAGTGGGAACGGGATCTAGGTCCGGTGCCTGATGGCTATGATTGGTCGGATATCTTCACTGCGGTCGCGAAGTCCTCTATCTCAACCCTGGTAAAGGAAAACGCATATAAAATCTTATACAGGTGGTATCTTGTCCCCTCAAGACTCCACAAAATGTTTCCCTCCTCATCACCCATGTGCTGGAGAGAATGCGGGGAACATGGCTCTTTCCTCCACATATGGTGGACGTGCCCTAAAATCACAATATTCTGGGACGCAGTCGCACGCCTGTTGAGTGCAGTACTCCAGACTCAGGTACAAAAAGACCCTTGGTCCTTCCTGCTAGGCCTCCCCATTACTAACGCGCCCCCAAACTCCGGTAAACTACTGACACAGATCCTAAACGCGGCTAGGTGCTCAATTGCCCTTCAATGGAAACAGAGGGAGCCCCCCCCTATTAAACAGGTCATCAACAAAGTATGGTATCTCGCAAGCATGGAAAAAATCACTGCATACCTCCATAATAGATCTTTCCAGTTTCTCCTGAATTGGGAACTATGGTTCGACTCACAGGCTCCCGCAAGTGGATTACGATCCCCCGGGAGCTCGATGGCTCTCCTGCTCTGAATTCGGTGATCTCCTACCCTGACGAGTAGTCACAAGCTTGCCCTTAAATTTGACCTTTTCGTGTCCCTCAGGTAGCACTTTCCCTTTTTATACTAACGCCCTATACGAGGTAAGCGGATCAAGGAGGCGCACTGGCGTCCCCCCCCAACCCTGAGTCTCCCCCCCCCCCTATTCTATTCCCATCCCGTCTTGTCCCGTTCCCCTTTCTCTCTCTTCATGCTCTCTCTTTCTCTCTTTAGACTTCTTCTTTCTAATGCCATAGTTAAGTGTGTAACTTCCGGTTCCCATCCGACAGTAGGGTCTCTATTCACCCAGAGGTATAATCCATAACTGTTTCTCGTTTTAACAAATGTATGATTAATGGCTCATATGTTATCTTATTCTTCTTATTTACCTCCTCTCTTTCTTATCGCAAGCTGGGAACCGCATAATCTTTGTTCCAAGGTTATATCTCTGTTTTTGGTTGTATATTGTTACACGACAACAGCTGTTGGGGAGCTGTGGTGATATTTATAACCTAAAAATTAAAATAAACAATTTAAAAAAAAAAAATTGCCACTGTACGTTACAAGCTGTTCGTGCTAATTAGTACACTTATAGAACATACTGTACAGAGATACTAAGTACAGTGATTTGGCATCCACAAAGTTAGGGAGGAGCTTTAATCTCTCCATTGTAATCTATCTAAGTATAATGGAAAGAGATAAAAGCTCCTCCCTAAATTCCTGGATGCCAAATTACTGTCCTTAGTATCTCTGTACTCTATGTTCTACTAGTGTACTAATTAGCACAAACAGCTTGTAACGAAGAGTGACAAGTTTAATATTTCTATGTATAATGGAGAGAGATAAAAGCTCCTCAGTAAGTTCCTAGATGCCAAATCACCATCCTTAGTATCTCTGTACAGTATGTTCTACTAGTGTATTAATTAGCACGAACAGCTTGTAACGTACAGTTGCAAGTTTAATCTTTCTATGTATAATGGAGAGAGATAAAAGCTCCTCAGTAAGTTCCTGGATGCCAAATCACCGTCCTTAGTATCTCTGTACAGTATGTTTTACTAGTGTACTAATTAGCACAAACAGCTTGTAACGTACAGCGGCAAGTTTAATCTTTCTATGTATAATGGAGAGAGATAAAAGCTCCTCAGTAAGTTCCTGGATGCCAAATCACCGTACTTAGTATCTCTGTACAGTATGTTCTATTAGGGTACTAATTAGCTGTTTGTGCTAATTAGTACCCTAACAGAAAATACTATGCAAAGATACTAAGGATGGTGATTTGGCAACCAGGAACTTAGGGAGGAGCTTTTATCTCTCTATATTATACATAGAAAGATTAAAATTGCCACTGTACGTTACAAGCTGTTCGTGCTAATTAGTACACTAGTAGAACATACTGTACAGAGATACTAAGTACAGTGATTTGGCATCCACGAACTTAGGGAGGAGCTTTAATCTCTCCATTGTAATCTATCTAAGTATAATGGAGAGAGATAAAAGCTCCTCCCTAAATTCCTGGATGCCAAATTACTGTCCTTAGTATCTCTGTACTCTATGTTCTACTAGTGTATTAATTAGCTGTTTGTGCTAATTAGTACCCTAATAGAAAATACTATGCAAAGATACTAAGGATGGTGATTTGGCAACCAGGAACTTAGGGAGGAGCTTTTATCTCTTTATATTATACATAGAAAGATTAAAATTGCCACTGTACGTTACAAGCTGTTCGTGCTAATTAGTACACTAGTAGAACATACTGTACAGAGATACTAAGTACAGTGATTTGGCATCCACAAACTTAGGGAGGAGCTTTAATATCTCCATTGTAATCTATCTAAGTATAATGGAGAGAGATAAAAGCTCCTCCCTAAATTCCTGGATGCCAAATTACTGTCCTTACTATCTCTGTACTCTATGTTCTACTAGTGTACTAATTAGCACAAACAGCTTGTAACGTAGAGTGGCAAGTTTAATCTTTCTATGTATAATGGAGAGAGATAAAAGCTCCTCAGTAAGTTCCTAGATGCCAAATCACCATCCTTAGTATCTCTGTACAGTATGTTCTACTAGTGTATTAATTAGCACGAACAGCTTGTAACGTACAGTTGCAAGTTTAATCTTTCTATGTATAATGGAGAGAGATAAAAGCTCCTCAGTAAGTTCCTGGATGCCAAATCACCGTCCTTAGTATCTCTGTACAGTATGTTTTACTAGTGTACTAATTAGCACAAACAGCTTGTAACGTACAGCGGCAAGTTTAATCTTTCTATGTATAATGGAGAGAGATAAAAGCTCCTCAGTAAGTTCCTGGATGCCAAATCACCGTACTTAGTATCTCTGTACAGTATGTTCTATTAGGGTACTAATTAGCACAAACAGCTAATTGGTACCCTAATAGAACATACTGTACAGAGATACTAAGTATGGTGATTTTGTATCCAGGAACTTATTGAGGAGCTTTTATCTCTCTCCATTATACATAGAAAGATTAAACTTGCCGCTGTACGTTACAAGCTGTTCGTGCTTATTAGTACCCTAATAGAACATACTGTACAGAGATACGAAGTATGGTGATTTGGCATCCAGTTAAAAGCTGTTCGTGCTAATTAGTATACTAGTAGAACATACTGTACAGAGATACTAAGAATGGTGATGTGGCATCTGGGAACTTCCAGAGGAGCTTTTATCTCTCTCCATTTTACATAGAAAGATTAAACTTGCCGCTTTACTTTACAAGCTGTCCGTGCTAATTAGTACCCTAATTGAAAATACTATACAGAGATACTAAAGACGGTTATTTGGCACCCAGGAATTTAGGGAGGAGCTTTTATCTCTCTCCATTATACTTAGAAAGATTACAATGGAGAGAGATAAAAGCTCCTCCCTAAGTTTGTGGATGCCAAATCACTGTCCTTAGTATCTCTGTACAGTATGTTCTACTAGTGTACTAATTAGCACAAACAGCTTGTAACGTACAGTGGCAAGTGTAATTTTTCTAAGTATAATGGAGTGAGATAAAAACTCCTCCCTATGTTCCTGGATGTCAAATTACCATGCTTAGCATTTCTGTACAGTATTTTCTATCTAGCCAGAAACCCTGTATCCTGTGCAAGCTAGGCGGACAACTGGAGGGGACCCGAAACACGGTTGCTTCCCGTTTCCTTTTCCAGTGTCACATAAACTAGTGGTTGGTCTGCCCCGAAAGCCAAGAGTCTCCTCTTTTGTATGGTACCAGTCCTGAGTCTCTGGGACACCCAGAACCAGAGATATCAGTATGCAAAGTGGACCCATTTTCCCATAGACTATAATGGGACCGTTAATTCAGACCCACCATAGGTTCCGACGCTTGCCATGAGCCTTGTGGGGGTCACAGAAACTTGGGGTTGGTACCCTCCGGTAGCTAATTGTCTCCCCTTCCATACCAACCTAGTGATGAAGGCTCCCACCTCCCATGCTGAGAGTCACAAAGTGCCAACCTTTTTTTTTCTATGTTCCCGTGACATTCACTTTATTATTTTTTTTTCTTTGTTGTACATTCAATGAAAGGGTGCACACAGGTTTCACATAAATCAAAGTAAATCTGCAGCAGCGATTCATTCCGCTATATACAAATACACAACGGTAATGAGTATAAATTAGTGTATTCCAACGCAACTAACTGAGCAACACAGTACTGTAGATCGTCAGCATTTGTGTATTGTACCTGACCTGAACTCCCTCCCTGTCCACTGCATGACCTGTGCAGGCTCCCAGGGGGGAAGGGCGATGGGGGTAGGGAGAGGCGGTGGAAAACACTGTGCTTTTGAAATACAAGTATTAACGTCCGAGTCCCCTAAGGCATAAACCAACACCAATGGGAAGGAAGTGCCAACCTTTTTTTAATGTGTTCCTGTAACATTCACTTTATTATTATTATTTTTTTTTGTTATACATTCAATGGAAGGGTGCACACAGGTTTCACATAAATCAGAGTCGGCGGTGGATTTTCCTACATACAGTAGTATACTGTTGCACATGTCTTGTAACCTGATCGGAACTCCCTCCCTGTCTACTGCATGTACTTTGCAGGCTCCCAGGGGGGGAAGGGGAAAGTGGGATGGGGGTAGGGTGAGGCAGTGGAAAATACCGTGTTCAAAGAAAAGGCATAATCAAAACCATGGGGAACTTTGCGGTGTATCGTTATGCGCAAAGACCTCACTTATCCCTATCACCCCTGTGTATTTTAGCTAGGGGATTCTGACGCTCCTTCAGCATTGCCCCGTGACCTACCAAATCTGTGCTGTTACTTGCTCCATAGCCGAGGGCTTCCATTGGGCGAGGAGACACAGGCGGTAGCCATTTCAATTGAGTCTGCCCTGCTATAGAATTGTATGTGTACTGTACGGTGCATAGAACCTTAACAGTAGAACCGCTCATGCAGCTTTGCCCTGGTTTATGTGAATAAAAAAAATAATAAAGTGTCTGGAAAAAACTAACATGCATTTGTACTTTAGGAATCGAACTCAGGACTCTGAGTATAGGAAGCGGAACACTTCACCACTTCGCCGCAGACAGATGAATAAATCCATTGGTTTTGATTATGCTGTAATGACTACAGGATTAGGACGCTAACATACTGTACAAAATTCCTAATCTCAAGAGGCAATAGTGAACTTCTAACACGTCCATTTGCGACAGTGTACACTACTGGTTTTCTGTTGTTTTGTCTGCGGGACTTGGACGCTCACATATTCATAAAGTACTGTAGATGGATCATATACTGTATGCTGTACTATCTGTGTCTGTATCTTATATACTGTATTAAATAATGCAGCGTAATGAGTATTTACTGTATGCAGCGTAATGAGACGCCTTAGTAAAGTAGTCCTTATTATATATTTCAGTATTGTATTTTACGGGAGACCACACGCTTGCTCAGTGGTGATTGTAAAAAGCGACATCTGGACATCTGGTGGATGATCGCAGGTATTACACGTAAAGGTAACGCCAAACGCTCTGTCTGCCTCCGTGCGATTAGGTACGCCTCTCTGTGACTAGGCGCGCCTCCCTACGCTGCGTATGCTCGATCGGGACAAACGCCTCAGCCAGTCAAGATAAAGGTGGCTACATCTGTATGTGCAAAACATGGGACGTGCTGGAATTTGCCCAGATTTAATGCACACACAATATTGCTGGCGTTGTCTGATGCCACAAATCCACAGGAGAGTCCAATTGGGGTAAGCCATTCCGCGATGATCTTCCTCAGTTGCCGTAAGAGGTTTTCAGCTGTGTGCGTATTCTGGAAACCGGTGATACAAAGCGTAGCCTGCCTAGGAAAGAGTTGGCGTTTGCGAGATGCTGCTACTGGTGCCGCCGCTGCTGTTGTTGCGGCGGGAGTCCATACATCTACCCAGTGGGCTGTCACAGTCATATAGTCCTGACCCTGCCCTGCTCCACTTGTCCACATGTCCGTGGTTAAGTGGACATTGGGTACAGCTGCATTTTTTAGGACACTGGTGACTCTTTTTCTGAGGTCTGTGTACATTTTCGGTATCGCCTGCCTAGAGAAATGGAACCTAGATGGTATTTGGTACCGGGGACACAGTACCTCCAACAAGTCTCTAGTTGGCTCTGCAGTAATGATGGATACCGGAACCACGTTTCTCACCACCCAGGATGTCAAGGCCTCAGTTATCCGCTTTGCAGTAGGATGACTGCTGTGATATTTCATCTTCCTCGCAAAGGACTGTTGGACAGTCAATTGCTTGGTGGAAGTAGTACAAGTGGTCTTACGACTTCCCCTCTGGGATGACCATCGACTCCCAGCAGCAACAACAGCAGCGCCATCAGCAGTAGGCGTTACACGCAAGGATGCATCGGAGGAATCCCAGGCAGGAGAGGAATCATCAGAATTGCCAGTGACATGGCCTGCAGGACTATTGGCATTCCTGGGGAAGGAGGAAATTGACACTGAGGGAGTTGGTGGGGTGGTTTGCGTGAGCTTGGTTACAAGAGGAAGGGATTTACTGGTCAGTGGACTGCTTCCGCTGTCGGCCCAAGTTTTTGAACTTGTCACTGACTTATTATGAATGCGCTGCAGGTGACGTATAAGGGAGGATGTTCCGAGGTGGTTAACGTCCTTACCCCTACTTATTACAGCTTGACAAAGGGAACACACGGCTTGACACCTGTTGTCCGCATTTCTGGTGAAATACTTCCACACCGAAGAGCTGATTTTTTTTGTATTTTCACCAGGCATGTCAACGGCCATATTCCTCCCACGGACAACAGGTGTCTCCCCGGGTGCCTGACTTAAACAAACCACCTCACCATCAGAATCCTCCTGGTCAATTTCCTCCCCAGCGCCAGCAACACCCATATCCTCCTCATCCTGGTGTACTTCAACACTGACATCTTCAATCTGACTATCAGGAACTGGACTGCGGGTGCTCCTTCCATCACTTGCAGGGGGCGTGCAAATGGTGGAAGGCGCATGCTCTTCACGTCCAGTGTTGGGAAGGTCAGGCATCGCAACCGACACAATTGGAGTCGGACTCTCCTTGTGGATTTGGGATTTCGAAGAACGCACAGTTCTTTGCGGTGCTACTGCTTTTGCCAGCTTGAGTCTTTTCATTTTTCTAGCGAGAGGCTGAGTGCTTCCATCCTCATGTGAAGCTGAACCACTAGCCATGAACATAGGCCAGGGCCTCAGCCGTTCCTTGCCACTCCGTGTGGTAAATGGCATATTGGCAAGTTTACGCTTCTCCTCCGACAATTTTATTTTAGGTTTTGGAGTCCTTTTTTTACTGATATTTGGTGTTTTGGATTTGACATGCTCTGTACTATGACATTGGGCATCGGCCTTGGCAGACGACGTTGCTGGCATTTCATCGTCTCGGCCATGACTAGTGGCAGCAGCTTCAGCACGAGGTGGAAGTGGATCTTGATCTTTCCCTAATTTTGGAACCTCAACATTTTTGTTCTCCATATTTTAATAGGCACAACTAAAAGGCACCTCAGGTAAACAATGGAGATGGATGGATACTAGTATACAATTATGGATGGACTGCCGAGTGCCGACACAGAGGTAGCTACAGCCGTGGACTACTGTACTGTGTCTGCTGCTAATATAGACTGGTTAATAAAGAGATGTAGTATGTATGTATAAAGAAGAAAGAAAAAAAAACCACGGGTAGGTGGTATACAATTATGGACGGACTGCCGAGTGCCGACACAGAGGTAGCTACAGCCGTGGACTACCGTACTGTACTGTGTCTGCTGCTAATATAGACTGGTTGATAAAGAGATGTAGTATGTATGTATAAAGAAGAATGAAAAAAAAACCACGGGTAGGTGGTATACAATTATGGACGGACTGCCGAGTGCCGACACAGAGGTAGCTACAGCCGTGGACTACCGTACTGTACTGTGTCTGCTGCTAATATAGACTGGTTGATAAAGAGATGTAGTATGTATGTATAAAGAAGAAAGAAAAAAAAAACCACGGGTAGGTGGTATACAATTATGGATGGACTGCCGAGTGCCGACACAGAGGTAGCTACAGCCGTTGACTACTGTACTGTGTCTGCTGCTAATATAGACTGGTTAATAAAGAGATGTAGTATGTATGTATAAAGAAGAAAGAAAAAAAAACCACGGGTAGGTGGTATACAATTATGGATGGACTGCCGAGTGCCGACACAGAGGTAGCTACAGCCGTGGACTACTGTACTGTGTCTGCTGCTAATATAGACTGGTTGATAAAGAGATGTAGTATGTATGTATAAAGAAGAAAGAAAAAAAACCACGGGTAGGTGGTATACAATTATGGATGGACTGCCGAGTGCCGACACAGAGGTAGCTACAGCCGTGGACTACTGTACTGTGTCTGCTGCTAATATAGACTGGTTGATAAAGAGATGTAGTATGTATGTATAAAGAAGAAAGAAAAAAAAACCACGGGTAGGTGGTATACAATTATGGACGGACTGCCGAGTGCCGACACAGAGGTAGCTACAGCCGTGGACTACCGTACTGTACTGTGTCTGCTGCTAATATAGACTGGTTGATAATGAGATGTAGTATGTATGTATAAAGAAGAAAGAAAAAAAAAACACGGGTAGGTGGTATACAATTATGGATGGACTGCCGAGTGCCGACACAGAGGTAGCTACAGCCGTGGACTACTGTACTGTGTCTGCTGCTAATATAGACTGGTTGATAAAGAGATGTAGTATGTATGTATAAAGAAGAAAGAAAAAAAAACCACGGGTAGGTGGTATACAATTATGGACGGACTGCCGAGTGCCGACACAGAGGTAGCTACAGCCGTGGACTACTGTACTGTGTCTGCTGCTAATATAGACTGGTTGATAATGAGATGTAGTATGTATGTATAAAGAAGAAAGAAAAAAAAACCACGGGTAGGTGGTATACAATTATGGATGGACTGCCGAGTGCCGACACAGAGGTAGCTACAGCCGTGAACTACCGTACTGTGTCTGCTGCGACTGGATGATAAATAATGATATAAAAAATATATATATATCACTACTGCAGCCGGACAGGTATATATTATATAATGACGGACCTGCTGGACACTGTCTGTCAGCAGAATGAGTTTTTTATAGAATAAAAAAAAAAACACCACACAAGTCACACGACGAGTGTTTAACTTTTTCAGGCAATCACAATATAGTATACTACTAACTATACTGGTGGTCAGTGTGGTCAGGTCACTGGTCAGTCACACTGGCAGTGGCACTCCTGCAGCAAAAGTGTGCACTGTTTAATTTTAATAATATGTACTCCTGGCTCCTGCTATAACCTATAACTGGCACTGCTCCCCAGTCTCCCCCACAATTATAAGCTGTGTGAGCACAGTCAGATATATACATAGATGATGCAGCACACTGGGCTGAGCAGTGCACACAGATATGGTATGTGACTGAGTCACTGTGTATCGTTTTTTTCAGGCAGAGAACGGATTATATTAAATAAAACTGCACTGTCTGGTGGTCACTGTGGTCAGTCACTACTAAACTCTGCACTCTCTACAGTACTCCTAAGCTCCAGTAAATCAAGTGTCTCTGTCTCAAATCAATCTCACTCTCTCTCTTCTAATCTAAATGGAGAGGACGCCAGCCACGTCCTCTCCCTATCAATCTCAATGCACGTGTGAAAATGGCGGCGACGCGCGGCTCCTTATATAGAATCCGAGTCTCGCGATAGAATCCGAGCCTCGCGAGAATCCGACAGCGTCATGATGACGTTCGGGCGCGCTCGGGTTAACCGAGCAAGGCGGGAAGATCCGAGTCGCTCGGACCCGTGAAAAAAAACATGAAGTTCGGGCGGGTTCGGATTCCGAGGAACCGAACCCGCTCATCTCTACTATAAACGCGATCTACTTAATGTAATATTTCTTTCTAAATTTCTCAATAAGAAATTTTTGGCCTAGGGGTGGCGTGAAAAAAATTCTGATATTCTAGGGCACCGTGATTCAAAGAAGTTTGGAAACCACTGGGGTAGACTATATAATAAAATCAATTGCTGATAAGAGAAAATAGATGAGGAGAAAGAGAAAGTAAAAGTTGGAGGAATTGGAGTAAAAAAAGAGTGTGTGTGGGGGGGGGGGGGGGGGGGGGTTGGGGGGCGGAGTGTGTGTGCGCGCTGAAGAAAGGGTGGAGGAAAGAGAAAGTAAAACTCAACAGCACTGGGGACAACTTCCAGCATGGTTTAGGGAAAAATGATGGGATGTAATCTTTCCTGATTAACACTGTATATTTTCCATGCCATCTGGTCCTTTTGTATCTGCAGTAGTTTCATATTTTATGGATTCCAGTTTCTACTTGTAGCATTTTTTACATAATGCACTCTTTGTTTTTGGGAATCTTGCGCATTGGGGGGAAGGGATGCACATGTAGGGGTTATTCATCATTGAGTTTTATAAATCTTAACATTTTCACATTTTTGGAGGATAACTGCAATTTTTATAATTCTTTGGCCAGCATTAAACGTATGTTCAGACAATACATTAGAACAGTGGTTCCCAACCTCGGTCCTCAAGTACCCCCAACAGTTCATGTTTTCCAGGTCACCTAGCTGGTGCACAGGTGTATTCATTACTCACTGACACATTTTAGAAGACACACAGGAGAAGCAAATTATTTCACTTGCAATCCTGTGAGGAGACCTGGAAAACATGAACTGTTGGGGGTACTTGAGCACTGAGGTTGGGAATTACTGCATTAGAACACAGACAGGAAAGGCTTTCAATGGCATATTTTACTCATTCTGGCTACTATTCAAAGTTCTTGCCAGTTGGATAATACTGTTCTTTTCAATATAATAAATTTTTAGCCTCCTGTTGCTTCCCCCCAAAATACCCTCTCCCTTATCTAAGGTATACAGTTCATATAGCTATTAGCTCATAGGGGGCCTATTTATCATCCTTAAAAGTATGTGGAAATATATGTTTTCAGCTACATCTGATGCTGCCGCCATTCATAAAACAGGCAATGCAGGAGATTTCACTGAAATCTACTTACCTGTAATCCCCAACGCGAATCATGGTCCCAATACACTAGTATGGGTGCCCATACACTAGTATGGAGATCTCATTCATCAATCTCGAAAATACATAATTTTCAGGAACTTGATTTAGAGAACAGATGTCATCTTCAGAGGAATCCCTCTACCCCTGTTCAGTTCCCTCTGCCGGACATCGGGGGTTTTGTGAGCGTGCATGAAGCACTGACACTAAATTTTTACTGCTACAATCACGATTACAGTAGAGATGAGCGCCTGAAATTTTTCGGGTTTTGTGTTTTGGTTTTGGGTTCGGTTCCGCGGCCGTGTTTTGGGTTCGAACGCGTTTTGGCAAAACCTCACCGAATTATTTTTGTCGGATTCGGGTGTTTTTTTCCAAAAACACTAAAAAACAGCTTAAATCATAGAATTTGGGGGTCATTTTGATCCCAAAGTATTATTAACCTCAAAAACCATAATTTACACTCATTTTCAGTCTATTCTGAATACCTCACACCTCACAATATTATTTTTAGTCCTAAAATTTGCACCGAGGTCGCTGTGTGAGTAAGATAAGCGACCCTAGTGGCCGACACAAACACCGGGCCCATCTAGGAGTGGCACTGCAGTGTCACGCAGGATGTCCCTTCCAAAAAACCCTCCCCAAACAGCACATGACGCAAAGAAAAAAAGAGGCGCAATGAGGTAGCTGTGTGAGTAAGATTAGCGACCCTAGTGGCCGACACAAACACCGGGCCCATCTAGGAGTGGCACTGCAGTGTCACGCAGGATGGCCCTTCCAAAAAACCCTCCCCAAACAGCACATGACGCAAAGAAAAAAAGAGGCGCAATGAGGTAGCTGACTGTGTGAGTAAGATTAGCGACCCTAGTGGCCGACACAAACACCGGGCACATCTAGGAGTGGCACTGCAGTGTCACGCAGGATGTCCCTTCCAAAAAACCCTCCCCAAACAGCACATGACGCAAAGAAAAAAAGAGGCGCAATGAGGTAGCTGTGTGAGTAAGATTAGCGACCCTAGTGGCCGACACAAACACCGGGCACATCTAGGAGTGGCACTGCAGTGTCACGCAGGATGTCCCTTCCAAAAAACCCTCCCCAAACAGCACATGACGCAAAGAAAAAAAGAGGCGCAATGAGGTAGCTGTGTGAGTAAGATTAGCGACCCTAGTGGCCGACACAAACACCGGGCCCATCTAGGAGTGGCACTGCAGTGTCACGCAGGATGTCCCTTCCAAAAAACCCTCCCCAATCAGCACATGATGCAAAGAAAAAGAAAAGAAAAAAGAGGTGCAAGATGGAATTATCCTTGGGCCCTCCCACCCACCCTTATGTTGTATAAACAAAACAGGACATGCACACTTTAACCAACCCATCATTTCAGTGACAGGGTCTGCCACACGACTGTGACTGATATGACGGGTTGGTTTGGACCCCCCCCAAAAAAGAAGCAATTAATCTCTCCTTGCACAAACTGGCTCTACAGAGGCAAGATGTCCACCTCATCTTCACCCTCCGATATATCACCGTGTACATCCCCCTCCTCACAGATTATCAATTCGTCCCCACTGGAATCCACCATCTCAGCTCCCTGTGTACTTTGTGGAGGCAATTGCTGCTGGTCAATGTCTCCGCGGAGGAATTGATTATAATTCATTTTAATGAACATCATCTTCTCCACATTTTCTGGATGTAACCTCGTACGCCGATTGCTGACAAGGTGAGCGGCGGCACTAAACACTCTTTCGGAGTACACACTTGTGGGAGGGCAACTTAGGTAGAATAAAGCCAGTTTGTGCAAGGGCCTCCAAATTGCCTCTTTTTCCTGCCAGTATAAGTACGGACTGTGTGACGTGCCTACTTGGATGCGGTCACTCATATAATCCTCCACCATTCTATCAATGTTGAGAGAATCATATGCAGTGACAGTAGACGACATGTCCGTAATCGTTGTCAGGTCCTTCAGTCCGGACCAGATGTCAGCATCAGCAGTCGCTCCAGACTGCCCTGCATCACCGCCAGCGGGTGGGCTCGGAATTCTGAGCCTTTTCCTCGCACCCCCAGTTGCGGGAGAATGTGAAGGAGGAGATGTTGACAGGTCGCGTTCCGCTTGACTTGACAATTTTCTCACCAGCAGGTCTTTCAACCCCAGCAGACCTGTGTCTGCCGGAAAGAGAGATCCAAGGTAGGCTTTAAATCTAGGATCGAGCACGGTGGCCAAAATGTAGTGCTCTGATTTCAACAGATTGACCACCCGTGAATCCTTGTTAAGCGAATTAAGGGCTGCATCCACAAGTCCCACATGCCTAGCGGAATCGCTCCGTGTTAGCTCCTTCTTCAATGCCTCCAGCTTCTTCTGCAAAAGCCTGATGAGGGGAATGACCTGACTCAGGCTGGCAGTGTCTGAACTGACTTCACGTGTGGCAAGTTCAAAGGGCATCAGAACCTTGCACAACGTTGAAATCATTCTCCACTGCACTTGAGACAGGTGCATTCCATCTCCTATATCGTGCTCAATTGTATAGGCTTGAATGGCCTTTTGCTGCTCCTCCATCCTCTGAAGCATATAGAGGGTTGAATTCCACCTCGTTACCACTTCTTGCTTCAGATGATGGCAGGGCAGGTTCAGTAGTTTTTGGTGGTGCTCCAGTCTTCTGTACGTGGTGCCTGTACGCCGAAAGTGTCCCGCAATTTTTCTGGCCACCGACAGCATCTCTTGCACGCCCCTGTCGTTTTTTAAAAAATTCTGCACCACCAAATTCAAGGTATGTGCAAAACATGGGACATGCTGGAATTTGCCCATATTTAATGCACACACAATATTGCTGGCGTTGTCCGATGCCACAAATCCACAGGAGAGTCCAATTGGGGTAAGCCATTCCGCGATGATCTTCCTCAGTTGCCGTAAGAGGTTTTCAGCTGTGTGCGTATTCTGGAAAGCGGTGATACAAAGCGTAGCCTGCCTAGGAAAGAGTTGGCGTTTGCGAGATGCTGCTACTGGTGCCGCCGCTGCTGTTCTTGCGGCGGGAGTCCATACATCTACCCAGTGGGCTGTCACAGTCATATAGTCCTGACCCTGCCCTGCTCCACTTGTCCACATGTCCGTGGTTAAGTGGACATTGGGTACAACTGCATTTTTTAGGACACTGGTGAGTCTTTTTCTGACGTCCGTGTACATTCTCGGTATCGCCTGCCTAGAGAAGTGGAACCTAGATGGTATTTGGTAACGGGGGCACACTGCCTCAATAAATTGTCTAGTTCCCTGTGAACTAACGGCGGATACCGGACGCACGTCTAACACCAACATAGTTGTCAAGGACTCAGTTATCCGCTTTGCAGTAGGATGACTGCTGTGATATTTCATCTTCCTCGCAAAGGACTGTTGAACAGTCAATTGCTTACTGGAAGTAGTACAAGTGGGCTTACGACTTCCCCTCTGGGATGACCATCGACTTCCAGCGGCAACAACAGCAGCGCCAGCAGCAGTAGGCGTTACACGCAAGGATGCATCGGAGGAATCCCAGGCAGGAGAGGACTCGTCAGACTTGCCAGTGACATGGCCTGCAGGACTATTGGCATTCCTGGGGAAGGAGGAAATTGACACTGAGGGAGTTGGTGGGGTGGTTTGCGTGAGCTTGGTTACAAGAGGAAGGGATTTACTGGTCAGTGGACTGCTTCCGCTGTCACCCAAAGTTTTTGAACTTGTCACTGACTTATTATGAATGCGCTGCAGGTGACGTATAAGGGAGGATGTTCCGAGGTGGTTAACGTCCTTACCCCTACTTATTACAGCTTGACAAAGGGAACACACGGCTTGACACCTGTTGTCCGCATTTCTGGTGAAATACCTCCACACCGAAGAGCTGATTTTTTTGGTATTTTCACCTGGCATGTCAACGGCCATATTCCTCCCACGGACAACAGGTGTCTCCCCGGGTGCCTGACTTAAACAAACCACCTCACCATCAGAATCCTCCTGGTCAATTTCCTCCCCAGCGCCAGCAACACCCATATCCTCCTCATCCTGGTGTACTTCAACACTGACATCTTCAATCTGACTATCAGGAACTGGACTGCGGGTGCTCCTTCCAGCACTTGCAGGGGGCGTGCAAATGGTGGAAGGCGCATGCTCTTCACGTCCAGTGTTGGGAAGGTCAGGCATCGCAACCGACACAATTGGACTCTCCTTGTGGATTTGGGATTTCAAAGAACGCACAGTTCTTTGCGGTGCTTTTGCCAGCTTGAGTCTTTTCAGTTTTCTAGCGAGAGGCTGAGTGCTTCCATCCTCATGTGAAGCTGAACCACTAGCCATGAACATAGGCCAGGGCCTCAGCCGTTCCTTGCCACTCCGTGTGGTAAATGGCATATTGGCAAGTTTACGCTTCTCCTCCGACAATTTTATTTTAGGTTTTGGAGTCCTTTTTTTTCTGATATTTGGTGTTTTGGATTTGACATGCTCTGTACTATGACATTGGGCATCGGCCTTGGCAGACGACGTTGCTGGCATTTCATCGTCTCGGCCATGACTAGTGGCAGCAGCTTCAGCACGAGGTGGAAGTGGATCTTGATCTTTCCCTAATTTTGGAACCTCAACTTTTTTGTTCTCCATATTTTATAGGCAGAACTAAAAGGCACCTCAGGTAAACAATGGAGATGGATGGATTGGATACTAGTATACAATTATGGACGGACTGCCACGGTTAGGTGGTATAAAAAAACCACGGTTAGGTGGTATATAATACAATTATGGATGGACGGACTGCCTGCCGAGTGCCGATACAGAGGTAGCCACAGCCGTGAACTACCGCACTGTACACTGGTTGATAAAGAGATAGTAGTATACTCGTAACAACTAGTATGACGACGGTATAAAGAATGAAAAAAAAACCACGGTTAGGTGGTATATATTATAATACAATTATGGTTGGACGGACTGCCTGCCGAGTGCCGACACAGAGGTAGCCACAGCCGTGAACTACCGCACTGTACACTGGTTGATAAAGAGATAGTAGTATACTCGTAACAACTAGTATGACGACGGTATAAAGAATGAAAAAAAAACCACGGTTAGGTGGTATATATTATAATACAATTATGGTTGGACGGACTGCCTGCCGAGTGCCGACACAGAGGTAGCCACAGCCGTGAACTACCGCACTGTACACTGGTTGATAAAGAGATAGTAGTATACTCGTAACAACTAGTATGACGACGGTATAAAGAATGAAAAAAAAACCACGGTTAGGTGGTATATATTATAATACAATTATGGATGGACGGACTGCCTGCCGAGTGCCGACACAGAGGTAGCCACAGCCGTGAACTACCGCACTGTACACTGGTTGATAAAGAGATAGTAGTATACTCGTAACAACTAGTATGACGACGGTATAAAGAATGAAAAAAAAACCACGGTTAGGTGGTATATATTATAATACAATTATGGTTGGACGGACTGCCTGCCGAGTGCCGACACAGAGGTAGCCACAGCCATGAACTACCGCACTGTACACTGGTTGATAAAGAGATAGTAGTATACTCGTAACAACTAGTATGACGACGGTATAAAGAATGAAAAAAAAACCACGGTTAGGTGGTATATATTATAATACAATTATGGATGGACGGACTGCCTGCCGAGTGCCGACACAGAGGTAGCCACAGCCGTGAACTACCGCACTGTACACTGGTTGATAAAGAGATAGTAGTATACTCGTAACAACTAGTATGACGACGGTATAAAGAATGAAAAAAAAACCACGGTTAGGTGGTATATATTATAATACAATTATGGTTGGACGGACTGCCTGCCGAGTGCCGACACAGAGGTAGCCACAGCCGTGAACTACCGCACTGTACACTGGTTGATAAAGAGATAGTAGTATACTCGTAACAACTAGTATGACGACGGTATAAAGAATGAAAAAAAAACCACGGTTAGGTGGTATATATTATAATACAATTATGGATGGACGGACTGCCTGCCGAGTGCCGACACAGAGGTAGCCACAGCCGTGAACTACCGCACTGTACACTGGTTGATAAAGAGATAGTAGTATACTCGTAACAACTAGTATGACGACGGTATAAAGAATGAAAAAAAAACCACGGTTAGGTGGTATATATTATAATACAATTATGGTTGGACGGACTGCCTGCCGAGTGCCGACACAGAGGTAGCCACAGCCGTGAACTACCGCACTGTACACTGGTTGATAAAGAGATAGTAGTATACTCGTAACAACTAGTATGACGACGGTATAAAGAATGAAAAAAAAACCACGGTTAGGTGGTATATATTATAATACAATTATGGATGGACGGACTGCCTGCCGAGTGCCGACACAGAGGTAGCCACAGCCGTGAACTACCGCACTGTACACTGGTTGATAAAGAGATAGTAGTATACTCGTAACAACTAGTATGACGACGGTATAAAGAATGAAAAAAAAACCACGGTTAGGTGGTATATATTATAATACAATTATGGTTGGACGGACTGCCTGCCGAGTGCCGACACAGAGGTAGCCACAGCCGTGAACTACCGCACTGTACACTGGTTGATAAAGAGATAGTAGTATACTCGTAACAACTAGTATGACGACGGTATAAAGAATGAAAAAAAAACCACGGTTAGGTGGTATATATTATAATACAATTATGGATGGACGGACTGCCTGCCGAGTGCCGACACAGAGGTAGCCACAGCCGTGAACTACCGCACTGTACTGTGTCTGCTGCTAATATAGACTGGTTGATAAAGAGATAGTATACAATACTACTAATATACTGGTGGTCAGGCACTGGTCACCACTAGTCACACTGGCAGTGGCACTCCTGCAGCAAAAGTGTGCACTGTTTAATTTTAATATAATATTATTTATCATGTACTCCTGGCTCCTGCTATAACAACCTGCAGTGCTCCCCAGTCTCCCCCACAATTATAAGCTTTATATACAATACATTGATGTGCAGCACACTGGGCTGAGCAGTGCACACAGACTGAGTCACTGTGTGACTGTGTATCGTTTTTTTCAGGCAGAGAACGGATATATTAAATAAAACAAACAACTGCACTGTCTCTGGTGGTCACTGGTCACTGTGGTCGTCAGTCACTAAACTCTGTCTGCACTCTCTTCTAATCTACAGTATCACAGCAATCTCTCTCTCTCTCTTCTAAATCTAATCTAAATGGAGAGGACGCCAGCCACGTCCTCTCCCTATCAATCTCAATGCACGTGTGAAAATGGCGGCGACGCGCGGCTCCTTATATAGAATCCGAGTCTCGCGAGAATCCGACAGCGTCATGATGACGTTCGGGCGCGCTCGGGTTAACCGAGCAAGGCGGGAAGATCCGAGTCGCTCGGACCCGTGAAAAAAAAAGTGAAGTTCGTGCGGGTTCGGATTCAAAGAAACCGAACCCGTTCATCTCTAGATTACAGCTGATCTTTGGATCAGCTGTCCCTGCACCGGAGCAAGGTTAAATTGCTCTGGTGAGTTTGTATGCACCGCTGCTAATCCCAGTGATATGGATACTAAACTAATATTAGCATCATAAATAGATCCCTTGGTGCGTTATGTTTGGAACTATCGCAATGGGATGAGTCAGAGCCAGATTAAGACCTCATCCAGGGCTCTAGACAGTGTGGCAGAGCTGCATGGACCACCCCTGCTGCTCTGTAAGGGGTAAATGTACTAAGGTGGGAGTTTTTTTTAGTACTGGTGATGTTGCTCATAGATTCTACTTATCATTTATCTAGCTGCTTCTAGAAGATAACAGATACAAACTCCCACCTTAGTAAATTTACCCCTAAGTGTGTGTAGCTGTCGGTTCTCTTCACCCTCCCTGCATTAACTTTTGAAGTGTTGACGAAGCTATCATTCCACTGAAGCAGGCAATTACCCTTCTGATCTGTCCAATGAATTAACACTATAGACACATAATAGGGGCAGATGTATTAACCTGTAGAAGGCATAAGGAAGTGATAAACCAGTGATATGTGCAAGGTGATAAAGGCACCAGCCCATTAGTTCCAATATGTAAATTAACAGGATCTGATTGGCTGGTGCCTTTATCACCTTGCACATATCACTGGTTTATCACTTCCTTATGCCGTCTCCAGGTTGATACATCTGCCCCATGGTTTCTGGTCACCATCTGCTTCTGCCTCATAGACCATGCAATCTGGAGATATGTAGTTTAATCCAAAAATTTGTTTCAACTGCTGAAGGAACATATTGGGCCTATGATGGATTTGTATTGTGCATCTACCCATCTGACTCACAGCCAAACATTTGACAGACACAATTAATTAATTAATGAATCTGCTGTTTCAGCCTTCATCTGTATGGAGTTACACTGTGTTCACCAATCAAAATAACTATATTAACAAAGCAGACCTGCACTTCTGTGGCCAGTTTTAGCTGGTGGTCGCTTAGGCAGGAATTTACATACTCATTCTCCTTTAGCTGAGAAATTGTAAAAGACAAATAAAAAAAATTGTTTGTATACAAATCTATGAATCCGTGTCATCAGAAGGTCTTTGGATAACATATTTTCTTTAAGACTGTTTTCAGAAATGAGAAATCTCTGGTGATGGGCATACATTATTCACGGCACTCAGCAATTTGGCAGTTACTGTTACTGAGCTAACCACAAGTGTTACGGGCCCCACCCTTCTAAACCACTGTTGGCGCATTGCACACAGAGATTGCTTGGCAGTTTTTTTTAAATTTCTTGTTTTTTAATATTTAGATTAATTTATTTGTAGTAGATCATTCTGAATGCAATTCATTTGAATCATATTTTTTTTTTAATTTGGGCAAGATTCCCAGAATCAAGTATGAATGTGAACATGTTCATGTTTGGGCATCTCAATTAGCACGGGCTGCTCTTAAGATTCAAAAACAACAGCAGAAAAATAAGTGTCGCTGGCATATATCCTGTTGTAATAAACATCTGTAGAACGACCTGGCGACCGTGCCCAGAGATGTGTTTGCTTTAACTCACCTGAATCTGAAATAAAAATGTGAAAATGATGCCAAATTTATTTCACAAATCGCAATGTTTTCTATGAATTGGTGTATCCACCTGATTTGAATCGGTGTACAGCTTTTTTTCTTGCACAGCTTTCCTTCCAGGCATTAACATTATTATTAACCCCACACCCACCGCACAAAGGGGTGTAGACACAGTGCTATGAGCACAGGGCTGCTTGCCCTATAGGAGACACCATAATTGTTTGCAAGCCCCACTTCCTTAGGGATATCAGTCCTGTGGTGACCAGCCTAGACTAGGTTGTCACGATGGTGGGGTACCCCACACTGCGTGCTTGCCTACAGTAGTACCACTAGCCATAGTTGGTAAAGCCTAGGTTTGCAATCGGTTAAAAATCCATCGCTTTATAAATCTGGTGTTTCTTTCCTTCTGTGTTTTTTTTAATCCCGGCGCAATGTACAAATGGATGGCAGGATAGATGTATAGGGTAAAATGTGTATAAAATGTAGTGATGAGCGGGTTCGGTTCCTCGGAAACCGAACCCCCCCGAACTTCACCCATTTTACACGGTCCGAGGCATGCTCGGATTCTCACGTAGGGCTCGGTTAACCCGAGCGTGTCCGAACGTCATCATCCCGCTGTCGGATTCTCGCGAGATTTGGATTCTATATAAGCAGCCGCGCGTCGCCGCCATTTTCACTCGTGCATTGGAAATGTTAGGGAGAGGACGTGGCTGGCGTCCTCTCCGTTTATTCATTGTTGATGCAAATATTTGTGCTTGCTTATATCTTAATTGTGCGGACTGGGGAGCAGCTGTATTATTAATATAGGAGGAGTACAGTGCAGAGTTTTGCTGACAGTGACCACCAGTATACGTTGTCTGCCTGAAAAACACTCCATATCTGTGCTCAGTGTGCTGCATATATCTGTGCTCACACTGCTTAATTGTGGGTACTGGGGAGCAGCTGTATTATATAGGAGGAGTACAGTGCAGAGTTTTGCTGACAGTGACCACCAGTATACGTTGTCTGCCTGAAAAACACTCCATATCTGTGCTCAGTGTGCTGCATATATCTGTGCTCACACTGCTTTATTGTGGGGACTGGGGACCACCAGTATATTATATAGGAGGAGTACAGTGCAGAGTTTTGCTGACAGTGACCACCAGTATACATTGTCTGCCTGAAAAACACTCCATAACTGTGCTCAGTGTGCTGCATATATATGTGCTCACACTGCTTTATTGTGGGGACTGGGGACCAGCAGTATTATATAGGAGGAGTACAGTGCAGAGTTTTGCTGACCAGTGACCACCAGTATACGTTGTCTGCCTGAAAAACACTCCATATCTGTGCTGCATTGTAGTATAGAGTAGGAGTACAGTGCATAATTTTGCTGACCACCAGTATATAATATATAGGAGTACGGTACAGAAGGCCACTGCTGTACCTACCTCTGTGTCGTCAAGTATACTATCCATCCATACCTGTGGTGCATTTCAGTTTTGCACAGTTTACTGACCACCAGTATATAATATATAGCATTACGGTACAGTAGGCCACTGCTGTACCTACCTCTGTGTCGTCAAGTATACTATCCATCCATACCTGTGGTGCATTTCAGTTTTGCACAGTTTGCTGACCACCAGTATATAATATATAGCATTACGGTACAGTAGGCCACTGCTGTACCTACCTCTGTGTCGTCAAGTATACTATCCATCCATACCTGTGGTGCATTTCAGTTTTGCACAGTTTGCTGACCACCAGTATATAATATATAGCATTACGGTACAGTAGGCCACTGCTGTACCTACCTCTGTGTCGTCAAGTATACCATGCATCCATACCTGTGGTGCATTTCAGTTTTGCACAGTTTGCTGACCACCAGTATATAATATATAGCAGTACGGTATAGTAGGCCATTGCTGTACCTACCTCTGTGTCGTCAAGTATATTATCCTCCCATACCTATGGTGCATTTCAGTTTTGCACAGTTTGCTGACCACCAGTATATAATATATAGCATTACGGTACAGTAGGCCACTGCTGTACCTACCTCTGTGTCGTCAAGTATATTATCCATCCATACCTGTGGTGCATTTCAGTTTTGCACAGTTTGCTGACCACCAGTATATAATATATAGCATTACGGTACAGTAGGCCACTGCTGTACCTACCTCTGTGTCGTCAAGTATACTATCCATCCATACCTGTGGTGCATTTCAGTTTTGCACAGTTTGCTGACCACCAGTATATAATATATAGCATTACGGTACAGTAGGCCACTGCTGTACCTACCTCTGTGTCGTCAAGTATACTATCCATCCATACCTGTGGTGCATTTCAGTTTTGCACAGTTTGCTGACCACCAGTATATAATAGATAGCATTACGGTACAGTAGGCCACTGCTGTACCTACCTCTGTGTCGTCAAGTATACTATCCATCCATACCTGTGGTGCATTTCAGTTTTGCACAGTTTGCTGACCACCAGTATATAATATATAGCATTACGGTACAGTAGGCCACTGCTGTACCTACCTCTGTGTCGTCAAGTATATTATCCTTCCATACCTGTGGTGTATTTCAGTTTTGCACAGTTTGTTGACCACCAGTATATAATATATAGCATTACGGTACAGTAGGCCACTGCTGTACCTACCTCTGTGTCGTCAAGTATACTATCCATCCATACCTGTGGTGCATTTCAGTTTTGCACAGTTTGCTGACCACCAGTATATAATATATAGCATTACGGTACAGTAGGCCACTGCTGTACCTACCTCTGTGTCGTCAAGTATACTATCCATCCATACCTGTGGTGCATTTCAGTTTTGCACAGTTTGCTGACCACCAGTATATAATAGATAGCATTACGGTACAGTAGGCCACTGCTGTACCTACCTCTGTGTCGTCAAGTATACTATCCATCCATACCTGTGGTGCATTTCAGTTTTGCACAGTTTGCTGACCACCAGTATATAATATATAGCATTACGGTACAGTAGGCCACTGCTGTACCTACCTCTGTGTCGTCAAGTATATTATCCTTCCATACCTGTGGTGTATTTCAGTTTTGCACAGTTTGCTGACCACCAGTATATAATATATAGCATTACGGTACAGTAGGCCACTGCTGTACCTACCTCTGTGTCGTCAAGTATACTATCCATCCATACCTGTGGTGCATTTCAGTTTTGCACAGTTTGCTGACCACCAGTATATAATATATAGCATTACGGTACAGTAGGCCACTGCTGTACCTACCTCTGTGTCGTCAAGTATACTATCCATCCATACCTGCGGTGCATTTCAGTTTTGCACAGTTTGCTGACCACCAGTATATAATATATAGCAGTACGGTACAGTAGGCCACTGCTCTACCTACCTCTGTATCGTCAAGTAAACTATCCATCCATACCTGTGGTGCATTTCAGTTGTGCGCAGTATATATAGTAGTAGGCCATTGCTATTGATACTGGCATATAATTCCACACATTAAAAAATGGAGAACAAAAATGTGGAGGTTAAAATAGGGAAAGATCAAGATCCACTTCCACCTCGTGCTGTAGCTGCTGCCACTAGTCATGACCGAGACGATGAAATGCCATCAACGTCGTCTGCCAAGGCCGATGCCCAATGTCATAGTAGAGAGCATGTAAAATCCAAAAAACAAAAGTTCAGTAAAATGACCCAAAAATCAAAATTAAAAGCGTCTGAGGAGAAGCGTAAACTTGCCAATATGCCATTTACGACACGGAGTGGCAAGGAACGGCTGAGGCCCTAGCCTATGTTCATGGCTAGTGGTTCAGATTCACATGAGGATGGAAGCACTCATCCTCTCGCTAGAAAAATGAAAAGACTTAAGCTGGCAAAAGCACAGCAAAGAACTGTGCGTTCTTCTAAATCACAAATCCCCAAGGAGAGTCCAATTGTGTCGGTTGCGATGCCTGACCTTCCCAACACTGGACGAGAAGAGCTTGCGCCTTCCACCATTTGCACGCTCCCTGCAAGTGCTGGAAGGAGCACCCACAGTCCAGTTCCTGATAGTCAAATTGAAGATGTCACTGTTGAAGTACACCAGGATGAGGATATGGGTGTTGCTGGCGCTGGGGAGGAAATTGACAAGGAGGATTCTGATGGTGAGGTGGTTTGTTTAAGTCAGGCACCCGGGGAGACACCTGTTGTCCGTGGGACGAATATGGCCATTGACATGCCTGGTCAAAATACAAAAAAAATCAGCTCTTCGGTGTGGAATTATTTCAACACAAATGCGGACAACAGGTGTCTGTCACGAACCGGTCTCTCACCTTTGCGGGTTCTGGGGTTCATCCGTTGCCAGTGCGGTTGCTCGCGGTGCTGTGCGCCCGCGTGGGGACGCGGCGTGATCAGTGGCACAGGTAATGCAGAGTCTGGGAACTGTGAGTGCGGGGACCAAATGGCCTAAGGCACTGCGGTGTGTCTGCTGTATAGGAGGTGGCCATGTTGGAGACCAAATAGGTAATACAGAGCACTTGTGAAAACACCTGTGGGCAGGTGTAAGCCAATCCCGTGCTTGTGCTGCCTTTAAGTAGGCTGGGATTATGTTACTCTGGGCCAGTGCTTTGTTGTATCAACGCTGTGCTCTAGCTCTGAGCTCTCTCCGTGCATTCCTATGTGATTCCCGTGGTCCAGATATCGCCTCCGTTCCCAGAGGTTCGTCTGCAGCCTTCACTGCTAAAGATCCACCGGCTCTCCGCTGTGCTATCAGTTAATTGCACACCTACTGGAAATAGTTGGATTCCCAGAGTCCTGCATGAGGTTACCTTGTCTGCCTGTCTTCAACCATACAAAGTTTGGAGGATTCCACTACCCTCAGCTGTTCGTTTGTTCTACTCTGCATTTAACCCGTTCATCACCTTGTCATCTGCTACAGTTCTCACAGTGATCTCCGGAACCCGCAAGTAACCCAATTAAGTACTTTTATTTTCTATGTTACCATAACAAGGATAATTCTTCACAGCCTCTCAGTTAACTCTCAAAACTTCATTGCAAATCCTTACAGTTTTTTCTTCATGTCTGCATTACCCAGTTAAACACATTCTGCCGTTCAGCATCAAAGCTTGTTTATATTTGGACAATTCAACATTTATTCATCAGCTTGTTTCATGTACAGTTCCATGAACATTTCTTTTATTTGTCTTTGAGATTCATTCTGCATATTATTTCTGCCATTCCTGCAATACTTCAGTATAATATGATGATTAACAACTTGTCATTTAACTCTTTACTGAATTGTTATTTTTAATAAATATATGAAACGGAACTTTCTTCGTCCTCCCTGCTTTCTTCATACCTCAGCACCTACACCTGTGGTTGGTCCCGGGTTAACGGATTCACAAAAACACCCGGACCTGACTGTAAGCACTGGCCACATGGATCCGTCAAGTGACCAATTTGCAGGAGGCGGTGCTACGTCAGATATCCTTTCCCGTCTGGAAAACCAGGAGTCTATACATACACAAATAGTACAGTTTATGCAAACTATGGCAGACCGTTTAGAGACTCTTCATACGGCTCTTAAAACGTCTCAAGTCCTGATTCCAACTCCGGTTTTCCCAGTTACCACTACAGCTTCTCCTGTGACGCTGCCTACGTCCCGCTTGCAGTTACCTTCTCCGAGTAAGTTTGACGGAACTCCAAAACTTTGCAGAGGATTCCTGAATCAATGCGAGATCCAGTTCGAACTGTTGTCCGCCAGTTTCCCATCAGCTCGTTCTAAAGTTGCATATATTATTGCCCTCCTTTCCGGTCAGGCTCTGGAGTGGGCATCACCATTATGGGAAAGAGGTGATTCTATCCTCTCTAATTACAAGGAGTTCGTATCATCCTTCCGGAGAATCTTTGACGAACCAGGCAGGACCACCTCAGCATCTTTGGAGATTCTCCGTCTACGTCAAGGTTTACGTCCTGTCAGTCAATATATTATTCAGTTTCGCACGTTGTCTTCAGAGTTAAACTGGAATGAGGAGGCCCTGATCGCCGCATTTTGGAATGGACTTTCAGAGAAAATCAAGGATGATTTAACTATCCGGGATGTGCCAACTAAACTGGATGAATTGATTTCTCTCTGTAACAAACTTGACCTACGCTACAGGAGCGATGTTTAGAGAAATCCAGGGCAGAGCGATCCAGTCCACGTTATCATCCTAGGCCTCGACAAGATTCTTCATCACAGTCTCCGGTAACGACAGAAGAACCTATGCAGATTGGGCGCTCTCGCCTCACAGAGGAGGAACGACTTCGTCGTCGACAGGGTAACCTCTGCATGTACTGTGGGTCCTCCGAACACTTAGTTAAATTCTGCAAACTCCGACCGGGAAACTCTCGCTCCTAGCTTATTCAAGAGAGGTTAAGCTAGGAGTTACTTTAGAATCACGTTCTGGGAAAGAGCCGATCTTGTCTATTCAATTAGAAGTTCCAAGTTCTACAGTGAAAGTTTCAGTTCTCCTAGATTCCGGGGCAGCCGAGAACTTCATCTCCTCAGCCTTTGTCTTATGGTCTAAAGTTCAAACCATGCCTCTGGAAGCAGCAGTTGCTGTTAAAGCAGTGGATGGAAGTCGAATTCCAGATGGTATAATTACTCATCGAACCGTATGTCTCAAGATGAAAGTTGGTGTGCTCCATTCCGAATACGTCTCCTTCTACGTGATTCCCAAAGCATCTCAAGCTGTGATACTTGGTTTACCTTGGCTGCAGAAGCATAATCCTCAACTTAATTGGCAAACCATGGAAGTCCTTTCGTGGGGTAAATCTTGTACCAAGGACTGTTTAGCCTCAATTGTACCTCTCCGGTCAATTAGCCTTCCCGACCTACCTCCGGTGTATCAATCTTTTGCGGATGTTTTCAGTAAACAAGCAGCAGACTCTCTACCTCCTCATCGCGAATGGGACTGCCCAATCGTCCTGGTTCCGGGTAAAACACCTCCTAGGGGATGAATTTATCCGCTATCCATCCCAGAGACGCAAGCTATGTCTGATTATATACAGGAAAATCTAACCAAAGGATTTATCAGACCATCTTCTTCACCTGCAGGAGCCGGATTCTTCTTCGTTAAGAAGAAGGATGGTGGGTTACGACCATGCATAGATTACCGTGGACTCAATGAGATCACTGTGAAAAACAAGTACCCATTAGCCTTAATTCCAGAATTATTTGACCGGGTAAAGGGAGCTACTGTGTTTACAAAATTGGATCTCCGTGGGGCCTACAATTTAATCCGCATCCGGGCAGGGGACTAGTGGAAGACTGCTTTTAATACCCGGGATGGGCATTACGAATACCTTGTAATGCCTTTTGGTCTTTGTAATGCACCTGCAGTTTTTCAAAGCTATGTGAATTAACTTTTTCGTGATCTTCTCTACAAGTGTCTAGTAGTGTACTTGGATGATATCCTAATATTCTCTAAGGATCTAAAGGCTCACCGTCACCAAGTTAAAGAAGTACTGACACGTCTGAGGAAAAATCAACTTTATTGTAAGCTAGAGAAGTGCACTTTTGAAGTATCTTCCATACCGTTCCTTGGTTACATCATTTCTGGATCAGAGCTATGTATGGATCCCGGTAAGGTGCAAGCTATCCGAGATTGGTCCACTCCTACAACTCTCAAGGGGATTCAGCGATTTCTTGGCTTTGCTAATTTCTATAGGAGATTCATTAAGAATTATTCTTCGTTAGCTGCTCCCATCACAGCTCTAACTCGCAAGGGAGCAAATCCTACAAACTGGTCTTCCGAAGCAATCAAAGCCTTCTCTGATTTAAAGCAAGCCTTTGGGTCAGCTCCCATTCTTCGACAGCCTGATTTGAATCGTCCTTTTCTACTAGAGGTGGATGCATCTACAGAAGCAGTAGGAGCTGTGTTATCACAAGTCTTTGAAGATAAAAAGGTCCATCCCTGCGGATATTTCTCCCGTAAGTTCCTCCCGGGAGAACGTAATTATGCAATCGGTGAGCAAGAATTACTTGCCATCAAGTTGGCATTTGAGTAGTGGAGATACCTTCTAGAAGGAGCACAACATCGCATTACAGTTTATACTGATCATAAGAATCTTCTGTATCTGCAGTCAGCTCAGTGTTTGAATCCACGACAAGCTCGATGGGCGCTTTTCTTTACACGATTTGATTTCAAGCTCACCTATCGTCCAGGGTCTCAGAACAAAAAGGCAGATGCCTTTTCCCGGTCCTTTGCTTCTTCTGAATTAAATGATGCTACCACAAATCAAGCCATTGTGAATCCTACGTCCTTTTTAATGACTCGAACCTCTCCAGTTCCTCCGCCTGGCAAGACCTTTGTCGCCACAAGTCTTCGAAAACGGCTGCTTACCTGGGCTCACTCCTCTTCCTTCATGGGTCATCCTGGGGTTCTAAAGACTCTCAAATTTATTCAACAGTCTTATTGGTGGCCACGTCTCAAAGCCGATGTCCAAGAGTTTATAGCAGCATGTCCTAAATGTGCCCAACATAAGAGTCCAAGAAGTTCTCCACCAGGTTTATTACATCCATTATCCATACCCAAACAACCATGGACTCATATCTCAATGGATTTCGTGACCGATCTACCTCCATCAAAAGGGCGAAATACCATTTGGGTGATAGTGGATCGATTTTCGAAAATGGCACATTTCATTCCATTAACTGGGTTACCATCAGCCCCTTTACTAGCCAGATTGTTCATCTCTGAAATCTTCAAGTTGCATGGCCTTCCTCGAGAGATTATCTCTGATCGGGGAACACAGTTTGTGGCCAAGTTTTGGAGGTCGCTTTGTTCATCTTTAAATGTCAAGTTGAATTTTTCTTCTGCATATCATCCTCAGCCAGATGGACAAACTGAGAGAGTCAACCAAGACCTTGAAACATTTCTCCGGCTATATATATCGTCCTCACAGGATGACTGGGTTGACTACCTTCCATTGGCAGAATTTGCTCATAATAATCTCTTCCATTCATCTTCAGAATCTACGCCCTTTTATATTAACTTCGGCTTTCATCCTCGTGTGCATAGGCGTGCGCAGCACATTTTATTAGGGGTGCACTGTTGGAGGGGTGTGTCTAGCACCGCCTTTTGGGCGTGTCTAGCACCATCTATTGACGGTCAGCGTAATATAAAATATCCACCCTTGTACCAATCCTAATAAAGCAGTAACATTGTCAGATGTTGTGGTGTGCACCAAACAAACACTCCTGATGGCACTCACTGCAATTACTCTGCTCCTCCTCAGCCTGGTCTGGCCCCCCCCTCTCTTTCCCCTGCAAGCTGCAGTCACTCACTGACACTGACAGTCACATACTAGTTACTGCTACTGCTGGAAAAATGTGTTACGTGTCAATGCTGCTGCCGACCACCTGCCAGTATTGAATTTGTCCTCCTAAGAGGAATACTGGCTGCATGCTGCTCCTCATCAGTGGCTGGCATTGGCTAGAATAGAAGGAAAGAGGTGGGCGTGTGATGGGTGGGCGTGTGAGCAGCATGATGTCATCACGTCACATCACGCAGTTTTTCTACATGGAGGTGGAGCCGGGAGTTTGAAAGCCGGTGGCAGTGACACCTTTGATTAACCCAGGCATCCAGTCAGTAATGCAGTCCTGACAGGGTGCAACACAGAGGGGACAGTAATCAGCCTGCTCGGCGATCGCTGCATCAGGCATGTGAGATCGGATTGTCGGACATTAGGGGGTGCCTGTGCGCACCAGGCACCCCCCCTGCGCACGCCTATGCTCGTGTGCCAGAGTTCCATCCATTGCTAGCCCTAGAGGTTCCAGCGGCAGATCAAGAGCTTCAACGTCTATCTAGAATCTGGAGTTGTGTACGTAAGTCCTTGGTCAAAACTTCCGCTCGTTATAAATCTTTTGCAGATAGAAAACGTAAAACTGTACCGAATTACAAAGTGGGAGACCAAGTTTGGATTTCTACGCGCAATCTCAGGTTCAAAGTTCCTTCTAAGAAATTTGCTCCCAAGTTTATTGGTCCATTTCCCATTGTAAAGGTACTCAACCCTGTGTCATACAAAGTCAAGTTGCCACCGTCTTTGAGAATTCCTAACGCCTTTCATACATCTTTACTGAAGCCTTTGATTCTCAATAAGTTCCGTACTACCCAGTCCAAATCTCCTAAAGTTCACTCTTTGCAGAATGAGGAATTTGAAGTTAAAGAGATTGTGGACGTTTAGAGTTTCTGGTCGACTGGAAGGGTTACGGTCCGGAGGAGAGATCCTGGGTTTTCTCTGAAGATGTTCATGCTCCAAGACTGGTACAGAAATACTTCTCCAAAAATCCTGACAAGGTTCAAAGGTGTTCGGAGACCACCTGTAGAAGAGGGGGTACTGTCACGAACCGGTCTCTCACCTTTGCGGGTTCTGGGGTTCATCCGTTGCCAGTGCGGTTGCTCGCGGTTCTGTGCGCCCGTGTGGGGACGCGGCGTGATCAGTGGCACAGGTAATGCAGAGTCTGGGAACTGTGAGTGCGGGGACCAAATGGCCTAAGGCACTGCGGTGTGTCTGCTGTATAGGAGGTGGCCATGTTGGAGACCAAATAGGTAATACGGAGCACTTGTGAAAACACCTGTGGGCAGGTGTAAGCCAATCCCGTGCTTGTGCTGCCTTTAAGTAGGCTGGGATTATGTTACTCTGGGCCAGTGCTTTGTTGTATCAACGCTGTGCTCTAGCTCTGAGCTCTCTCCGTGCATTTCTGTGTGATTCCCGTGGTCCAGATATCGCCTCCGTTCCCAGAGGTTCGTCTGCAGCCTTCATTGCTAAAGATCCACTGGCTCTCCGCTGTGCTATCAGTTAATTGCACACCTACTGGAAATAGTTGGATTCCCAGAGTCCTGCATGAGGTTACCTTGTCTGCCTGTCTTCAACCATACAAAGTTTGGAGGATTCCACTACCCTCAGCTGTTCGTTTGTTCTACTCTGCATTTAACCCGTTCATCACCTTGTCATCTGCTACAGTTCTCACAGTGATCTCCGGAACCCGCAAGTAACCCAATTAAGTACTTTTATTTTCTGTGTTACCATAACCAGGATAATTCTTCCCAGCCTCTCAGTTAACTCTCAAAACTTCATTGCAAATCATTACAGTTATTTCTTCATGTCTGCATTACCCAGTTAAACACATTCTGCCGTTCAGCATCAAAGCTTGTTTATATTTGGACAATTCAACATTTATTCATCAGCTTGTTTCATATACAGTTCCATGAACATTTCTTTTATTTGTCTTTGAGATTCATTCTGCATATTATTTCTGCCATTCCTGCAATACTTCAGTATAATATGATGATTAACAACTTGTCATTTAACTCTTTACTGAATTGTTATTTTTAATAAATTTATGAAACGGAACTTTCTTCGTCCTCCCTGCTTTCTTCATACCTCAGCACCTACACCTGTGGTTGGTCCCGGGTTAACGGATTCACAAAAACACCCGGACCTGACAGTGTCAAGTCGTGTGTTGCCTTTGTCAAGCTGTAATAAGTAGGGGTAAGGACGTTAACCACCTCGGAACATCCTCCCTTATACGTCACCTGCAGCGCATTCATCATAAGTCAGTGACAAGTTCAAAAACTTTGGATGGCAGCGGAAGCAGTCCACTGACCACTAAATCCCTTCCTCTTGTAACCAAGCTCCTGGAAACCACACCACCAACTCCCTCAGTGTCAATTTCCACCTTACACAGGAAAGCCAATAGTCCTGCAGGCCATGTCACTGGCAAGTCTGACGAGTCCTCTCCTGCCTGGGATTCCTCCGATGCATCTTTGAGTGTAACGCCTACTGCTGCTGGCGCTGCTGTTGTTGCTGCTGGGAGTCGATCGTCATCCCAGAGGGGAAGTCGGAAGACCACTTGTACTACTTCCAGTAAGCAATTGACTGTCCAACAGTTCTTTGCGAGGAAGATGAAATATCACAGCAGTCATCCTGCTGCAAAGCGGATAACTCAGGCCTTGGCAGCCTGGGTGGTGAGAAACATGGTTCCGGTATCCACCGTTAATTCAGAGGCAACTAGAGACTTGATTGAGGTACTGTGTCCCCGGTACCAAATACCATCTAGGTTCCATTTCTCTAGGCAGGCGATACCGAAAATGTACACAGACGTCAGAAAAAGAGTCACCAGTGTCCTAAAAAATGCAGTTGTACCCAATGTCCACTTAACCACGGACATGTGGACAAGTGGAGCAGGGCAGACTCAGGACTATATGACTGTGACAGCCCACTGGGTAGATGTATTGCCTCCCGCAGCAAGAACAGCAGCGGCGGCACCAGTAGCAGCATCTCGCAAACGCCAACTCGTTCCTAGGCAGGCTACGCTTTGTATCACCGCTTTCCATAAGAGGCACACAGCTGACAACCTCTTACGGAAACTGAGGAACATCATCGCAGAATGGCTTACCCCAATTGGACTCTCCTGGGGATTTGTGACATCGGACAATGCCACTAATATTGTGCGTGCATTACATCTGGGCAAATTCCAGCACGTCCCATGTTTTGCACATACATTGAATTTGGTGGTCCAGAATTATTTAAAAAACGACAGGGGCGTGCAAGAGATGCTGTCGGTGGCCCGAAGAATTGCGGGCCACTTTCGGCATTCAGCCACCACGTGCCGAAGACTAGAGCACCACCAAACATTCCTGAACCTGCCCTGCCATCATCTGAAGCAAGAGGTGGTAACGAGGTGGAATTCAACCCTCTATATGCTTCAGAGGATGGAGGAGCAGCAAAAGGCCATTCAAGCCTATACATCTGCCCACGATATAGGCAAAGGAGGGGGAATGCACCTGACTCAAGCGCAGTGGAGAATGATTTCAACGTTGTGCAAGGTTCTGCAACCCTTTGAACTTGCCACACGTGAAGTCAGTTCAGACACTGCCAGCCTGAGTCAGGTCATTCCCCTCATCAGGCTTTTGCAGAAGAAGCTGGAGACATTGAAGGAGGAGCTAAAACAGAGCGATTCCGCTAGGATTGTGGGACTTGTGGATGGAGCCCTTAATTAGCTTAACCAGGATTCACGGGTGGTCAATCTGTTGAAATCAGAGCACTACATTTTGGCCACCGTGCTCGATCCTAGATTTAAAACCTACGTTGTATCTCTCTTTCCGGCAGACACAAGTCTGCAGAGGTTCAAAGACCTGCTGGTGAGAAAATTGTCAAGTCAAGCGGAACATGACCCGTCAACATCTCCTCCTTCACATTCTCCCGCAACTGTGGGTGCGAGGAAAAGGCTAAGATTTCCGAGCCCACCAGCTGGCAGTGATGCAGGGCAGTCTGGAGCGAGTGCTGACATCTGGTCTGGACTGAAGGACCTGGCAACGATTACTGACATGTCGTCTACTGTCACTGCATATGATTCTGTCACCATTGAAAGAATGGTGGAGGATTATATGAGTGACCGCATCCAAGTAGGCACGTCAGACAGTCCGTACGTATACTGGCAGGAAAAAGAGGCAATTTGGAGGCCCTTGCACAAACTGGCTTTATTCTACCTAAGTTGCCCTCCCTCCAGTGTGTACTCCGAAAGAGTGTTTAGTGCAGCCGCTCACCTTGTCAGCAATCGGCGTACGAGGTTACTTCCAGAAAATGTGGAGAAGATGATGTTCATCAAAATCAATTATAATCAATTCCTCCGTGGAGACATTCACCAGCAGCAATTGCCTCCAGAAAGTACACAGGGATCTGAGATGGTGGATTCCAGTGGGGACGAATTAATAATCTGTGAGGAGGGGGATGTACACAGTGAAAGGGGTGAGGAATCGGAGGATGATGATGAGGTGGACATCTTGCCCCTGTAGAGCCAGTTTGTGCAAGGAGAGATTGATTGCTTTTTATTTGGTGGGGGCCCAAACCAACCAGTCATTTCAGTCACAGTCGTGTGGCAGACCCTGTCGCTGAAATGATGGGTTCGTTAAAGTGTGCATGTCCTGTTTATACAACATAAGGGTGTGTGGGAGGGCCCAAGGACAATACCATCTTGCACCTCTTTTTTCTTTCATTATTCTTTGCATCATGTGTTGTTTGGGGACAATTTTTTTGAAGTGCCATCCTGCCTGACACTGCAGTGCCACTCCTAGATGGGCCAGGTGTTTCTGTCGGCCACTTGTGTCGCTTAGCTTAGTCACACAGCGACCTTGGTGCGCCTCTTTTTTTCTTTGCATCATGTGCTGTTTGGGGACAAGTTTTTTGAAGTGCCATCCTGCCTGACACTGCAGTGCCACTCCTAGATGGGCCAGGTGTTTGTGTCGGCCACTTGTGTCGCTTAGCTTAGTCACACAGCGACCTTGGTTCGCCTTTTTTTTTCTTTGCATAATGTGCTGTTTGGGGACAATTTTTTTGAATTGCCATCCTGCCTGACACTGCAGTGCCACTCCTAGATGGGCCAGGTGTTTGTGTCGGCCACTTGTGTCGCTTAGCTTAGTCAAACAGCGACCTTGGTGCGCCTCTTTTTTTCTTTGCATCGTGTGCTGTTTGGGGACTATTTTTTTGAAGTGCCATCCTGCCTGACACTGCAGTGCCACTCCTAGATGGGCCAGGTGTTTGTGTCGGCCACTTGTGTCGCTTAGCTTAGTCACACAGCGACCTTGGTGCGCCTCTTTTTTTCTTTGCATCATGTGCTGTTTGGGGACTATTTTTTTGAAGTGCCATCCTGCCTGACACTGCAGTGCCACTCCTAGATGGGCTAGGTGTTTGTGTCGGCCACTTGTGTCGCTTAGCTTAGTCACACAGCGACCTTGGTGCACCTCTTTTTTTCTTTGCATCATGTGCTGTTTGGGGACTATTTTTTTGAAGTGCCATCCTGCCTGACACTGCAGTGCCACTCCTAGATGGGCCAGGTGTTTGTGTCGGCCACTTGTGTCGCTTAGCTTAGTCACACAGCGACCTTGGTGCGCCTCTTTTTTTCTTTGCATCGTGTGCTGTTTGGGGACTATTTTTTTGAAGTGCCATCCTGCCTGACACTGCAGTGCCACTCCTAGATGGGCCAGGTGTTTGTGTCGGCCACTTGTGTCGCTTAGCTTAGTCACTCAGCGACCTTGGTGCGCCTCTTTTTTTCTTTGCATCATGTGCTGTTTGGGGACTATTTTTTTGAAGTGCCATCCTGCCTGACACTGCAGTGCCACTCCTAGATGGGCTAGGTGTTTGTGTCGGCCACTTGTGTCGCTTAGCTTAGTCACACAGCGACCTTGGTGCGCCTCTTTTTTTCTTTGCATCATGTGCTGTTTGGGGACTATTTTTTGGAAGTGCCATCCTGTCTGACACTGCAGTGCCACTCCTAGATGGGCCAGGTGTTGTGTCGGCCACTTGGGTCGCTTAGCTTAGCCATCCAGCAACCTCGGTGCAAATTTTAGGACTAAAAATAATATTGTGAGGTGTGAGGTGTTCAGAATACACTGGAAATGAGTGTAAATTATGGTTATTGAGGTTAATAATACTATGGGATCAATATGTCCCCCAAATTCTATGATTTAAGCTGTTTTTGAGGGTTTTTTGTAAAAAAAACACTGAATCCAAAACACACCCGAATTGGACAAAAATTTTTTAGGGAGTTTTTGCCAAAACGCGTCCGAATCCAAAACACGGCCGTGGAACCGAATCCAAAACCAAAACACAAAACCCGAAAAATGTCCGGTGCACATCACTAAATTAAAATGTGATACAATGCTAAAACAGATTATCAGTCTTATAGATAAACAGTATTAGAACATTTATTATACATTATAACAAATTCATGTGCTTATGCATAAGTATTCATAATAACATGAATGAATCCCTTTTAAAATGCCCAAGTCATTGTTCCTTCAGTTCATTAGAACACAATTTACACTGAGAAATCTAGATACTGTAGAATCAGTGTCTATCTTTTGAAACAAATGCCTCATTGTCTGCATGCTTATCAGTAAGGCACGTCCAAGTTCCTATCCTTAATAGTCAATAGTCAGGTATAAGTCATGTGTGCAGTCACTGTGCAACCACTGGAGCACTTCCAGCTCCTCACTAGCCAGACAAAGTAAAATTCCTTGTTGTTTTTGGTCTGTGGTACGTTTATGATAGAGTTGCTTACTGGTAAGTGCTGTCTTGTCCTGCTTTCTTCCCACCATTTAGGGGTCAGGTTCTTGGAGCTGTGGAGTCTATGTACTAAGTCTTGGAGAGAGATAAAGTAACAACCAACCAACTCCTAATTGTAATTTTCCAAATTTGCCTGTAACAAAGGAAGTAATCAGTAGGCAGGAGTGGCGGCATGCATTTGTGGAGCGAAGAGTGCAGATGGGATTGTAAAGGGAGATAAGGTCAGAGATGTAAATGGGAGAGGAATGGCTGAGGGCTTTATAAGTGAGTGTGAGACGCTTGAATTGGATTCTGAATGGGAAGGGGAGCCAGTGTAGGGCTTGTAAGAGAGGCCAGGTGGATGTAGTACATTTGGAGAGGAAGATGAGCCGGGCAGCAGCATTGAGGACAGATTGTAGTGGAGAAAGGCGGTTGTCAGGGAGGCCAGATAGGAGGACATTACAGTAGTCCAATCTGGAGATGACCAGTGAGTGGATAAGGGTGTTAGTAGCATCTAGGGTGAGAAAGGGTCTGATCCTGGAAATATTTTTGAGATGGAAATGGCAGGACTCTGTGAGGTACTGAATGTGTGGTTTGAAGGAGAGCGATGAGTCAAGGATAACTCCAAGACAGCGTACTTGGGGACCAGGGGAGATAGTTGTGCCATCAATAGTTAATGAACTTGCGGGAGGTGAGGTTATGTGGGAGGCTGGGCAGATGATCAGATCCGTCTTAAACATCTTAACTTTAAGAAAGAGTGGGGACATGAAAGAAGAGACAGCAGAGAAACAGTTGGAGATACGAGTCAGGAGAGAGTTGGAGAGAACTGGGGAGAAAAGGTAGATTTGAGTACCATCAGCATAGAGATGGTATTGGAAGTTGAAAGAGCTATTGACCTTGGGGGACACCACTGTTAGTTGTAGTGTGTGTGTGTGTGTGTGTGTGTGGGGGGGTGAGATGAAGTCATAAGAGAAGACAGAGAGAGAGCAGTTAGAGAGGTAGGGGGACAGCCAGGATAGGGCAGTATCACACAGACCAAAGGAGTAGTGGCCTTGGATATGGCTGCAATGGGGGTCATTGCAGACTTTCATGAAGACAGTTTTTGTGGAGTGGAGAGGGCAGAAATCAGACTGAAATGAGTCAAGCAAGGAGTGGGAGGAAAGAAAGGCAATAAGGTTGTAGGCGATACGCTCTAGAAGTTTGGAGGCAAAAGGGAGGAAAGAGATGGGTGGGTAGTTGGAGAGAGTGTTAGGCTCAAGGGTAGGTTTTTTAAGTAGAGGGAGTGAGGTAGCGGAGGATACAGGAGGGGGTAAGATCAAGTGGGGAGGCCATGACTTCCTTACCATATACAGGAGAAAAAGAAGTCAGAGTTGGTAAGAAGGAATAGGGCAGGTTGCTGAGGTTCTGGTGGGATGTGATGTCCTGGAGTGATGTATGGAGTCAATTTTGGATGTGAAGTGGGAAGCAAAGCCAAGGGCAAAGAGTGAGGAGGGAAGTTGAGATGGGGGTGGGCAGAGGAGGGAGTTGACACTGGCAAAGAGGCGCCAAGGGTTTGAAGACAGGGAGGAGATAAGGTTCTTGAAATATGACTGTTTAGAGAGGGAAAGGCAGCACTGTAGAAAGAGAGCATACATTTGAACTGGAGTTAGTCCGCCTTAGAGCGTGTTTTCGTTCACTGTAGCTCATTGGTACATGAACTTTTTTGCAGCTGTCTGGTGAATTTGGAATGGGTTGAGGTGTTGAACTGCAAGGGTGAATAGTGGTTGCTGGAGCAACAGAGTCAAGAGCAGAAGTAAGGGAGGCATTGTATAGGGAAGTGGCTTGTTCAGGGCAGTAGAGAGATAGAATAGGAGAGAGAAGTGAGTTGAGCAGGGAGGATAAGAAAGCAGTGTTGATAGCCTCAATGTGACACTTATTGATGGTAGCCTTAAAGGCAGAGGAGGAGAAACAGAGGAATACGTTTAAAGAGAGCAGATGATGGTCAGAGAGGGAGAATGGGGAGTTGGAGTAATCAGAATATGACCACGGTGAATGGAGGGGTGTGTGAGAATGTGAGGCTCCCAGCGGAGAGAGCAGCAAGAGAAGTGGTGTCAGAGGGGGGAATCCAGGTTTCTGTAATGGCTAGGAGATTCTGGGAGTTTGAGATGAATGGGTAGGGACCAGTTTGTTACAGACAAATCTAATATTCCAGAGGGCCAAGGAGAGATGGAGTGAGTTTGTGGAGAGATGTGAATGAGACTATCCGGGTTGCTGTAGCATTGAGGTAATATTTAAATGGCAGGGTGTAGTGATGCTGTGGGCTCTTGGGAAACTGCAGGAGGTGGGCAGGGAGGGCATACAGTGTTGTGCGAATGGAGGTGAGGTGACAGAGAGAGTAGAGAGCAGGGCTGAATGGTGGGGTAGTAGACCCATTGTGGGGCAGAGGTAAATGAAAGTGGGATAACAAGAGAGAAGGGGAAGGTAAGCAGAGAGGTGGATAGGCGACATAGGAGGGGAGAGAGGAGGAGGTGTAGGAAACTAGGGGGAAGGATAGAGGTGGGAACGGGCAAAATAAAGGATTAGGTAGACAAGGAGTGATGGGGGAGTTGAAGAAAACCTAGACATAGTGTGGATGAGGTAAAAAGGGAGTGGAAGATTAAAAATAGGAATGGAGGCTTTGTGAGAGAGACAGAGGATTAGAATGGCAGAAATGCAGGTGAAAGTACAGTGTAGGTAAATGTGTATGTTCAATGGCAGTAATTTAGTTTTAAGCCCCTTATACGCATTACGCCAGGTAGAGACCTTATACGTATTATGCCAGGCAAAGCCTCTTTTATGCATTATGCCAGGCAGAGTCCCTTATATGCATTACACCTGGAAGGGCCCCTTTTACACATTATGCCAGGTAGAGTCCCTAACATGCATTATGCCATGTAGATCCCCTTATACGCATTATGCCAGGCAGAGCCCTTTATACACATGATCTCAGGTAGAGGACAGGTAGTACCTTATATACTCTACACCAGGCAAATCCCCTTATAGAAATTTATTATGTTCCCATCCCCAATCTCTGTGAGACTGTGACTGAGGGCACTGGCCTGGGCAGGGTGGGGGTACACTCAACTGTCAGGTGCACATGCACTATACTGCAGTACTGCACCTGCTGCTGCTGGGGGCTGGGCTGTCCAATCTGCCTGGCTGCTGTCCATCTCCTGGGTCAGTTATCCGGTCTCCCTCCCGCCGAAATGCCATGGAGCCTCGTGGCGCAGGGCACTGTGGGTATGTGCTAGATGTGGGCTGGGAGAGACATCATGACGTCTATCTCCCGAATCCCAGGTGATGCTGCGGACAGAGGGAGGGGGTGAAGCACAGCACTGCCCAGCTATCTGCAAGTATTAGCAGGGAGTGAAGGAGCCGGATGCTCCCCACTGCGGGCAGCACTGCAGCTAGCTAGTAATGATGGCATGCGGGCAGTAGTGTGGCGTGACCCTGCGGGTACTGCCGGAGGTTCTTTACCCACATAGCATATGCGCTGTGGGCAAAGCACCTCCAGCACTGTCCTAGTTACGGCCCTGGTTGTAGTTAATAGATATGGAGTTGTTGCTTTTTTGGTCTTATTGCTGTGTAAAAGTTATATAATGTTCTCACAACAATGTGGTTATAAAATTAAAGGGAAAAAAAAACGAGATCATAGTGTATATTGCTGTACAGTTGTGTAGAAGGTATGCAGTTAATTTGCCCGCAGTTGGGATCCCGGCGGTCAGGATACCGATGCCAGAATCCCGACTGCTGACAATACCGACAAGTGGAATCCCGGCTTACAGAGGCTGTTCCCACTCGTGGGTGTCCACAACAGTGGGAGTAGAACCTGTGGCGAGTGCAGCGAGCCACCAAGCCCGCGAGGGGACTCTTTGCAATCGCCGCGGTGCCAGTATACTGAGGGCAGGGGTGCCGTTGTCGTTATACTGATGGCCGGCATCCTGACCGTTGGTAAATCATGCTGAACCCGTGTAGGAGTATGGTGAAACTTACTATGTAAATGACAAAGGTATCCGTTGTACAATCTTAACACTATTGTCCTGTAGTGATTGCTCAGCAATAAAGTGTCCTCTTTACATCTGGGTATTCAGTATTGTGGTTTCAGTTCTTAGGAGAAGGGGGTAAAAAAGTGAAACAACGTGGTGTATATCCTCCATACCCAGTGATGGCTGCAGTTGTTTATAGTGGTTGCACTCACTTTGGATAAATAATTATGAAGCTTTGGACATTCATTTATCTTCCCCGATGTCCGTCGTGTGATAAGGAATAATAAATATAACCAGCACAAAAATCTGGAAGTATAATATGTTCTAATATATAAATAAATAAATTAATTAATAAAGGGCCCAGTTAAATAAATTAGAATAAAGCTTTACAATGGAAATGTAGGACTGTACATTTTTGCCAGTACACACATGGTTGTTTATGTACTATAATTAAATACTAATGAACCACAATCTAAGCAAAATGTTCAGCAAAAAATGATATCAAGGTAAAAAAATATGAAATATAAAAATAGCAACATGCTTCAAGGTCTCCTGAACATTTCCAAACTATTCCAATATCTATTAGTTTCCTTCAATTCTGTTTTGCCCTTAAATCTCAAAGCTATGATTGATCACCAGATCCAGGATGTGTCTTCACCATATATGTTGGAGAATTCATTTTTTTTCTTGCGTAAACTTAGCATAATACTGACATTAATATTAAGGGTCACAAACAGGGTAGCAGATCAAAAGATCACCAGCTCTCACTAGCTTTTCCCACAGTAGACTCCTGCCAAGCAGGTGCCATTTTCCCAGTGATTTCTATTGGGTGCATGTGTCATGTTTCCTTGATGTCTGTGGTACAGATCTCTGGAAACATGGTGCTTGCACTATGTTCCAGGTGATATCTACGGTGCCGACAGAAATGTATGTATTTTGCATGGGTGTGTGGTGTGGGATGTAGTATGGTATGCCGGCGGCCGGGCTCCCGGCGACCAGCATACCGGCGCCGGGAGCCCGACCGCCGGCATACTGACACCACGGCGAGCGCAAAGGAGCCCCTTGTGGGCACGGTGGCGCGCTACGCGTACCACGCTATTTTATTCTCCCTCCAGGGGGGTCGTGACCCCCACGAGGGAGAATATATGTTGGTATGCCGGGTGTCGGAAACCCGGCGCCGGTATACTGTGCGCCGGGATCCCGGCGCCGGTATACTGTGCGCCGGGATCCTGACATTCGGCATACTGAAGACCACCCGTGGTGTGTGCCCAGCTGGACCGAGAGGCCCATGTGCACGGCACACCCTGCACCCATTATAGATACACCCATGGGGGATCATTCCGAGTTGATCGCAGCCAGCAACTTTTTGCTGCTGGTGCGATCAACTAATCCCGCCTATGGGGGAGTGTATTTTAGCTTAGCAGGGCTGCGATCGTCTTGTGCAGCCCTGCTAAGCTAAAAAAGTTTCCAGCAACCTAGGCGTAAGGCTGGATCTACTTACCCTGTGCGATGGACAAGCGACGTTCCTCCTGGCTTTGACGTCAGACATCTGCCCTACGTTTACCTGAACACGCCTGCGTTTTCCTTACCACTCCCCGAAAATGGCCGCCAACAGACAGGTGATGCCACGGAACGCCTCCCTCCTGTCAATCTTCTTGCGGTCGCCGCTGCGACCGCTTTCTTCGTATCCAGCGTTCTTGCAGTCGCCGGGCAATGCCGCTGCGCATGCGCATTCCAGACCCGTTCGCACCACAGCGAAGAACCGCTGCGTGCGAATGGGTCGGATTGACCCCCATGGTCACAAAGAATCAATGACTGCAGAATATTCCCTCTGCAGGGGACTCAGAATGGAGGTGGAGTTCTTTTTGTGACCAATCTTACATATATTTTATATAAGGCAACTTCTATTTTAGGCACTAGTGAATTGCTCAATAATTATTTGGAAAATTCTATTCAAATGAATTATTTTAAGATGTTTTGAAATATTGCACCATATATATCGCGCTGTGACCTGATAGTTATGTGCAAATTATATCACAAATTTCCCAATTGTGGACATTTTCTTTGATAATAATATATTTGTGAGGCTAAAATAGATGATTTGATTTGTTTTGTATTGATCTGTTAAAATGTATCACAACTGATACAGAAACTATAATAATAACAAAATCCTATGTTGTATAAACAATTACAGTATAAGTCCTATTTCCTACCATACCGCTGCAGTCTCACCGGAATAAACTTTTTATACTTTAATGCTAAAAGCATCTGGCTCCTTACCATGGATATAGGTTTTTATTTAATTGCTATTTATCTGAAAATCTTGCATTATGCTGCAAAAAAGGATTTAAGGGTTTGGGGTTTTTTTACATTTTTTTTTAATGTAAATTGTTTTTATTAAGGCCGTAGACAAACCAAAAGTACAACATATTTCTGACAATAGGAGACAAAATCGTTGCAGGTCATACATACCAATTAGCTATATTTTGATCTCCTAAAATACAAAGGAAAGATGTCTGGTCTTCAATCACAAAATAACATGTAGAGATAAACATTATAATAAAACAGTTAAGGAAAAATTAGGAAAGAAGAGAAAGGGAGGGAAGAAAAGAGTGGAAAGAAAAGGAAGAGATAAAAAAGTTAGGGATAGGCGAAGGTATTTTAAGAGAGTGAATGGGCCCTGTAGCAGAAAAGAGGGAGGACATTTCCGTTTGGTGATCTGTAACATGCTGAGGAATTATCAGGATGAATAGTGGGAGAAAATCTAGAGAACTACGTAAGACCGATATACAGGTGACTCCTTGAAGTCACACCAGGGAAACCAGATGGCTGTAAAGTTAATGGATCTTCCCATTGAAAAGGAGATAAGGTCCTCCATTTCCAAGAAGTAGTCAATCCTTTTAAACCATTGTTTGATCGAGGGCGGTGAGGTGGATCTGCAGAGTCGGTATAACGGCCTTAGCAGTGTTGCTGAGATGTCTCAGTAGGGAGCATTTGTAGGAATGTGTACTTGCCCAGGTGAGGTTGAAGAGCCAAATCTCTGGGTCTCTGGGGACTACATCTCCCACTATCAGCTCAGAGCATTTAAAGACTTCCTTCCAAAAGGGAGTTATAAGAGGGCAATCCCACCATATGTGCAAAAAGCTCCCTGGGGCACCCTTACATCTCCAGCAAAGATTTGAGAGAGTGGGAAACAGTTTATTAAGAACAAGAGGAGTCCTGTACCATCTATATATGAGCTTGTAAAGAGTTTCCATTGTTGATAAACATAAGGAGCTCGCTTGGGTGTTACGAAATATAGAGTCCCAATAAGATTGTGTAGCTAATCTTGGCATTTCCTTCTCCCAGGAAATCATAAAAGTAGGGGGTTGAGGAAATAGTTCCTCAATAATAACTGCATAGATTTGGGAAATAGTGTGTGTAGGAGATCGAGGGGAGATGCACATTTTTTCAAAATTGGTGAGATCCCTAGTTATGTCAGAGAGATTATTGGAAGATGTTAGGAAATGGTGAACCTGAAGGAATTTCCAATAATCGGAACTTGATATATTCCAAAGAGATTGAATATCTGAAAATGACCGCACCCTGTCCGAACTCACCAGCTGACCGACCCTGAAAATCCCAATCTCAGCCCACAGAGAAAGGGTCATTCCACGGAGACCTGGGATAAATTCGGGATTAAAGAGAAAGGAAGTTAAAGGGGACCATTTAGAGGATATGTGGCTACTCAAACTAAGCGTGTTCCACACTTTAAGTGTGGGGGAGACCGTGGGGTGGGTAACCTTCGGAAGGGCGGGCAGCCATGGTGCGATTTCTATATGAAGTAACCATTGTTTACAGTCTTTGGCCCGCGTCCATTCTAAAATTCTATTTGACTGCACAGCATGGTAATAGCTGGGAATATGTGGGAGCTGTTGTCCTCCCTGGTATTTTCTCCTAAATAGAATGTCATGTTTAAATCTAGGTGTGTTACTGCCCCAAACAAATGCTCGAATGAGGTTCTGAATATCCCGGAACCACAGAAGAGGGATATGTATGGGGAGGGTTTGAAGAAAAAATAATATCCTAGGGAGGGCATTCATTTTGACTACGTTAATTCTACCAAACCAAGATAATCGCAATCTCCTCCACCTCTGAAAATCCAGGTGAAGTGTTTGCAATAAAGGGCTAAAATTCAAGGAAAATTACTTAGATAAGTCATTGGAGAGCACCACCCCCATGTACTTTAATTTGTGGTCGTGCCATGTGAAAGGGAAGGAGCATTTCAAACCCGCCACCACATAAGTCGTTAGGTTCATTGCGATGGATTTGGAATAGTTTATCTTAAAATTAGAAAGGGCTCCGAACCTATCAAATTCCAAGACCAGGTTTGGTAGAGAAGTGACCGGGTTTGAAATTAGAGCAAGCAAATCATCGGCATAAAGAGCCAATTTGTATTCGTTCCCCTTCACTAGCAGACTGGAGATGTTTTGGTTAGCCCTAATGCTTCTAGCTAAAGCTTCCATACATAGGACAAAAAGTAGCGAGGATAGCGGGCATCCCTGTCGTGTGCCGTTGGAAATAGTAAAGGAATCTGATAGGGAGCCATTAATCTTAATTTTGGCGGATGGGGTAGTGTAGAGAGATAAAATTATATGGAGACAGGCGGAGCCAAGCCCTAGGTGTCTCAAGATGCCAGACATAAAGTCCCAGTCCACCCCATCAAACGCTTTTTCAGCATCGGTTGATAACATAATTGAGGGGGATGTAGCTTGGTTAGCATAGTGAATCATACTAAGTACTTTAGAGGTGTTGTCCCTGGCCTCCCGACCCAAGACAAACCCGGCCTGGTCTCCATGAATCAAATCTGGCAATAAAAGTTTAAGGCGATTTGCAATTAGTTTGGCAAAAAGTTTTATATCTATGTTCAGCAGTGAGATCGGCTGGTAACTAGAGCAGAGACTGGGATCTTTACCCACTTTGGGTAAGACTGTGACATGAGCCTCAAGGGATTGTGAAGAGAAATGTGAATTTTCAGAAATAGTGTTAAAGGCTCTTGTAAGAAGAGGGGTTAATTTATCCTTGAAAGCTTTATAATAGGCAATAGTATACCCGTCAGAGCCCGGACTTTTGCCGTTGGGTGAGGAGTCAATGACTTTCATAACCTCCTCAGTAGAGAAGGGGGCGTCTAAACCATCTGCATCTTCTTTGAACAACGTAGGGAAGTCTAAGGACCTTAAGTAATCAGATACAGCTGCTTGGTGGGAAATCTTATCTGCCCTCCCAGACGGCCCAGAAAGGTTGTATAAGGTGGAATAATAGGCCCTAAAGGCCCTAGCAATTTGAAGTGTCTCGTGTCTATCTTTAATAGAGTGAATAAAAGTAAATGCACGTTGTTCTCTGAGAGCCTTGGCCAACAGTTTCCCAGGTTTGTTGCCCCATTGATAGTATCTGCTCTGGCACTTCCGATACGAGAACTTAACTCTATCAGAGAGTAATTTATTCAGATCGGCCCGAGCCGCCTCAAGATCAGAATAATGTTGAGGGGTTTGGGATTTCTTATGCAGTAGTTCAAGAGATTCTATCCTAGACAACAAATCATCTCTAAGCTTTTCCCTCTGTTTTTTACGAAGTGAGCCTATCTGGATACATACCCCTCGTAAGACGCATTTATGCGCCTCCCAGACCTAAATTTTAGAAATATCATCTAGGTCATTAGTACTGATATAGGAGTCTATGGCAGAGTCAATTTGAGAGCGGCATGTCGCGTCTTATAAAAAAGTATTGTTAAAGCGTAGTGATGAGCGGGTTCGGTTTCTCGGAATCCGAACCCCCAAGAACTTCACCCATTTTACACGGTTCCGAGGCTCGGTTAACCCGAGCGCGCCTGAACGTCATCATCCCGCTGTCGGATTCTCACGAGATTCGTATTCTATATAAGGAGCCGCGCGTTGCCGCCATTTTCACTCGTGCATTGGAGATGATAGGGAGGACGTGCAGCGTTCTCACAGTTTCTGTGTTCAGTGTGCTGCAAATATCTGTGCTCAGTGTGCTGCAAATATCTGTGCTCAGTGTGCTTGCAAATATCTGTGCTCAGTGTGCTGAAAATATCTACGTTCTCTGCCTGAAAAACGCTCCATTTCTGTGCTGCATTGTAGTATAGGAGGACAGTGCAGAATTTTGCTGACCAGTGACCACCAGTATTATATAGCAGTACGGTACAGTAGTCCACTGCTCTACCTACCTCTGTGTCGCCAAGTATACTATCCATCCATACCTGTGGTGCATTTTAGTTGTGCGCAGTATTATATAGTAGGAGGACAGTGCAGAAGTTTGCTGACCACCAGTATATAATATATAGCAGTACGGTACAGTAGGCCACTGCTCTAACTACCTCTGTGTCATCAAGTATACTATCCATCCATACCTGTGGTGCATTTTAGTTGTGCGCAGTATTATATAGTAGGAGGACAGTGCAGAATTTTGCTGACCACCAGTATATAATATATAGCAGTACGGTACAGTAGTCCACTGCTCTACCTACCTCTGTGTCGTCAAGTATACTATCCATCCATACCTGTGGTGCATTTTAGTTGTGCGCAGTATATTTAGTAGGAGGACAGTGCAGAATTTTGCTGACCACCAGTATATAATATATAGCAGTACGGTACAGTAGGCCACTGCTCTACCTACCTCTGTGTCGTCAAGCATACTATCCATCCATACCTGTGGTGCATTAAGGTTGTGTGCAGTATTAAATAGTAGGAGGACAGTGCAGAATTTTGCTGACCACCAGTATATAATATATAGCAGTACGGTACAGTAGTCCACTGCTCTACCTACCTCTGTGTCGTCAGGTATACTATCCATCCATACCTGTGGTGCATTTTAGTTGTGCGCAGTATTATATAGTAGGAGGACAGTGCAGAATTTTGCTGACCACCAGTATCTAATATATAGCAGTACGGTACAGTAGTCCACTGCTCTACCTACCTCTGTGTCGTCAAGTATACTATCCATCCATACTTGTGGTGCATTTTAGTTGTGCGCAGTATTATATAGTAGGAGGACAGTGCATAATTTTGCTGACCACCAGTATACAATATATAGCAGTACGGTACAGTAGTCCACTGCTCTACCTACCTCTGTGTCGTCAAGTATACTATCCATCCATACCTGTGGTGCATTTTAGTTGTGCGCAGTATATATAGTAGGAGGACAGTGCAGAATTTTGCTGACCACCAGTATATAATATATAGCAGTACGGTACAGTAGTCCACTGCTCTACCTACCTCTATGTCGTCAAGTATACTATCCATCCATACCTGTGGTGCATTTTAGTTGTGCGCAGTATATATAGTAGGAGGACAGTGCAGAATTTTGCTGACCACAAGTATATAATATATAGCAGTACGGTACAGTAGTCCACTGCTCTACCTACCTCTGTGTTGTCAAGTATACTATCCATCCATACCTGTGGTGCATTTCAGTTGTGCGCAGTATTATATAGCAGGAGGACAGTGCAGAATTTTGCTGACCACCAGTATATAATATATAGCAGTACGGTACAGTAGTCCATTGCTCTACCTCTGTGTTGTCAAGTATACTACAAAAGTTCAGTAAAATAACCCAAAAATCAAAATTAAAAGCATCTGATGAGAAGCGTAAACTTGCCAATATGCCATTTACGACACAGAGTGGCAAGGAACGGCTGAGGCCCTGGCCTATGTTCGCTGTACTTGCAAATACGATCAGTGAGCACAGCAATATATGGTAACACACGCATTTACACGGACATGCCACAGAGAAGGATTCAACACTTATTTCATGCAGTACATAATTATAATAATATCAAGCGCCAGACATCATGATGATTTCAAATTATATAATGAAGTAATGTCACATATGTGTATTTGAACGAAGCAAGATAAACCTGTCATATATACTATTTAAGCAACCAGATTATTGTGTAGATTCATTTGATACTTGTTATTAAGTTGTAGGACATTGCAACAAGGAATTATGATTAAATGTATAAAAGCTAAAATCACTTTTATTAGAACAATAGATATTCCAAACAGGTAGTGGACAGGAAGCTCAGGCCAGCCCCTTTTGATGTCTGATTTGGCTGAACCTGTTTAGCATATACACAGACTAGTGACTCATCATGAATGAGAAAGTTCCCTCCCCCAAACTAGATAACACATTGCTGATCACACAGGAGGAAGCCAGTTGCTGTTTTGTACCAGAGGATGATGGAGTTGCTTTTAGACCAGATCCAGCATGATTTTACACAGAGAGAGAGAGAGAGATATAAGATGCATTGAGGGAATGGTATTGTATGCTGGCCTGTAACTGTAACTGTATGTATTTTGTATTAACTGATTACTGTGCTATTGTAACCATGTAACTATAGGTATACTGTACATTGTAATATATTTCGAATCCATATCCTTTTAATAACAAATATATATACATCAATGAGCTTTGGAACTCAGATAATGTGTGGGTGTATTGTTTTCTCGTATGGGATGCAGTGTTTTGCTATGTATAGCGCACATTCATGGCACATGGTAATAAGAGGTGCAGGCGTTTACAATATATATTGGAGCGGGCATTTTAAATATTTGTGAGGAAACAATTTGGCATTCACAGATGAGGGCTCTTACGGGATATCATGGTCTTAATGATGCACTGTACATTACAAACGCGGCTGTGATCGACCGGCTCCGATGGACGCATCGAGACGCTGATGAATAACATCCACGTGTATTGTTGTGATATCAGTAAGCCAATGATATGAAATTTCAAGGGACAATGCGTTTCTCATAATATTTAAGATGCTAAAATGTATTTTTATTGTTGCAAAACAAAGTTCAAATAAGTCATATTGTGTTTGATTCAGATTGGATTGTTTATCTGTTAAGTAGGCTTAAAAGTACATTTAAAAGTTGCTGCATAGCCTTGATATAGTTTTTTTTAGCTCAGGCCTAAAATAACTTCTGGTGCTTGTATAATGTGTGATTTCTTTGTGACAAAGCGCATGGTCTGTCCTCCATTTTGGACTAACCACATGGCCTGTCCACCATTTTGTGTAAACTTCATGGATGTGGAAGGGGGAGGAGCAGTGGCCATTTTAGGAAGGTCACTTTCTAAATAGCTGATTCTCAGTCTGCTCAGAAAAATCAGTTTCCTTGGTCAAATACTTTTTTTTTCTTTCTTCTTCTCTCCCAGGATTTAGTTAACTCTCTGTTTGCTATAAGATAGGCACTGAAATGCTAATTAACTGGTTCAACCACTTTTACAGGCAGGCAAAAGCACATAGCTTTGATATGCAAATAAGAGGTAAGGTGTCTCATAGAAGGCTAGTGAATGATACATATATATAATATTATTATAATTAAGTGTATATTTATATCAGTGTATGTTCTGCAAGATAGTTATCCAATCTGAATCATATCATTTAAATTATAGATTATTGCAGTCATTATAGATCTGTGTGAAATCGGAAACATTTGTTGCTATATAGGTAAATTTGAAATAACAGTATTTAAGGAAGTAAGTGTAAAGACACAAATGCAGTTCTGACCTGGTTGTTAAGAAAAAAACTGGGTGTTGTGCTAAGTGAGCGATTATAGTTAGTATTGCTCACATTTATAGAGACTGTGTGGTTTGTTTTATTGCGTACGCACATTGGTACACGTGGTACGGAACGTGAGGACAGCATACAAAAACGTGCACGTGGCACAAGGCCGCACACGTGGCATAGGGGTACGCTTGGTTGTGTAATTACGCAAGCTTGCGTAGGGTTGTGTGCGCATAATAAAAGCACATGATATTTGTTCAATTAAAGTGGGACAGTAGCCAGGCTACAATAGCACAAAACTATCCGATTTCAAAAGCAGGTTACTCTAAATTTAGTTTAAAAACTGTATTGCCTCTGGGGGTAAAGCTGCCAATCTGAATGAATTAAAATTTTCTGTACAGAAAAACCAAAGTATATCTGAGTGAGCGAAAGCGGAGTGAGTGGATTTGAACCCCGGAAATCGGGTCCCGTGGTACACCAAGTAAGTGGAGGCTTGGTGGCGTGAGGCGGCTGACTCACGTTAGTATAGATTGAAATACGCAAATCGTGAGGAGATTTGCAGAGAACTGTAATAGGGAATTGTGCATTGTGTAGTATTGAAGTAAAAAGTTTTTTTTGTTACGCTCCGAGCTGAGGGTCGCAGTTTGTACATCGACCCGTGGTTGTACGGCAGATAGGTAACAAGTACCTATACGCTGTGTGATTGGACCGCGCGTTTGTGGTTGCGATATATAGCACAACGTGATACCCTTTTTACGAGCTATTTGCATAGAATCGCGGTATCATTAGCGCTGTATAGAGCATACGCAAGCGTGATTTGTGTATAAGTGTATAGGGAGTTTTCGCTGGTCTCTCTCAGGAAAATCTCCAGCGGCGGATATTTACTGGAAAAGGTAAGTCACTCCTAACACTTCCAGTAAATAGAAAACAATAGGGCCTCACTGGATACGCGGTGTTCACTATTGGAGTGAGTCGTAGTACTCAGTGGAGAAGGAGCAAGTGAAAGCGCTAGGTGTCTTTCACCGTCTATCTGCGGTGTGCATTGGGGATTGCGTTTATTGGCAAAAAGTCCGCAATGGGATCCAATTGCACAAGCAGTGGGCGTTTGGTAGCTAGGGTTCAGGCTGAAGAAGTGGGACCGAGAAGGTCAGAATTGCGACCGAGAGGGTCAGCAAGGTTTATTATGTGTGAAAAATATGGTTCACACATGGAGGCTTTTTGCAATGAATGGTTATGTATGACTGACAAAGATAGGGTACCATTCCCTAAGGTGGACAGCTTTGAACCAGAGGTACAGGTTGAGTATCCCTTATACAAAATGCTTGGGACCAGAGGTATTTTGGATATCAGATTTTTCCGTATTTTGGAATAATTGCATACCATAAGGAGATATCATGGTGATGGGACCTAAATCTAACCACAGAATGCTTTTATGTTTCATATACACCATATACACACAGCCTGAACGTAGTTTTAGCCAATATTTTTTATAACTTTGTGCATTAAACAAAATGTGTGTACATTCACACAATTCATTTATGTTTCATATACACCTTATACACACAGCCTGAAGGTCATTTAATACAATATATTTAATAACTTTGTGTATTAAACAAAGTTTGTGTACATTGAGCCATCAAAAAACAAAGGTTTCACTATCTCACTCTCACTCAAAAAAGTCCGTATTTCGGAATATTCCGTATTTCGGAATATTTGGATATGGGGTACTCAACCTGTACTGCAGAACTTAAGGATAAGGATATGTCTGATAAAATCCAGAAAACAAAGGGTCAGACATACAAAGTGTTTAAACCTGTGGCAGCAAGAGGGGTTGGTGAATTTGATCCTAAGGTATTGCAGGTGGTATGTCTAACCAAAGTCATATAAGACAAGAATGGAAATATAAGAACTGTTTGAACTTGTAGCAACAATAAACAAGAAGGAAAAAAAAGAGAATGCAAGTACACCGCCATATGTAGATGTGGAAGCAGTTACGGTCAGCATAAAAACTATAGAAAATAATGAAAATATGAAAAATATGACTGTAACCTATATATGTACTAATGAATGTTGAAGTTTTATTTAGGAGGAGAAGGTGACCTGATTGTTTTCAGCCATTTCTCATGCACCCAGAGGAGTATCCAACCGGTAAAAGAAGAGCAGTAGCCTGTGGGGGAAGTGGCTGAGACCAGTGGAACAGGTAAGTATGGTATCTTTCGTGTACATATATTGTAAAACCAAATAAATAAAAAAATCAAGAAAGTAACGTTAGAAATGGAGAAAAACCTGTCCGCACATTAGTATTTGCCAGTAGGAAAGCGGACAGAGACAAGGTAACCCCCGGGTATTTCTTTCAGTTACCATATAAGAAGTATTCATTCCTAGTAATGCCCCTAGTCAAGATGAGCTCGGAAATGTTTGTTGGACCATGTACAGACCCTTAATACGGGATGAGAAGGATTGAATGAATACTTCGCATGACCTAGAAGCTTGTTAAACTTTTTTTTGTTTTTGTCTTTTGCAGTAATAGAAAACTCTCCATCTGGATAAGACCATTGGTAAACACTAATTCGGCAAATGGGAGGTGGCTGCAAATGGACGGGCTCAATAAGGCATTGAGTGTCAGGGTGCAGACTTCTTTGCAAAATTGGAAAGGGGTCACAGAGCTAATCTTAGATAGTGTGCTATTGAACATCACAAGAATAGTGCTAGGCGCAGAGAACAACAGGTGGAGAGGTTGAGGACGGTAAGTATACTGGCACATACAGGAAAGACCCATCAGTCCAAACCCCAGATCCCTAATGGTCAATAATATGTTACACTTGTAGGAAGGAAGGGCATTTTGCCAGAGATTGTAGGAGTAGTAGGACACATAGTCAATATAGATCCCCTAGACAGAAAACACAAGCCACATTATTAAACACATAGACGGGACCAAGGGACATATAGTAAGGAATCATAAGCCATATAGAAAACACAGATTCGGCTAATGGGAAGAACAAAATAAATGCAACATTACCCTTTGACAAAACTTGCTGGGGTTAAGATGGGGCCTCTAAACTTTTGTTTCTTTTTCCTAGCAGAAATGGCCCCTGATTAACTTAATTTTGTTAGATATGATATACATATACTGTGCTCCCACTCAGGAAGTACAAAGTATGTTAGACACCCATGAAGACTAATGTCGCAATCTACTGTTCTAGATGCATGTCCATCACAGGTAGAGGAAATTATCTCACAGATACCGGGTTCCCTATGAACTTAGGATGGACAGGACACTGGATTGATGGCTGGGATAGTCCCAATAGCGATACGACAAACACAGAATTTTTTTTAAGGGGAGTAGACCAAGTAGAGAATCCCTTCCCCGTAGTGCCCAATCCAGTTGTCAAATTTTTATAAAATCTTCTTTACCTCTACAAACTCATCTGTCACCAACCTCTATTCTGTTTTTCTACAGTTTCCTCTTCATCTTTTGCGTTCACACAGGGTGGTACAATACATGGACCCAAGTACAGTTCAAACTCCACATGCCTAGGTCCTTCAGAGTTTTGCCCAAACCCAGTATATCTCAACAGCGCGATACCACCAGTATTACTGCAGTGTGCCTTGTCATGCACAAAGGGTGGAGAATGGGAATACTGGTGAAGGGAAATTTTGTATAGACACTGATATGCCTGTTGGTGAATGGCAAACCTGACATTTTCTTTCTCATTTTCTTCTTCTTTCTCACCTCTAGAGATGTTTCTTTTTTTTTTTTTTTTGGAGTTATGCTCATGGTACTCTAAATTGCAAACACACGATAGTAAACTAAAATGAAAAATTTGTGTTCCCTACAGGAAAAGGCAGTCTGGAGGACAAAGGGGTATGGCCAGGAGTCCTCAGGACTGTGGACAGGTGGACACGGTAAGCCAGTAGCCCCCAGAGCATACCTTCCAAGTCTAGCTGAGGTGGCACACGGTCTGACTCATCTAGGCAAAGAGGGTATGTGCAGGCTGATGAGAGCCTACTGGTGTGCGCCAGGATTCTATTCTCATGCAGGTAAGAGAGCAATGACCTGTCTTGCTTGCTTGAGGAAGAATATTGGTAAAGCAATACCAACAGGGCTATCCCATATCGCTCCTGCAGACGGATCTTTTCAGGAAATACAAATCGACTTCGTACAGTTATCACCCTTTAGGAATTATTGTTATGTATTGGTGTGCACTGATGTTTTCTCAAACTGGGTAGAGGCATTTCCTGCCGCCACGGATGCTGCTGTGTTTACCGCAAAGAAAAATTGCGCAGAAATTTGTGTGTAGACAATGGTACCCCTAGAACAGTGATTTTCAACCTTTTTTTTACTCGCGGCACATCGAACAATATTTTAAAATTGCCAAGGCACACCATCAGTTCCCCACAGAAAAAAACAAAACACACACATTGGCCCTCACAGTAAAATAAAATAAATCCGCACATACATTGGCCTACACAGAAAAAACAATAACATTGCTCCCCACATAAATTATGTTGCTCCCTACATAAATCATATTGCTCCACACATAAATCAATCACATTTCTCCCCACATAAATCCTATTGCTCCCCACATTAATTATTCACATTGTTTCCCCCATAAATCCAGAAATTCTTATTCTCCCCACATAAATCCTATTGAAATCCTATTGTTCCCCACAGGAGAAATAAAGTAACAAATTGTATTATCAGCTGTCCTCCTTCCTGTCCCTCAGTGGCGGGGGTTGTTCATAGTGGAGTTATGCTAATACTGAGCAGCGGGCGGTCAGGCAGGTGTGGATGTGGGTTGGCTAGGAAAGCTGTGTATGCAGGCGGGAAGTGGAAGATGTGTATGCAGGCAGGTGGGCTGGCTGGGTGGTGAGACAGCCGTTACCTATGATATCACACCGTTTTCAAGGCATAGGTCACGGCCGGAGCACAACTGATCCTCTAAGAAGAGCCTGGGCTAACTGTTCACTCTGAAGGTGCAGGAAGCTGCTCTGGCTCCGCGGCACACCTTGCAACTGGTCGCGGCACACTAGTGTGCCACGGCACACTGGTTGAAAAAGCCTGCCCTAGAAGTAGGAGCAAAGCTTGAAATTGTACTATTGTGATCATAGATACTGCCACTAGTATTATGTAGCATCGGAACCACTCCCAGATCTTTACTCAATGAATCACCCTCTTCGAAATTTGTTTTTGTTTTGGTATTTGTGTCTTTTTGGTTGTTTTTGGAAGACAACCCCATGTCATGATTGAACCACACAATGATCAGAAATGACAGTACAGTACCTTATTGAGATGAGCCAGCATTTGAGAACTTGACAAGAGAACTTGAAACTGTTGATTACTGGTATGCCAAATATTAACTATCTTGATTGTGAATCAAGAGACTGCGTGATTGTTCTTACGCTCAGGTTGCCTAATAGACAGGTGGGAAGGACCATACCAAGTTTTGTTGACAGCACTATCCCAGTGAAAGTAGCCGAGAGAGAGACTTGGGTCCACGATTCCCATTACAGGAAAGTCGGTAGTCCGGGAGGAACTCGTAAATGGAGTGAGATCGCAAAAGTATCACCAGAGACTCTGTTCCATGAAGACTGAAAGGCGGCACTGTTGAACACTACCTGAGCGTACTAAAGGATTGCAGAAAGACCACTCATTGTAATTGATTTGTTATGAACAAGAGTTGTTTTGTACTATTTCTCTTTTCTCTCTTTCCCGCTGACAAACATTTTTTTTCAGGATATTCTATTTTTGCGAGGTTTTTTTATGAGGAGTCGAGTGTGGGACTGGAACTGGTTCTGGAGGAAGGAGTGATTTCCTTATAGAATCCCAGGATTAGCCGATCAGTTTGTTAAAATCAGAGAAAAAGGTCTAGTAGTTATGAAGTTCAGAGGTAATCAGGAACAATCAGACAATGGCTATTCACACATTGCAGATAAAGAGCTCATTAATATATGTGGAAGAAAGGTTTATGAGTGGCTCTCCCCGAACTCCGAAGGTTTATGTTATTTAGGAAGGACACTACTTATAACCCTTGTTCAATCATTAAACAGACCTAACATACGTTCCAGAAATGGAAACAATGTTCAGAAAATGATAGGAATATGTAGATCATGAAAATTTTATATGTCACTTTCACGATTTATTTGTGTCTTCTTCATCTACCCAACAGAACCTCAATCGAATCCAAACATCAGTGTACAAAGACGTAGGTACATGTATGTGTGAATTGTACGTGCAAATCAGACAAGATAGGCCAAAGCACTGTCCAAGCATACTCTATAGGTTGAATATTGTCCCACATCCAACCAGTGGTCCCGTTACCGCCGAGTGCATATAGAGGATGTCTCGTCCTCCTCCCTGTCTTTCCCAAATATAGTCAAGTTTCTGATTTGTGAAATGAATACTTACTTGTGTCTAGGGCACCGATTATTGTCTGAAATATTTTTTCTTATGTTAATAATTGATGGCAGTTATTGTTTACTGCCAAAGGGTGGACTGTCGAAGTCAAAATATTACATAAAAAGAACATACAAACTACACAAATTATGAGTCGCTATACTTGCAAATATGCGCAGCGAGCACAGCAATATATGGTAACACACGCATTTACACGGACATGCCACAGAGATGGATTCGACACTTATTTCATGCAGTACATAATTATAATAATATTAAGCGCCAGATATCATGATGATTTAAAATTATATAATGAAGTAATGTCATGTATGTGTATTATTTGAACGAAGCAAGATAGACCTGTCATATTTACTATTAAAGCAACCAGATTAATGTGTAGATTCATTTGATACTTGTTATTAAGTTGTAGGACATTGCAACAAGGAATTATGATTAAATGTATAAAAGCTAAAATCACTTTTATTAGAACAATAGATATTCCAAACAGGTAGTGGACAGGAAGCTCAGGCCAGCCCCTTTTGATGTCTGATTTGGCTGAACCTGTTTAGCATATACACAGACTAGTGACTCATCATGAATGAGAAAGTCCCCTCCCCCAAACTAGATAACACATTGCTGATCACACAGGAAGCCAGTTGCTGTTTTGTACCAGAGGATGATGAAGTTGCTTTTACACCAGATCCTGCATGATTTTACAGAGAGAGAGAGAGAGAGAGAGAAGGATAAGATGCATTGAGGGAATGGTATTGTATGCTGGCCTGTAACTGTAACTGTATGTATTTTGTATTAACTGATTACTGTGCTATTGTATCCATGTAACTATAGGTATACTGTACATTGTAATATATTTCGAATCCATATCCTTTTAAAAACAAATATATATACATCAATGAGCTTTGGAACTCAGATAATGTGTGGGTGTATTGTTTTCTCATATGGGATGCAGTGTTTTGCTATGTATAGCGCACATTCATGGCACATGGTAATAAGAGGTGCAGGCGTTTACAATATATATTAGAGCGGGCATTTTAAATATTTGTGAGGAAACAATTTGGCATTCACAATGGCTAGTGGTTCAGATTCACATGAGGATGGAAGCACTCATCCTCTCGCTAGAAAACTGCAGTGCCACTCCTTGGTGGGCCAGTTGTTTGTGTCTGCCACTTGGGTCGCTTAGCTTAGCCATCCAGCGACCTTGGTGCACCTCTTTTTTTCTTTGCATCATGTGCTGTTTGGGGACTATTTTTTAAATCGGCCATCCTGTCTGACACTGCAGTGCCACTCCTATATGGGCCAGGTGTTTGTGTCGGCCACTTGGGTCGCTTAGCTTAGCCATTCAGCGACCTTGGTGCACCTCTTTTTTTCTTTGCATCATGTGCTGTTTGGGGACTATTTTTTAAATTGGCCATCCTATCTGACACTGCAGTGCCACTCCTAGATGGGCCAGGTGTTTGTGTCGGCCACTTGGGTCACTTAGCTTAGCCATCCAGCGACCTTGGTACACCTCTTATTTTCTTTGCATCATGTGCTGTTTGGGGAGTATTTTTTAAATCGCCCATCCTGTCTGACACTGCAGTGCCACTCCTAGATGGGCCAGGTGTTTGTGTCGGCCACTTGGGTCGCTTAGCTTAGTCATCCAGCGACCTCTGTGCAAATTTTAGGACTAAAAATAATATTGTGAGGTGTTCAGAATAGACTGAAAATGAGTGTAAATTATGGTTAATGAGGTTAATAATACTATGGGATCAAAATGACCCCCAAATTCTATGATTTAAGCTGTTTTTGAGGGTTTTTTTGTAAAAAAAAACCAAATCCAAAACACACCCGAATCCGACAAAAAATTTTCAAGGAGATTTTGCCAAAATGCGTCCGAATCCAAAACACGGCCGCGGAAGCGAATCCAAAACCAAAACCCGAAAAATTTCCGGTGCACATCACTATTAAAGCGCCAAGACCATTGGCGTCGTATATATGATGGAAGACGTATTGTAAGATTAACAGGGGCATGATCAGACCATACAATTTGCCCTATTGAAGTGTCAGAGATTAAATGTAGGTGGCGGTGACTTAGAAATAAGTAGTCAAGTCTGGAGTATGTCTGATGGGGGTGTGAAAAAAAGGAATAATCTACCTCAGAAGGGTATGTCAATCTCCATGTGTCGATCAGCTGGTGGTCAAGCAGGGTGCGTCTCACCCTCCTACACTCTTTCTCCAGTCTATAAGAAACATTTTTAGAGGTGTCGCGGAGGGGATCGAGAGTCCAATTTAAATCGCCTCCCATCACCACCACTCCTTCAAGGAGAGGCTCAGCAGTTTCCAGAACTGAGGACAGAAAGGAAGGCTGCTTAGTATTGGGGGCATAGACATTCAAAAAGGAGAAACGTTGATTATGGATATCACATTTAACCAGCAACCCCCTACCTTCAATCAATCTGTGAGAGGTGACATTAAGGATAGGCAAGTGACGAGCTAATAGAACAGCTACACCTAATGTCTTACCAGAAGGGTTATTAGCCATAAAAATATGAGGGTAATAGTGACACTTAAGCGACGGCACATTACCAATCTTAAAATGTGTTTCCTGAATAAAGGCAACATCAACTTTCTCATCTCTAAGCCATTTGAGGAGTTTAGATCTTTTCTCAGGAATATTCAAGCCTTTTACATTAAGGGTAGTTACATGTAAATCATCCAGACCCATTATAACTCAAGTCCTAACAGATTTGCGTTAGTCATCCCTACAACAGTGAGATGGAGAGGGGAAGAAAGGGCACCAAGAAAAGGTAATAGATTGGAAAAGAAACCAAGGAAAGTAAAGAAAGAAATTGCAGTGTGGAGAGTTACACTGCAAAGTACATCAATATCAAACAAGGCTAACAGCAATATGAGAGAAAGAACTGCTGCAAAAGGGACAGGAGCGGAATCCTGCCGACTCCTAACCCGAAGAGACAGGGGATGCAGCATAATGGAGGTCCTACGGGGTGCCAAGGACAGCGACCACCCACAGTACATAAACTTACTTAATGTAAAAAATTACCAAGGAATGAGAATGGGTGCATTATAAAATGTATAAAGAGAAGTCAAAATACCAAGAAAAAATATCATCATAAGTATTAAAGATTCAGCCTAAACATGTTCGAAACATATTCTAACGATAATATACTACTTATCTAGGAAACCATTACTAAACCGATCACACATATAAGTAACGTGTTGTAGCACAAAGGAGAAAAACCAAGTATGCATCAGCAGTAACAAGAACTATTTCACCAAAACAAGGCAAAACGTCTCAATCAGGGAGGCTCAGAAGGCGTCCGCGGGGATCACACTTGTTGCCACATGTCATCTGGAGGGACCACGGCAGGTATGTCAGGTTGATGGTGAAAAGAGTCCCAGTCAGGTTAACAGTAGAGGCTGTATACCTAAGGTTGTGAAAAAGGCCGGTAAATCCGATGGTCTGGAGAGAGTAGCTACTTTACCATTATGGGAAACCTGAAGAGAAAAAGGAAAGCCCCATCTATATTTCAGTTCAAGTTTCTGAAGGGAGTCGGTAAGGGGCTTAAAGGCTCGGCGCTGTTGCAGGGCCGACCATGCGAGATCCGGAAAAAACTGAATCCTATCGCCTTGGAAGTCAATACCATCTAGTTGGCGGGCCTTTCTCATTATTTCCTCTTTTTGGGCATAATAGTGGAGCCTACAAATCACATCTCGCGGCTTGTCCGATGGTATGCCACGAGGATGGAGAGCACGTTGCGCCCTATCAAACACAATGTCTCTGTTCGGATCCATTTCAATAAGCTCTCCAAATATTGTTGTTAGCGCATTCGTCAGGTCAGCCTGTTGGACGCTTTCAGGGAGGCCTCTGACCCTGATATTATTTCGCCTCCCACGATTATCCATATATTCAATACGTGATTTGAGAAAGGAAATATCACTCCTCTGATGAGAAATCACCTCCTGAAATTTGGTTAGAGTGTCAATGCTGGATGTCTCGTGTCGTTCCAATATATCAACACGAGCCGCAATTTGAGACATGTCTTGTTGGATCGCGGTCACTTCCTGCTTGATGGTAGATGGCAAGCGAGTCTCTAAGGCCGAAAAATCTTGTTTTGTGGGAAGTGATTTGACGTGAGACAGAATCTCGCTAATCTCTGCGGTCGAAGAGGAAGCCAGCGGAGGTTGCGTGTTCCTGGGAACCGACATGTCGCCCACCTGAGTACGTAGAATCAGGGAGTCAGGAATAGCTAAAGCGGTGGCTAGGTCTGCAGTCGTTGGAGTTAGTCGATGCAGGTCTGACGAATGATGAGTCGCAGATTTCGGAGTCTCGTCCGGCTTGGTCTTGGCCTTTTTTTTCTTTGTGCCTCTCGCCATGAGATCGGTCTGTAAGGAAAGGTGGCGCAGTAATACACTTTCATATATCCTTGGTAATATAAAAATGCGTGGATCGTCACCGTGCAGTGGCCCCCCACGTGGCCTTAGGTAGACATCAGGTAAGCAGCAGCATTATCCAAGGAGTAGCTCGGGGTCTTCACATAGCTACAGGAAAACTCGTGGCCGGGGCCAGCAACGCACTTCAGATAATAGGTGTAATATATGAAATAAGAGAAATTGTGTAATTTATTATATATATATGAATAGTTATCCAGGGATTACACTTGGGTCTTCAGAGCCACTTATTCACATAAAAGAGAAGGCTTGCTGTGGTGGAGAGTAAGGGGGAATCAGTTAATTGCAGCCTGCAGTGCCCCCAGTTAAGATGGCCGCAGCAGCGTCCACTTCCAGGCTTCCACAGCCTGTAGTGCCCACAAGTAAGATGGCCGCCGGAGCGTCCGGCCCTGGGCGCCCCCACAGACCTCGACTCACTCACCGGCTCCAGACCGCTCCTCCAAGCGCTATGAAGTCCTGCGCGAGCCGCCGCAATCAGGTAGAAGCCGCTGCGCTCTCCAGTCCCCTCTTCCTCCTGAGCTCCACGGTGATCCGCGGTGATGCCAGACTCAGCTCCGGGCGCTCCAGCCACCGCAGCCCCCGTTAGAAAGGTGAGGGCAGGGCGCAACCCGCAGGAGCCCGAAAACGGGCTCCCCGATTCCGCGGACCCGCTCAAACCCAGCAGCAATCGTTCCCCAGGGCAGAGGGGTGATGGAGGGGCGTCAGGGAGGGAGCTTGATAGATATAGGCCCAATTTTGCGTATTGAGAGTACGGAGCTCTCACTTTGTGCAGCCTCTCACTATGGCGTCCAAGCCACGCCCTCCTTTTTAATTTTTTTATTATATATGAGGAAATACATTCAAAATAAAAATGTTACTAGACCTTTCAAAGTGGTCATCATGGATAATTATTGGTTAAAAAAACAGAGTTTTCCAAACTCCGCCATTACAGTCGAGGCTTTCAGGATATCCATGCTTTAGCACAGATGACTTAATTATGACCTCAGTCAATTTCATTGAACCATCTGGACTCAAGCATGGATATGCTTAATATCTGGACTCTAATGGTAGAGTTGGGGAAACTCTGGGTTAAAGTGTTTTCTAGCCTTTTGATATTAAATCAAACTTCCATTCAGTATAACAGCTGAACCAGCAGACTTGTTTATACACTTTCAGAAGTGCCGTAATAGGACAACAGTGTGCCCTATGCCGGCCTCACTCCCTAAACCCATGGCATCATGGTGTCACACCTAGGGGGTGGGGCTGCCACCACTGGGGAGTTCTGCCCTAAGGATAGTCTGGACAGCGCAGCAGGCTGCAGGAGGCCTGTCCAGAGTGTCCCCTGGATGCATCGGGTGGCTCTGCAGTAGTGCTACTGGCTGTAATGTGCCATGGGGCAGCAATGGGACCTTGCACTCCGTGTGACGGCACCACATGCACATCCCTAGTTACAGCCCTGACTTTCAGTAAGTCTGTAATAAAACAATGTCTAGTATAACACACACAAAAATGGGATTGATTAAATTGGGAGCGATGCCCGCATTGCAGTGTGTGTATTTTCCTCTGTGACCCTTTGTGGCTATTAGCATAAAATGTGCGATATAGGCGTGAAATCGGGCTGAACTTGGCTTAATTTATGTTTGCGTTGCTAACATTCCCCCTTCTAATCCCATCACTGTGTCATCCTCCTTCCTTCCCCTTATCTTGGGTTCCAATGTCTAGATAGATAGTTAAAAGATAGACAGTCATTAGGTTGACACCATATAGTCGCCAGTTAAAAGTTAGAAAGGGTCAAAAGACTGACATGGGGTCAAAAGGTCGACAGAGTTAAAAGTTCTACAGATTTTTTTTAAAGGATTTTTTTCATTCTTTTACAGCTTTTGCCCCATTTACTATCTATGTCACAAAATATTACTTTTAATAACCTTGTGGTGACCCCGAAGCGTGGCAAACGAAACAAGCCACAAAGGGAAGATGCATTTCAAGAAATTTGGGTAAAAAATGGTTAAAAACAGAAAATAACACAATTTTTATTTTTATTTTGTGTCGACCTAATGACCCTGTCGACCTTTTGACTGTCAGCCATATGGGGTCGACCTAATGACTGTCTATCTTTCAACTGTCTTACTTCTATAACACACCTCCTTACCTTCTGGGAGCTGGGAAGCAGGAGACTGTGTGTGAAGCAGACAGCAGTGACACATCGCGGTCACGCTCCCGGCAGCAAGCAGGCGGCGTGATGTACATGGTGGAGGGCAGGAGAACGGCTTGGCGGCACAATTGTGGTGGCGGTAGTATGAACGAAGCTCTGGCTGTGGTGGGTGCAATGGTGGCACATAGGTGGTCATTCCGAGTTGATCGCTAGCTGCTTTCATTCGCAGCACAGCGATCAAGCTAAAAATCGGCACTTCTGCGCATGCGTATGCGGCTCAATGCGCACGCGCGACGTATTTTCACAAAAGCCGTTGTAGTTTCACACAAGGTCAAGCGATGCTTTTCAATTGCACTGCTGGCCGCAGAGTGATTAACAGGAAATGGGTGTTTCTGGGTGGTAACTGACTGTTTTCGGGGAGTGTGTGTAAAAACGCAGGCGTGCCAGATAAAAACGCAGGAGTAGCAGGGGAAATGTAGACGTGGCTGGCTGAACGCAGGGCGTGTTCGTGACATCAAAACAGGAACGAAATAGTCTGAAGTGATCGCAAGCTAGGAGTAAGTCTCGAGCTACTCAGAAACTGCACAATCTTTTTTTTGTAGCCGCGCTGCGATTCTTTCGTTCGCACTTCTTCTAAGCTAAGATTCACTCCCAGAGGGCGGCGGCTTAGTGTTTGCACGGCTGCTAAAAGCAGCTAGCGAGCGAACAACTCGGAATGAGGGCCATAGGGCGAGTGGGCTGTGCAGGTGCTGGTTGCGCCCCCCTGTGTTGGGCCTGCTATGTCGCCCAGGGAATGTGCCCTGCTCACCCCATGCTCGTTACGCCTTTGCCTGTATCTAAGGCAGCAAAGAAAGTCTAGCACTGTAAAAAAAATATTAGAAGTAGTAGGACCAACAAACACATCCAAAGTACAATTAGCAATTAAATATACTGAAAGCTATTTTACACACACACACACACACACACACACACACACACACACACACACACACACACACACACACACACGTCAAAATTAATAAATATATAATACTAGCTGCAGTACCCGGTGTTGCCTGGGATTTTTTGAATGTTTTTTGACAAAAATTAATTTAAATATTAAACACACAGTATAAATAACATAGTATAAAAATGCATGTAAAGTGTTATACACATCAATAAAATGAAAACCCAGTGTGCTGCTGGGGGACTGTGCTACTTCCACTATATAACTCTCAGTGTGTGTGTTCGTGCTACCTCCATTCCCCTCCTCACATCATGTCACTGCCCCTGTCACATGCAGCCCTGTCATCACTGACATATCATGCATGTCCTGATATAGTCTGTGCTGCTTGTGGGTGTGTTACCCCCACAGTGTTTGTTCCCACAGTGTAAGTAATATGTGTGCAAGTTTGGTGTAAATTCCTCCAGGCATTCCAGAGTTATGCTGTCTGCTGAAAAACTCTGTGCTGCTGCCTCAACCGTAGGGGTGCTAGGGGTGTCTTACCTCCACAGTGTTTGTTCCCAGCTTGTAAGTCATATGTGTACCAAGTTTGTTGTAAATTGGTCTAGGCATTCTGGAATTATGCTGTCTCCTGAAATTCTCTGTGCTGCTGTCCCACCCCTAGGGGTGTTAGGGGGTTCTAACCCTCACAGAGTTTGTTCCCAAATTGTAAGTCAGATGTGTACCAAACAAGTTTGTTGTAAATTGGTCTAGGCATTATGGTGTTATGCTGTCTCCTGAAATACTCTGTGCCGCTGTCCCACTCCTAGGGGTGGTAGGGGTGTTTTCGAGATTGTAATTCAGATGTGTACCAAGTTTGGTGTAAATTGTTCCAGGCCTTCCACAGATATGCTGTCTGCTGACATACTCTGTATTGCTGTCCCACCCCTAGGGGTGCTAGGGTGGCTGACCCCCACATTGTTTGTTTCCCGCGTGTAAGTCATATGTGTACCCAGTTTGTTGTAAATTGGTCTAGCCATTCGGATTTATGCTGTCTCCTGAAATACTCTGTGCTGCTGACCCACCCCTAGGGGTGCTAAGGGTGTCTAACCCCCACATAGTTTGTTGAGATGTGTACAAAGTTTGGTGTAAATTGCTCCAGGCCTTCCATAGTTTTGCTGTCTCCTGAAATACTCTGTGCTGCTGTCCCACCCCTAGGGGTGCTCGGGGTGTCTCACCCCCATACTGTTTGTTTCCAGAGTGTAAGTCATATGTGTACCAAGTTTGTTGTAAATTGCTGCAGGCATTCCAGAGTTATGCTGTCTGCTGAAATACTCAGTGCTGCTGCCTTACCCCTAAGGGTGCTAGGGGTGTCTTCCTCCCACAGTGTTTGTTGCCATATTGTAAGGTATATGTGTACCAATTTTTAAGCACATTGCTCCAGCACTTCCGGAGTTATGCTGTCTCCTGACATACTCTGTACTGCTGTCTGCCCCCCTAGGGGTGCTAGGGAATTCAAATTGTTTTAGTTGCCTCCGCCATGTTTTAATACGCTTGTTTGTGAAATTTCACGATCTTCACTTGTAAACTGTGGATTTGTATAGAAAGACAGAAGGACAGATTTTCATTTTTATATATTAGATTACAGATGGCAAATTATGCTGGTGTCAGTGTATACTTACTGTATTTTTGGCTTTTAAAACAGGAACTAAAAAATGCGGCTTGTGTTATATTGAGAGTTGAACACTGCTGAGGACAAGCTGCACAGTACAGACCCAGAAGTTCAATCGCAGCATTTCAGGCAGGTCTTTTTTTTTAAGCTACTGTACTGAATGTTTTATTGGGTCTGAACACCATATTATATACTTCACATGTACAGGGGCATAGATACAGGAGACAGTGGAAGGCAGTCTGCTCTGGGCTCCAGCCTTGAAGGGAGCACACTGACCTTCTCCATCGCTCCAGGTTCTGCTTTATAGGCCCCAGTGTATAGTTGCCTACCCTCCCGGATTGACCAGGAGGCTCCCAAAATCGTGTGGCACTCCCACCCACCGGAAAGGTAGTCAAGTCTCCTGTATCTGGCCTCACCCCTGCAGCCCTCCCCTGCAACCGTCCTTCACAGTGGGTGGTCTGGAGAGCCTGATGATGCAGTTTGCGCTGAATCACGTCATCGTAGTATTCAATGATGGTAATCAAGGCATTGAATAGCAGGGCCACAATGATGTGATCGCGTATCTACACCCCTGAACCACCCACCAGCAATGAGGCCATGCCCCCTGTAATGCAGAACTTGCTGCTCCCTCCCGCGTGGGGCAGCTGGAAAGTTGGCAAGCCTGCCCCGGAGCAGGAATAAGCAGCATGTGCTATGGTCCTCCCTGCCTCCCTGTCTGGGTGCTGCTGGGGTGGTAGAAGAGAATGTGGAGGGTAAATGTAATCTGCACAAGGCAGGACCCCTCCTACTGCAGCTGGCACCTGTTGGTAGAAACAGTGGAGGAACTTGTGAGTGGTGGGCCCAGGTGCAAAAATATGCTCTGGTGGTGGGCCCCTATCGTCCACCTTATGAGGAGGTGCAGTGGGTGACAGCAGGAGAGGCAGTTGGTCACAACAGGTGAGGCTGTGGGTGACAGGGAGGCAGTTGGTGACTGGAGAGTCAGTGGGTGATAGGTAGAGGTGGTTGGGAGAGCAATTGGTAGAAGGAAGAAGTAAATAGGGAGAGGCAGTGGATGATTGTGGAGGCAGTGGATGATGGGAAGAGGCAAAGGGTGACTGGGGATGCAGAGGGTGGTAGGTGGTGACTGGGGAGTCAGTGGGTGATGGAGAGGTAGAACGTGACAGCAGTGGGTAGCAGGGAGAGGCAGTGTGTGGCAGGGGAGACAGAGGGTGACAAAGAGTGGCAGAGGGTGACAGGGAAAGGCAAAGGGTGACAACAGGAGGCAAATAGGGAAAGACAGGATTACAGTGAAAGGCTAAAAGGCAGAGGGTGACGAGATAGTGGGTGATGGGGAAAGCATGGTGGCAGGTAGACAGTGGTGACAGGGAGACAGTGGGTGACTGAGATAGTGGGTGACTGAGACAGTGGGTGACTGAGGGAGAGGGAGGCAGGGGAGTCAGTGGGTGAAAGGGAGAGGCAGATGGATAGAGGTTGTGGGTAAATGGGGAGGCAGAGAGTGAAAAAAAAGCAGATGGCAACAGCAGAAGGCAGAGGGTGATGGAGAGGCACAGTGTGACAGAAGAAGGCAGAGGAGAGGCAAATAGGGTAAGAAGAGGGTGACAGTGGAAAGCAGAGGGTGATAGAGAGAGGTTGGCAGGTAGATAGTGAGTGACAGGGAGAGGGTGAAAGGGAGAGAGTGGGTGACAGGGAGAGGGTGGCTGACAGGAAGACAGTGGCTGACATGGAGATAGTGGATGATAGAAAGGGTCACAGGGAGATAGCGGATGACAGGGAGAGGGTGGCAGAGAAATAGTGGGCGACAGGGAGATAGCGGGTGACGGGAGGCAAGGAGATGAATATATATATATATTATATATACACACACACACACACACACACACACACACACACACATATGGAGGAGCAGAGAGACGGGCAGGTAGCATCACAGTCAGCAGCATCTGGTAGGAGGAGGCGCTCAAGAGGAAAGGGAAAGAGATGGGAGAGCAGTCCCTCCTCAACCTTCACAATCAGCAGCAGCACCAGTAAATTTGTGCAGCGGAGGAGATCGAGATGGGAGAAGAGGGAAGAACAGCCCCTCCTTCCTCTCTGGCTGGGACCCGAATATGCACTGCCTCCGCTGCATTATTGTTTACACTGCTATACGGACCACGTGGGCGCTGGCGGTGGCATACACGCCAATGAGTCAATGTGTAATGCCACCAGCTGTGGGCTCCTTCATTGCTGCTGGCCTTGGTGCAATGCACTGCTTGCACCGGCGCTAGTTCTGCCACTTGCAAGAGACTTCCTCTTGAGTGCACATTCCGCCCACCCTAATGTCCCCTCCTTCTCTCAGCTGTAAACGGGGCTCAGGCAGCAACACAGGGGGACAATACCTCCCTTAGCAGATGACCTGGGCCGGAACCCTTTAACAAGCTCATGCCCAAGTAACTAGTTAACACCCACCCCCACATATCTCACCTCCGGACCCCTAGTTTGAACTTACGATCCTGCACATGTACCATGCTTATTAGCCATTCAGATCATTGGAGCATACTTACCAGCTGCTCGCCACTTTGAGAGAGGGGGGCTCTACCATGAGAAGGCTCTGCTTCCTCCACTGCAAATATGCTGCGGGAAGGGGCTAAAATGATGCATTACACATTATTTAGCCCTGCCTCCTTCATACAGCACCATGACTCTTGGTATTATCTCCCCATACTGTGGGATGCGGGAGATCCACCTACTCTCTCGGGGGTGCAGGAAACTACCTGAAGAATTGCAAGTCTCACACAACTGGATAATATTAATAACTGCTCACGGCAGCAGGAGATGAATGTGCTAATCTTGTGTGAGGCAGACACCTGTCCACTGGGATTAGATGAGTGATAGCTCTGCAGGTCAGGGCCACCTCGAGGCATGTTCGACCAATTCAGCTGAACTGGGTGCCAAAGCTAAAGGGGCGCAGTGGCCTAGCCAACCCTGAAACTACAGAAAGCAAGGTCATCAGTTAGTGGATTGAGGGCAGAATCCAGCACTCCCCCCAGCCTGTGTGGGCCGGGGGAGTGCTGTGAAGTGGACTCTGAAGGGGCTGGGTGGTGCTGTGGGCTGGTTATTAAATGGGCCAGGGGGTGCTGTGAGGTAGACATTGAAGGAAGGGGGAAGTGCTGTGAAGTGGACAGTGAAGAGGGGGAGTGCAGTGTGGTTGACAATGAGTGAGCTGTGAGGGGGTCAGTGGTATAATATATGCAGAGAGGACTCAAGACAGCTATGTAGGGGGTTATCAGGGAGATATGCAGGGTAGGGGGGCTTGATAAGACAGCCATGGAGGGCCAATCAGAGAGCTATGCAGGAGGCAATGGAGAGGACGTTCAAGGGCAATGAGATGCAATGGAGGGTTTAATCAGATTTTGCCCTTTTTCTGCCACATCCATTTCGTTGTTGCGTGCATTGGTACAAAAGCTGGGGCCAGTTGATTGTATTTGCCCCCCAGGTTAAAAGTTGCCAGCCAGCAAGGAATGCCAGCCAGGAACGATGGCAAGCAGGAAGCCAGAGACTTAAAGTTACAGCATAGAGTACTGACATGCAAGAACTTTGTGGTGACAAATGCACCTCTGTATGAAACAAAAGCTCAGTTATTTAATTTGTTGTTTCAAGTAGGTATTCAAAAAATAAAAATACTCCTTAAGGTCAAGTGCAGATCACCAAGATAAGCAGAGTAATATGAATGTTATATATATATATATATATATATATATATATATATATATACAGTGGTCGAAGTGGAAATTTTGAAGTGGGGGTATGCAAAAGTCAAGGACGCAATTATGCGCGCGCTCCAGAAAAGGGGGCGTGGTCGCCAAAAGGGGGCGTGTCCAGTGTGGTAGAACCCCTTATACTATCTAGTACTGGTGCCCCTTTCACCTTATAGCACATGGTACGAGCCGAAATTCACATTATAGCACACGGTACGAGCCATAATTCACATTATAGCACACGGTATGAGCCGAAATTCACATTATAGCACACAGTACGAGCCGAAATTCACATTATAGCACACGGTACGAGCTGAAGTTCACATTATAGCACACGGTATGAGCTGAAATTCACATTATAGCACACGGTATGAGCCGAAATTCACATTATAGCACACGGTACGAGCCGAAATTCACATTATAGCACACTGAATGAGCCGAAATTCACATTATAGCACACGGTATGAGCCGAAATTCACATTGTAGCACACTGAATGAGACGAAATTCACATTGTAGCACAGTGAATGAGCCGAAATTCACATTGTAGCACACTGAATGAGCCGAAATTCACATTGTTGCACACTGAATGAGCTGAAATTGTGACAGCAGGGACAGCCAGAGTGACGACTAGGAGAGAGAGAGTGACGACAGGGGGAGAGAGAGAGAGTGACGACCGGGAGAGAGAGACGACAGTGACAGCAGGGAGAGAGAGAGTGACGACAGGGAGAGTGATGACAGTGACAGCAGAGAGAGAGAGTGACGACAGTGACAGCAGGGAGAAAGAGAGTGACGACAGTGACAGCAGGGAGAGAGAGAGTGACGACAGTGACAGCAGGGAGAGAGAGAGTGACAGTAGGGACAGGGACAGTAACGACAGGGAGAAAGGGTGAGAGCAGCGGAACATTACCTGACTCCTTTGTTGTGGCTGGCGGCGGTGAGCAGCGGGCGGCTGGCGGAGGTGAGCGGCTGTGAGCGAGTACAGCGCTCTACACAGCCGCCGGCCGCTGCGCAGCAACGGGAGGACAATGTGCAGCAGGATGGCCACTTCCCTCGCCTACTGCTGCACTTCATTTCCGGGTCAGTGGAAGAAGTGGCGGTATACCATACCGCCGTATACCGCCCCACTTCGACCACTGAGTCTATCTAATAACATCATCATTGAAACATGTCTAATTGTTGAATCAGGCAGATTTGGCTCCACTACCGCACCTCTGTGTGTTTGGAAAACAGCAATATGAGACACCAACCAGAAAGACGTCTTCCAGATTTAACATGCAGCTACTGTATTACTCAGGCTATTGAAAAGCACTACAGGGATCACACAGTTAAATACATACCTGTTTTCAGTGCAGTTACCTGGGCCCTGTACACTGGGTAGCAGCATCGTTTCTCACCCCTAGTTACGGCACTGAGCGGCGGTGAGCAGCGGGCGGCGGGCGGCTGGCGGAGGTGAGCGGCTGTGAGCGAGTACAGCGCTCTACACAGCCGCCGGCCGCCGCACAGGGACGGGAGGACAATGTGCAGCAGGATGGCCACTTCCCTAACCTCCTGCTGCACTTAATTTCCGGGTCAGTGGAAGAAGTGGCGGTATACCATACCGCCGTATACCGCCCCGCTTCGACCACTGTATATATATATATATATATATACAACAATAGAGATAAAAGTCCTTGTTCTGAGTCTGACTGATCTGTCTGTTGTTGGACCGCTATTAATCACACTTATAGTAATATGAAAAGCAGCAGCCAATAAAAGAAAGTCGGTTTATGCACTAGATTTTCTTATCCTAAGCAAAGTACATCTACAATAAAACTAGCAGTTATGTTTGCTGGGAAATGTAACTGTATTCAAAGTATATACCTCAATAAGAACATTCTTAAACAAAAGATGTCTTTCAAAAGTTTAGCTGAAGTACAGATCTTACAAAGGACTCTATTTAAAAGATGTGAAAAGCCCTTTATCAGAGATAAAAGGCTCTCTCATAGCTTCAGGCGCATGTAGCCAGATACTGCAGAAAAATCTAGTATTTAATTTGTGGTCTCTGAAGTTTTATATACAGTCGGTTCCGTATACACAAGTATGCTGCAAGTGACCAGCTGGCAATGCAATATAAAACAGGAAGCATCACTAAGGGGGTGCGGGCGGTGCAGACTGCACTGGGTGACCGGGACCCCATCCAAGGGGTGACACCAAAATGAAGGAAGCTGAAAGCGGACGCTGCATGATAACGTCACAGTACAGTACCCAGCTCCGCCGGCATATCGTAGTGAACCCACTGAGGAGGACCTGGCACTGCAGCAAGAAGGATTGCTCTCTGCCCACCGTTTTTTTTTCTTCTTGAAGCCCGAGGTGCGTGGCTCCATCACCCAGTGTCTGTGCCAAACGTGTTGGGGGCATAGGTTCTTGGACCCTCTCCAAAATTAGACGGGCCCCGTTACTCCCCTACCCCTCAGAGCCAAAAGGCCTACTGAGGGGAAAAAGGGACTGTGGGTCCCCCCTTGCCGAAGCGCAGAGGGACCCTTGAGTATCCCCAAGGTTGGCCGAAGCTTTCCCCTGGGGATCGATACAGTCTCTGGCCCTCCCCAAAAGGAGAGGGCCTTGGCAACTAGGGGAGAGGGTGGCCTATAAGGGTCTCACCTAAACCCCAAACAAAAAACCGTGACAGTGACTTGCAGAAAAACATAAATAAGTGCTGTGTAGTGCAATAGTGCAAAACACGTGTATAAATAAATAAATAAGCCCCAGCCAGAAGGGGGGGGGGGGTATAAAAAATTATCCCTGCCCTAGCCAAAAGGCCAGGGCAAAGGAAAAGAGTGCAGCAGGAGTTGGGGAAGTGAAAGTGCAAAGTGCCTTACTAGTGCAAAGGTGGACATCCAATACCAGTGCATGTTCAGGCACCCCTGGCTCTTCCAGCACCGGGTGCACATATCACCTCAGGCTTCAGGCTGCTCCCAACCTCTCAGCCAGACCAAGCTTCTGTGCCAGGGTCAACCCCCAGTACGAGAGTAGATACTAGACCAGGTCATTCCCGTTCCACGTAAGGTGTCCTATTTCAACCCCTAAATAGGCAATAGTTTTTCTCCACTCTCGACCAGGGGCATTGCCACACCCCGGCATGGTACTCCACAAGATGTTTCTCCATTCCACACTAGGAACCTCTCACGCTCCTAGTGTAAGAACAGGTAGTCCACCAAGTGTTTCCCTCAAGCAGGTACTACACTTGATCTTAGCCAAAAGGCAGAGAAGCCAAAAGGCCGAGAACCCACTGCTACAGGTAAGAGAGGCAGACATCAGCATCACTAGGGTACTGCACTGGGTGGCACCAACCGTAGTGACACCATTGTCTCCACTTACAACAGCTATAGAGAGAATAATTCCATCTCAGCATGGTGTTATGCTGTACTTAACCATCTGCAGCCCCGGTCAAAAGTGTTACTGCGCATGCGCAATCTATGATGTACACATGCACAGTACCAATGAAAATGGAAGTGTTGAAAGAGCATATGTGAGCATTTGTGTGGATATAAGTATCGTGTGCCGGTTTTCCTTTCCTTGTATGCGCTCTAGTGAAACACAGTCTGGGATTGATGAAATCCCCTTCAAGGGCATATGTGAGCATTTGTGTGGATATAAGTATCGTGTGCCGGTTTTCCTTTCCTTGTATGCGCTCTAGTGAAACACAGTCTGGGATTGATGAAATCCCCTTCAAGGGCATATGTGAGCATTTGTGTGGATATAAGTATCGTGTGCCGGTTCTCCTTTCCTTGTATGCGCTCTAGTGAAACACAATCTGGGATTGAAGAAAATCCCTTCAAAGGCTTTTCAGAAGTTCGTCATGGGACCAGGATAACACAGTGCATCGGTAGACTGTACTGTAGACAGTATTTATTTGCTAATTACTAATATATTGTATAATTATCACCACAAAGTCATATGAAAGGTAGAGATGGCATCAACCCCGCTGTTTTGGTTTTGGATTTGTATTAACTTCATGTTTTGGTTTTGCCAAAACCACCCTCATGTGTTTTGGTTTTGGATTTGTTTTGTTTTTCAAAAATGTATAAAAACAACAAAAATCACATCATTTGGCTTTTTTTTATTCCTACATTATTATTAACTTCAATAACATTAATTTGTAGCCATTCTCAGTAAATTTTGACTACCACACAGCTCACAATATTGTTGTCATTCTGTTTTGCCCAAAAGGTTACATCGAGCTAGCTGGATGACTAATGCTGTATACACACTAGTAGATATATCTGCAAATCAATTGATTGGCAGATATACAGTGGCGCCAAGAGGGGGGGGGGAGGGTACAAATTACCTGGGCCCAGGTCTATGGAGGGCAGATATATCTATGGACAGATCGGGCAGTGTGTTGTGCATACACACTGCCCGATCCATTGGGACTGACGTCGTGTACTGGGCGGGCGTTTACATGTGCCCGCCCAGTTTAGCTGTCAATCACCGCCGGCTGCTGCAGCATGTGTACGGGTGGTCGTTAGATATATTGGTCATAGGCTGTGCTGCAGGGCTGACGCGATATGTCTGTAAACAACAGCGTTCACAGACATATAATTTGTACACACTGGCCGATGGACACGCGATATATCGGCCAGTGTGTATGCACCTTGAGCTAAGCGATAGCATTGGGCAGCACAAACACGTGACTGTTCAACTTAAAAAATGGCACATCTAGGAAACAGAGTGGCACTGCAGTGGCAGACAGGATGGTAGTAAACTATACAACCCCATAGAAAGTAGCCAACTTTGAAAGTCATTCCGAGTTGATCGCTAGCTGCTGTTGTTCGCAGCGTAGCAATCAGGCTAAAAATCGGCATTTCTGCGCATGCGTATGGGCCGCAGTGCGCACGCGCGACGTATTTTCACAAAAAACTATGCAGTTTCACACATCTATTTCAGCTCTTAAACATCACATATTACATGTGCTGGCCATGGAGGAGATTACCTATTATTTTCTGGAAACTACTGAGGAGGAAAGGGATCTAGGAGTCACTATTTCAGATGACTTAAAGGCAGGTAAGCAATGTAACAAAGCAATGAGGAAGGCTAGTCAGATGCTTGGCTGCATTGGGAGAGGAATCAGCAGCAGAAAGAAAGAAGTAATAATGCCACTGTATAGGTCATTGGTACGGCCTCATCTAGAATACTGTGTTCAATTCTGGAGGCCATATCTTCAAAAGGATATTAATACATTAGAAACTGTACAAAGAAGGGCAACTAAAATGGTGCATGGCCTACATCACAAAACATACCCAGAAAGACTAAGAAATCTCAATATGTATAGTTTGGAGCAGAGAAGGGAAAAGGGGGACATGATAGAAACTTTCAAATATATCAAGGGTTTTAACAAAGTCCAGGAGGGAAACATTCTCCAAATGAATAGAAGCAATAGGACACGAGGACATGCACTGAGACTGGACGGGGGGAGGTTCAGGGGAAATTTGCGGAAAAATTACTTCACAGAAAGGGTAGTGGACAAGTGGAATAGCCTCCCATCAGAGGTGGTAGAGGCTAAGACAGTAGAGCAATCTAAACATGCATGGGATAGACATAAGAATATCCTTACAAAGAAATAAGGATCAATTAAGGTTAGAGATAAAAAAAAAAAAGGGGCAGACTAGATGGGCCAAGTGGTTCTTATCTGCCGACAAATTCTATGTTTCTATGTTTCTATGTTTCATGACAGGGGCCATGTCTTCTCCCAAGTTTGGTCTCTCTGGCTCACTGCCGAACATAGACTCCCATCCTTCTGAGCACTGCACCCTGGGGGAGACCCATGGGCAATACATACTGTTTCCCCCACCTTACGCTACCTCTACCATTAATTCTAATCTCTCTACAGACTATAAGTCCCAATAGAATCTCGTGCTGTGGTCACCCATTTTCCTTTTTCCTCCCCTCCTCTAACTACCTGTTTTCTCGCCACCCCCTGTAAATTTCTGCTTTGACTCTTCAGTTCTGTTACGTTATTATTTGCAATGAAAATTTGGTCACCTATTTGCATTTGATAATATCTCTCCATGTTTCTGTTACTTCCTGTTTCTATATTGTACTAGTTCAGGATGTGATCATTGATGTTTGTTCTACTTACCTCTTCATATATGTACCACAGTGTCTCTCATTTATGTTTCCTTCATTTGTATCTGACCATTCAAAATAAAGAATTATAAAAAAATTATAGTATAATAGTATTATTTATTTACTGTAACTTTTTTCGAAAATGGCTACTCACGCTGGTTATGTGACATGATTACAGTGGGGTACAGCACACACAAGTTGTACCAAAAAGAACAAGTATAATATTATTTATTTACTTGAACTTTTTAAAAAATGACCACTTACGCAGCTTATGTGACGTGAACGCAGTGGGATACAGCACACAAGTTGTACAAAAAACAAACAACTATAGTATTATTTATTTGCTTGAACTTTTTTCCAAAAATCACCAGTCACAGTGTGGACTCACAGTGCTTATATTTACGTGATTGCAGTGGAATACGGCCTGTGGAGTCACAGTGCTTATATTTAATTCTGAAAATGCAGTGGTGTGCGCTACCTACATCACACACCAGTTGTATAAAACATATATTAGCTTAGCTTTGGCTGCACTGTAGCTAGTGACCAACAATAGTTTTAAACACCAGTGTGCTGTGCTCCAAGGGTTAATGCTGCCCTATATGGTGCTCTGGTCTGCATCTGCAGTGTGCAGTTGTACCAAGGGTTAATGCTCAGTACCAGTGTGACACTTAGGGTTACACAGTAGCACCATGTGACACACTTAGACAATAGATGTAACTTCCAAGTTCCTGCACTCTAAAAAATAAACAATGACAGGCTAACTGCCTGTTTAGTATAGCTAGCTTGGCCAATATTACACTAAGGAGACTGGAGTGGACGCTCAGATAGGTCAGCTCAGCAGCTCTGCAGTGTAGAATGGACAGATAGTTTAGCTCAGCAGCATTGGAGAGGATGGACAGATAGATCAGCTCAGCCTGGAGTGGACAGATAATTCAGCCCAGCACTGGCGTGGAGTCAGCAAAGACTTCGGAGGCACACAGCTCTCCCCGGCGTCTGCTGTGAAATGGCACAAGAAGTCTACGCAGCAGGCACTTATATCGAATTTGAAACCCGCAAAAGTCCAATGCTGGGATTATGACATTTTGCCTTGATTGAAATCCAAGCAAGGAAGAAAATCCCTGAAGTTCGGGTCGGCTCGGTTTTCCGAAAATCAAGCCTGCTTATCTCTAATGCAAAGTGCAGTACCACTACTTGCAAAAAAACCTTTGTACATACAGCCTAAAGTGCTAATTATGGGGGTCATTCCGAGTTGATCGCTAGCTGCATTTGTTCGCAGAGCAGCGATCAGGCTAAAAAATGGCAGTTCTGCGCATGCGTATGCGGCGCAATGCGCACGCGTGGCGTATGGGTACAATGAACAATGTAGTTTTGCACAGGGTCTAGCGATGCATTTCAGTCGCACTGCTTGCCGCAGAGTGATTGACATGAAGTGGGCGTTTCTGGCTGGCAACTGACCGTTTTCAGGGAGTGTGCGGAAAAACGCAGGCGTGCCAGGAAAAAGGCAGGTGTGGCTGGGCGAACGCTGGGCGGGTTTGTGACATCAACTCCGGAACTGAATAGTCTGAAGTGATCGCAAGCGCTGAGTAGGTTTTGAGGTACTCTGAAACTTCACAAAAAAATGTTGTAGCCGCTCTGCAATACAACCATTTGCACTTCTGCTAAGCTGAAATACACTCCCAGTGGGCGGCGGCATAGCGTTTGCACGGCTGCTAAAAACTGCCAGCGAGCGATCAACTTGGAATGACCCCCTATGTGCGGTTCAGCAGTGATGACTGTGCTTCTGTTATGCGATTAGAGACTGCTTCCTGGTTTCAAGTATACGATTATTGTGATCTCTCACCAGGGGAAGGAAGGTCCCAATTTCCTTGTTTTTTTTCTGTGTTCTTTGCATTATCAATTTAAAGAAGAAAGTTTAATCTGTCATGTGGTGTCATGTAGGGAAAAGTGGTTACAGTAGATATATTAAGCCTTTTTGTAAGGTTATAGTGCTAACACACAGTAAAATGAAAGGTGTATTAATGAAAATGTAATTTAATAAGAAGAAATACATCACATGTATGTATGTTTTTCTGATGTATGACTTGTTTTTATGGCACATATTTGCAGAAGATGGCATAAGCCTGTTGTAGCCTATGGGCTACACTTTGCAAAATTATCCAGCAGAGGGAACCCTCCCCAGCAATGGCCGCCACCAGGAGGCCTGCTACCACTTTGAACACATAACAGGGACGGGCACCTTTCAGACCCCATGTCCCTGTGGGTGTAGAGTGTTACATCTGGACAGAATAATCACATACTGCAATGCTAATATCGTGCCCAGATAGCACTGAGTATGCGATTATTAATAAATTGACCCCATAAAGTGACACACACACACACACACACACACACACACACACACACACACACACACACACACACACACACACACACACACACACGTGCTTGAAAGTTTGTGAACCCTTCAGAATTTTCTATATGTCTACTGAAATTTGAACTAGTTCAGATTTTCACACAAGTCCTAAAAGTAGATAGAGAGAACCAAATCAAACATATGAGAGAAAAAAATGAGACATGCTCATTTGTATTATTGAGGAAAATAATCCAATATCACATCTGTGAGTGGCAAAAGTATGTGAACCTTTAGGCCTAGAAAATATTTTGTAGGTGATATTAGAGTCAGGTAAATGCAATCTATGGAATGACAAGCAGTGGACAACCTGTATTTTTAGAAGAACAGGGATCTATCAAACACATGTCTGTGGAAGTGTATCATGCCAACATATGTTTGTGGAAGTGTATCATGCCACGAACAAAGGAGATTTCTGAGGACCTCAGGATAAGAGTTGTTTATGCTCATCAGGCTAAAAAAGGTTACAAAACTATCTCTATAGAGTTTGGACTCCACCAATCAACAGTCAGACAGATTGTGTATAAATGAAGGAAATTCCAGACCATTATTACCCTTCCCAGGAGTGGTCAACCAAAAAAGATCACACCAAGAGCACAAGGTCACAAAGGAACCCAAAGAACCCTCTAAGCAACTGAAGGCCTTTCTCACATTAGCTAATGTTAATGTTCATGAGTAAACCATCAGTAGGACACTGAACAACAATGGTGTACATGGCAGGATTGCAAGGAGAAAGCCACTGCTCTACAAAAAGAACATTGCTACCCATCTGCAGTTTGCTAAAGATCATCTGGACAAACCAGAAGGCTATTGGAACAAAGTTTTGTGAACAGATGAGCCCCAAATTTTTTTTTGGGGGGGCTTAAATGAGAAGCATTATGTTTGGAGAAAGGAGAACACTGAATTTCAGCGTAAAAACCTCATACTATCTGTGAAACACGAGGGTGGTAATATCATGGTTTGGGCCTGTTTTGCTGCATATGGTCCAGGACAACTTGCCGTCATTGATGGGACAATGAATTCTGAATTATACCAGAAATTTCTAAAGGAAAATGTCAGGACATCCGTCCATGAGCTGCATCTCAAGAGAACGTGGGTCATGCAGCAAGACAACAACCCAAAGCACACATGTCATACGACCAAAGAATGATTACAGAATACATTTAAAGTTTTGTAATGGCCAAGTCAAAGTCCTGACCTTAACCTAATAATTAAAAATGTTGTGGAAGGACATGAAGCGAGCAGTTTTTGGGAGAAAACCCACAAACAGAACTCAGCTGAGCTCACAATCACATGGAGGGGAATTGGGGGTTGTTGCAGGAGACGGCAGCTGAATTAACAGTCACACTGGGATGGAGGGTGGGGGGAGTTTAAGGAGGCATGCGCACAGCGTCTATTCCAATGAGCCAGAGGGACTGGGGGCATGGCCAGCAGCTCACAGAGTGCTGGCCGTGCCCCCATTGTGACAAAATGGGAGATGTGCCTCGCGATCACGGTATTCCCGTGATGCCATGCCACTTTTTCAACAGACCACACCCCCTTTTTGGCTGCACCCGGCATGGTGTCCCGACTTCTAGCCTCCGTATGTTGGGAGGTATGTGACAGGCACTGACACTTTTGTCGCTGAATTCCTTTTTTTTTTTTGGGCCCCCACAAAACAAGGTACCAATGGGCTTAACGCAGCTACAGTAACAGTGTTGTTGTCAATGGTGGCCTTAAGGTAGCTAAGCTAACTGCTGTCAGTGCTCTCTACAGTGGCACAATGTTGTCATTATCAACCTCACCCTCATCATCTTCACACAATATTAATTCATCCCTGCTGGAATCTAAGATTACAGAAGTCTCTGTACTTTGGCGTAATTGCCAGTAAAGGTCTTTCTCATGGAATTTGTAGTTCATTTTGATGAACATCATCTTTTCCACATTTTGAGGAAATAGCATCCTACATTGATTGCTGAAAAGGTTCCCGGCTGTGCTTAAAACTCATTTTGAGTATACACTGGAGGCTGGGCAGCTTAAGTAATGCAAAGTGAGTTTGTACAAGAGCCTCCAAATTCCCTTTTTTTCCTTCCAGTAGTTAAAAGGACTGTCTGACATGACCATGGGGGTAATGCCAAGTTGATCACAGCAGGAATTTTGTTAACAGTTGGGCAAAACCATGTGGACTGCAGGGGAGGCAGATATAACATGTGCAGAAAGAGTTAGATTTGGGTGGGTAATTTTATTTCTGAGCAGGGTAAATACTGGCTGCTTTATTTTTACACTGCAAATTAGATTGCAGATTGAACATACCACACCCAAATCTAACTCTTTCTGCATATGTTAAATCTGCCTCCCCTGCAGTGCACATGGTTTTGCCCAACTGCTAACAAAATTCCTGCTGCGATCAACTTGGAATTACCCCCCCCCCACCCCCCCCACCCCATATCAGATGTAGTTAAGGTAGTAGTGTCACTAATTTTGGGCAATTATTTTAGACCCAAATGTCAAAATGTTGAGTTGCTTCATCTGCATCACAAGTGGGTCTTTGGGGAAAGCACAGTTTTTTCCTGGTGGCAGCAGTTGCCAGAGAAACTGATGGAGACATTGTTGTGTTGTGCCACTTGAGCTGTCCTAATATCTGGGTCAGTTGGAAAGAAAGACACAATGTATGACATAAACTTTGGATCAGGCACGGTCGACAAAATGTAGTGCTCTCATTTCAAGATATTGACAACCGTTGGATCCTGGCAAAGTGAACTTAGGCCCTCAGTCCGAGTTGTTCGCTCGCTAGCTGCTTTTAGCAGCATTGCAAACGCTAGGCCGCCGCCCTCTGGGAGTGTATCTTCGCTTATCAGAATTGCGAACGAAAGATTAGCAGAATTGCGAATAGAAAATTCTTAGCAGTTTGTGAGTAGCTTGAGACTTACTCCAACACTGCAATTAGCTCAGCCCGTTTCGTTCCTGGTTTGACGTCACAAACACGCCCTGCGTTCGGCCAGCCACTCCCCCGTTTCACCAGACACTCCTGCGTTTTATCCTGGCACGCCTGCGTTTTTCCGCACACTCCCAGAAAATGGTCAGTTTCCGCCCAGAAACACCCACTTCCTATCAATCACACACCAATCACTTCAACGATGAAAATTCTTCGTCGGACATGAGTAAATCTACTAAGTTTTGTGCTAAATGACTTAGCGCATGCGCACTGCGTACCATGCGCATGCTTGCCTTAATCGCTCCATTGCGAAAATCGGCAACGAGCGAACAACTCGGAATTACCCCCTTAGTCCCACATACTTAGTGGAATCGCTTTGTTTCATCTCTTCCTTCAATTTCTTGAGCTGCTTTTCTGAAAATCTAATTAGGGGAATCACCTGACTCAAGCTGGCAGAGTATACAATAAATACAGTGGCTCACAACAATTAATTCGCATCATATTGGTGTGAGCATTCATCTAGTATGAGATTCCATTTATCTGTAAATGTGGTGTCTGAATTGTATGATGCTGGTGTTTTCTTGACTTTTAGTCCCTTGGGTATGACTTTGTTTGCTTGGTACCAATTAAGCGTTTGTACATCCCACCATAATTTGTTTTCCTTTGTGATTAATTTTTCGAGATGAGTGAATTGGTTAAAGAAATTAGTAGTATTAGGTACTGGAGTGGGAGTGTGATTAAATTGTGAGAATAGTGTGTGTGCCCTTTTCCCCCTGTCTTGTTGGTTGTAAAAGATACCCATAAAGGTACAGGGTGTTTCTCTTGCTGCAGAAGTGGAACAAAAAGTACAACACTATACATTGGAGGGTTCTGCGCAGTGAGTGTCTTTATTCTATAGCTAGCCGGGGTGTGCTGCTCGTTCTGATGGGTGTTCCAACCCACCTATATGTAAATGGAGAAGCTTAGTGGATATACCACAATAGAACTGCACTCAACCCCTAAGGTGTGTGTGTTTAGCTAACGAATGCACATCAGATGTAATAAAGGATAATGTATGAACAGACCCAAATTTGAGTTTGCACTTGGATATAGAAATCACAAAAATAGCAATATGTAATGTGAATAATTGGCACTACTCCAAGGAGTAACTTATATAAGGTAATGTGGTACTATTGTGTGATGTAACATGAATAAGGGACACTCTTGCATGATAAAATGTAAATAAAGTTGCACCACTGTGTGGCATAATTTGAATTGGGGGTACTATTGTGTGGCCCCATCCCAGCAAGAACACACCTCTTTTTGGGCTGGGGACTGAATGTGCGCACTGTTCCTATTTAAAATATAGGGGGACTGCTATGGGTGAGGGGTGATGGTGCTGGGAAAGAAGTGCAGGGTCCGAGGCAGAACTAGTGGCGGTGCTAGGGGGCACCAGCCAAAAGCTTGCCTAGGGCATCATATTTGTTAGGGCCAGCTCTGGCTGCAGGCTCAGCTTAAGCTCGGGCAGTGTTACAATCTGGGGAGTATATCTGGACAGAGTGTTGATTGGAATGATCTGGGGAATGTATCTGGATGGAGTGTTATGCAAGTCTCCTGCATTCCAAAAAGCTTCACCTTACCCAGATGCCTTTCCTAGGTGGATTAAGTCCACCCGGTACTCAGATGCCCCCGGGTCTAAATGTGGACAAAGAAACTATTGGAGGCTAAGCAGTTACAAGGAAATATGCTGGAGTAGAAACCACCTGACATGGAGTGGGTTAAGTCTGCACAGACCTTCACACACTAGACAAGGAAAAGACCAAGAACACCAAAAGACAAGAACAAGACAAGAGAATAATGAATTAATAACAAGGTATGGTAATAAGGTAAAGGTACTAATGAGACATCTGGGTATTGAGAGACACAGAAGGAGTGATGCACTAATGGTAATAGCAACAGGGAAGTAGTCAGGAGAGGAGGCAATAACAAACTAACAGGCTGGGTGATCTAATTAAAGAGACAGGCAAGCAACATAAATCAAATGGTACATAAATAGCAGGGAATGCTCTGAACTCACAGTGGTTGCTACTGGCAACAACAGAAATGCATGACAATAGAATACTGACAGAAAAAGCAGAACAGACATACAAACACAGGATGCTCCAGGCCAGTGGATGGTACTCCTGGCAACCACAGTATCAACACAAAGGAGCAAAGACTGAGACAAGGAATAGTCCAGAGAACAGACTAATAGGACTGTGACAATGTACACTGATAAACAGGCCAGAGAGAGAGAGAGAGAGAGACTGTAGTGGAATGGGACTGTGGTAATAGAGATACAGGTGGTGGTATGTGTAAAGCAGCTGTATGCAAATTAAATTATACTGGATAACAACAGAAAGACAAAGATCATGGAAGCAAACAATAGGCCAGCTCAACTTTTCCGCACAGTGGAGATGCTTTGCAAGCCAGCATGCCTGCAGACTGATGAAATCCTCTCCCAGGCAAGATGCAACAAGTTTGCAAACTTCTTTGCAGATAAAATACCCACCATCCGGGCTGGAATCTCCACAGTTCCATCAAGGGAGTGCCAAACTATAAAGCCTGACAATATAAGCCATCTGCCTTCATGGACCAGCTTTGACCCAGTGGATGTAAAGGACACTGCTGAAATTGCTCGGATTTTGCGTCCCACCACCTGTGATCTGGACCCGGCCTCAACCAAGCTTCTAATAGGTTGCATGGATATGATTGGTCCTGTCTTTGCAAAAATTGTTCAATGCTCTTTGCAGACAGGCATTTTTCCTGGACCCCTAAAGGAAGCAATTGTTAGACCTCTTAAAAAAACATAATTTAGATCCCGACTGCATGACCAACTACAGACCGGTATCAAACTTTCCTTTTTTAGGAAAGGTTATTGAGAAAGTGGTTGCAAATCAACTGGAAACCCGCCTGACAATCCATGATATTCATGATCCATTCCAATCAGGATTCAGGAGAAGACATAGCACTGAAACAGCCCTGGTGTGTATGTTAAATGATCTTCTGATGGCAAGAGACAAAGGTGACTTCAATATTAATCCTTCTTGATCTCTGCAGCATTTGATAGCAGGTACCATGGGCTCCTGATTGAGCGACTGATACATTTCTGTGTACTGGATGGCACAGTCCTAAGCTGGTTCAAATCATTTCTCACAGGCAAGTCACAGAGAGTATCGTCTGCAGTATACTCATCACCATCAGTGCCATTGCCATGTGGTGTCCCACAAGGTTCTATACTATCTCCCATGCTTTTTGCAGTATGGCCTGGTCTACTACTGCTATGCAGATGATGCACAACTGTACTTGTCCTTTGCTCCGGGCACTGATAACCCAATACACAAAAGGATATCTCCCAGCGCTAGATTATATCAAATGAATCCTATTTCTTATTTGGCTATATAACCAAACTGTCAAACATCAAATGTCACAGAGTAAATATTGGATGAAATAAATCTCCTTTATTAAAGGTAAAATATGAAAACCTTCACATGGTATCTTATTCAATCAATTTTAAAAATACTAAAACGATTATGGTGATTCCTAATACCGCTATACAAAAAAATGAAATAAAACACAAGACAAAAAACACAAAAACATAAACATACACAGTCAGTGATACGCTATATTTTAGCGATTTATTCACTTATCATTCTCTAAACAAACTCCGATTGTCTTCAGATATTTTCAAATGTGTTCAGTATTCACTGAACCATAGTCCTGAGGAAGCCAGCTTAGACAGGCGAAACTAGTCGAGATTGCAGAGACGCCAATTCTTTGTCTGCCGGCAGACACTCGTGATTTTTGCTTTGTGTGATTGAAGTAAGTGGCTTTTACATGCTTCTCCTGGGACAGAAACGCTATATGGACTCATGAGGTACTGGCCTGTTTTTGAATTATAATAAGACTGCTTTCCTGGTAAAAATAGCCAGACTTGGTGAAAAACTGCCCCATTCAGAGCATTAAGGACTATGGTTCAGTGAATACTGAACATATTTGAAAATATCTGAAGACAATCGGAGTTTGTTTAGAGAATGATAAGTGAATAAATCGCTAAAATATAGCGTATCACTGACTGTGTATGTTTATGTTTTTGTGTTTTTTGTCTTGTGTTTTATTTCATTTTTTTGTATACCGGTATTAGGAATCACCATAATCGTTTTAGTATTTTTAAAATTGATTGAATAAGATACCATGTGATGGTTTTCATATTTTACCTTTAATAAAGGAGATTTATTTCATCCAATATTTACTCTGTGACATTTGATGTTTGACAGTTTGGTTATATAGCCAAATAAGAAATAGGATTCATTTGATATAATCTAGCGCTGGGAGATATCCTTTTGTGTTTTGTGTTTCGAGTTATAGAGAGGATAGTGGAATCCTCTCTCCTTCTCCATAGCTGCTTTAACTTATCAAGTGAGGCAAAAAAAGCGCAGTCCCCAACTCTCCTTTCATTTTTACTGATAACCCAATAGCAACCCTAAATGGCTCTAGCTGAGCTCCAGAAGTGGATGAGCGCTAGTTGGCTGCGACTGAACCCGGATAAAACAGAGGTCCTTATGATAGGACCGCAATATTAAAGGACAAGACTGCAGCATAGGCAACCAACTGGACTTACACTCTGGGATTCAGAATTACAAACCACTGATTATGTGCGGAATCTTCGCTTTGTCCTGGATGGTGGCTTGACACTTAGGGGCCCTACTCACTGGCCGACCCGCCGCCGAGCTGCCCGACGGTGGATACGGCCGACGAGCGACCCGGCGGCGGGGGGGCAGTGACGGGGGGAGTGAAGTTTCTTCACTCCCCCCGTCACGCGGCTGCATTGAAGTGCAGACAAATATGGACGAGATCGTCCATATTGGCCTGCATGCACAGCCGACGGGAGACCAGCGATGAACGAGCGCGGGGCCGCGCATCGTTCATCGCTGGAGTCTCCACACTGAAAGATATGAACGAGTTCTCGTTCATTTATGAACGAGATCGTTCATATCTTTCAAAAAATCGGCCAGTGTGTAGGGCCTATAAAACATCAGATATCAGCCACAATCAAATCCTCATTCTTTCACCTGAGGAACATAGCCAGAATCAAGCACTTAATTCCAACAGATGATCTGCCAAAAGTCATACATGCATCTGTATCATCTCAATTAGACTACTGTAATGCCCTCTACCTTGGTCTCCCAGCAAAAGAATTGCACCGCTTACAGCTGGTGCAAAACACAGCTGCCAGGCTGTTAACCGACCAGCCCCGTTCTAGCCACATAACACCCATCCTCTACTCCCTTCACTGGCTGCCTGTAAGATGGCGAATCATCTTCAAGATTGGCTTACTGAGTTTCAAAGCACTACAAGACCAGGGCCCAAGGTACCTGATGCAGCTTCTGACCCCATACTGCCCCACTCGTTTACTGCGATCTGTAGATGAAGGACTTTTAGCAGTAACTAGAATCTCCCGTATTTCATCTGGGGGTCGAGCTTTTAGTCCTGCAGCTCCGACTCTATGGAACGCACTTCCCCGCACAGTGCGAGAGGCCCCAACTATAGAATCCTTCAAAAGTAGACTCAAGACTTTCCTGTTTACTCAAGCATTTCCATAATGTCCCTTCAGTATCTCCATGCTTCTGTATTTTATGAAAAGCTGTTCTGTGCTTAATTATTTTCTGTACTATATTATGCTATGTATCTGTTAAGCACCTTGAGTCCTATTGGAGAACGAGCGCTATATAAATAAAATTATTATTATTATTATTATTATTATTAATAATAATAATAATAATAATAATAATAATACAGGTTGAGTATCCCTTATCCAAAATGCTTGGGACCAGAGCAATTTTGGATATCGGATTTTTCCGTATTTTGGAATAATTGCATACCATAATGAGATATCATGGTGATGGGACCTAAGTCTAAGCACAGAATGCATTTATGTTACATATACACCTTATACACACAGCCTGAAGGTAATTTTAGCCAATATTTTTTATAACTTTGTGTATTAAACAAAGTGTGTGTACATTCACACAATTCATTTATGTTTCATATACACCTTATACATACAGCCTGAAGGTCATTTAATACAATATTTTTAATAACTTTGAGTATTAAACAAAGTTTGTGTACATTGAACCATCAAAAAACAAAGGTTTCACTATCTCAGTCTCACTCAAAAAAGTCCGTATTTCGGAATATTCCGTATTTCGGAATATTTGGATATGGGATACTCAACCTGTAATATAATAAGATACAGACAAGACAAAGAACAAGTATAGAGTGGAGAAATCCCCACTGCAGCTAAAGCCAAGACAGACAGGAACCAGACAGGACTGGGTCTGGCAAGGACACTTTAGCACAGGATCTCACAGGACAAGAATATGAAACTGAGAGCCAAAGGCTTACATGGCAAACAGAATCTATGACCAGCATGGAGTAATGGGCAAACTGGGGAGTACTAACCAAAGACAAGGTTCAGTACACAGACAAACCCCCCTTTAATTACTAACTGTGCAGCTGTGCTGCTGCACATCCACCAGGATCCTGACTTTAACAAGAAACCACTTGCTGGTGTAAGGTAACAAGGCATCTCCCAACAGGTGTGCTGCTACAGCAATTAAGCAGACAGAACAGATTTGCAGACAGCACATGTAACAGGCGGGACTGTGCCACTGTGACACAGCTGCTTGCACAGCACCGCACCATTATTACAAGGTTGGTTCTATATCGGAGGGGCTGAAGGGACTTTGTAACGTATTGAGGGGAGGAGCTACGTCACCAGGGGGAGGAGCTACGGGCGAACAGGGTACCCGAAAAGTACCCTCGCGGGCTCGCTTCGCTCGCCACGCTTCGGGCACGGTGGCTCGCTCCGCTCCGCTTCGCTCACCACCTAATTACTAAAGGTAATAGTTGGTGGCGTGGATAGTAGAGGAACTATCCCGCTGGCCTAGCTCCTCCCCCTTGCATCGTAACTCCTCCCCCTTACAGAAAAGGTCCCTTAGCCCACTTGATTCTAGCATCTACCATTATTACAAGGGGTATTATTACAAGGTTGATAATGTAATGACATCACGTTTCAGCGCTCAAAAAGGTCTGGGTTTGGCTGGACGCTGCTATAGAGAGAAATGATTCTTATTTTAGTAAATTAAGTTAACTGAAAGACAACCAGATGGCATCAATTTCGAGTATAGAAACTGGAATTAATAAAGTTGTGTTACGTTATGTAGTTTAACTAGAAACTTTTTACACTTGTAAGCAAGTTTTACGTCTGACAAGGCAGGTTCACTTTTAAAGATGTGTCATACCGCAACAGCTGTAATTAATACTTTCCAGAAGCTTCTGTGGTGGAAAATAATGTTCATATTTGGCATCTACATTACATATGTCCACCAAATGTTTCCTTCCTGTATTTTTGTTTTTAACATGCATAGCAACTGAAAATCTCTGGTGCCATCTTGTGGTAAAATTGCCTCTATGCAAGGGACTGCTAAAAAAAATAAAAAAATCTTTAACATTCATTTTCTTAGGGTTTTCTCCACCTTCAGAGAATTCCATTATCCAGACATATCTGATTATTTTATTCTCCCCTATACATAAAAAAAGATGAAGAACCTCTATATTCCTGGCCTCTAAACCAAATGTATTCTCGATACCCTTTTGCCTGGAAGGATAACTTTACTCTTCTGTCAGACAATTAGCCTCAATTCATAACCTTTCATCATAAAGTATTATTTGTGCTGCACTCTATCTATCTATCTATCTATCTATCTATCTATCTATCTATCTATCTATCTATCTATCTATCTATCTATCTATCTATCTATCTATCTATCTAAAATTACAATATGTACTGTATGTTTGTTCTTCATAGGCTCCTACACGGCTTGATGGATCTGGCTCAAACTTGGGGGGTCATTCCGACCTGATTGCACGCTAGCTATTTTTTGCAGCTGCTGCGGTCAGGTCAAAACTCGGCAAAACTGTGCATGCGTATGCACCGCATACAAAGTGGATCGTGCTGGGCGATGGATTGTATGAAGAATCCATTCGCACAGCTGATCGCAAGAAGACTTACAGGAAGAAGGCATTTATGGGTGTCAACTGACCGTTTACAGGGAGTGGTTGGAAAAACTCAGGCGTGTCCAAGCGTTTGCATGGCGGGTGTCTGACGTCAATTCCAGGACTGGACAGGCTGAAGTGATCGCAGCAGCTGAGTAAGTTCAGACCTACTCAGAAACTACACAAAACTTTTTTGTACCGCTCGGCTGCACAAGTGTTCGCACACTTGCAAAGCAAAAATACACTCCCCCATAGGCGGCGACTATCTGATCGTAGCGCTGCAAAAAATAGCTAGCGAGTGATCAACTCGGAATGACCCCCTTGGTACACAAGCCCTTCATAATCCAACTTAAAATACTGGCAGGGTTTAAACTTCAAAAATCCACCCCTTTCGGGGCCAAGGACATATATATATATTAGAGATGTGCACCGGAAATTTTTCGGGTTTTGTGTTTTGGTTTTGGGTTCGGTTCCGTGGCCGTGTTTTGGGTTCGAACGCGTTTTGGCAAAACCTCACCGAATTTTTTTTTGTCGGATTCGGGTGTGTTTTGGATTCGGGTGTTTTTTAAAAAAACCCTAAAAAACAGCTTAAATCATAGAATTTGGGGGTCATTTTGATCCCAAAGTATTATTAACCTCAATAACCATAATTTCCACTCATTTTCAGTCTATTCTGAACACCTCACACCTCACAATATTATTTTTAGTCCTAAAATTTGCACCGAGGTCGCTGGATGACTAAGCTCAGCGACCCAAGTGGCCGACACAAACACCTGGCCCATCTAGGAGTGGCACTGCAGTGTCACGCAGGATGGCCCTTCCAAAAAACACTCCCCAAACAGCACATGACGCAAAGAAAAAAAGAGGCGCAATGAGGTAGCTGTGTGAGTAAGCTAAGCGACCCTAGTGGCCGACACAAACACCTGGCCCATCTAGGAGTGGCACTGCAGTGTCAGGCAGGATGGCACTTAAAAAAATAGTCCCCAAACAGCACATGATGCAAAGAAAAAAAGAGCTGCACCAAAGTCGTTGTGTGACTAAGCTAAGCGACCCTAGTGGCCGACACAAACACCTGGCCCATCTAGGAGTGGCACTGCAGTGTCACGCAGGATGGCCCTTCCAAAAAATACTCCCCAAACAGCACATGACGCAAAGAAAAAAAGAGGCGCAAGCTCTTCCCGTCCAGTGTTGGGAAGGTCAGGCATCGCAACCGACACAATTGGACTCTCCTTTGGGATTTTGGATTTCGAAGAACGCACAGTTCTTTGCTGTGCTTTTGCCGCAAGTCTTTTCTTTTTTCTAGCGAGAGGATGAGTGCTTCCATCCTCATGTGAAGCTGAACCACTAGCCATGAACATAGGCCAGGGCCACAGCCGTTCCTTGCCACTCCGTGTCGTAAATGGCATATTGGCAAGTTTACGCTTCTCCTCAGACGCTTTTAATTTTGATTTTTGGGTAATTTTTTTACTGATCTTTTGTGTTTTGGATTTTACATGCTCTGTACTATGACATTGGGCATCGGCCTTGGCAGACGACGTTGATGGCATTTCATCGTCTCGGCCATGACTAGTGGCAGCAGATTCAGCACGAGGTGGAAGTGGATCTTGATCTTTCCCTATTTTTGGAACCTCAACATTTTTGTTCTCCATATTTTAATAGGCACAACTAAAAGGCACCTCAGGTAAACAATGGAGATGGATGGATACTTGTATACTTATGGATGACGAGTGACTGACGACACAGAGGTAGCTACAGCCGTGGACTACCGTACTGCGTCTGCTAGTATAGAGATGATAATGATATAAAAAATATATATATATCACTACTGCAGGTATATATAATATAATGACGGACCTGCTGGACACTGTCAGCAGACTCCTAAACTACTAGTATGAAGAAGATAGAAAAAAAAACCCCACCACAGGTAGGTATACAATTATGGACGAGCACTGACGACACAGAGGTAGCTACAGCCGTGGACTACCGTACTGCGTCTGCTAGTATAGAGATGATAATGATATAAAAAATATATATATATCACTACTGCAGGTATATATAATATAATGACGGACCTGCTGGACACTGTCAGCAGACTCTTAAACTACTAGTATGAAGAAGATAGAAAAAAAAACCCCACCACAGGTAGGTATACAATTATGGACGAGCACTGACGACACAGAGGTAGCTACAGCCATGGACTACCGTACTGCGTCTGCTAGTATAGAGATGATAATGATATAAAAAATATATATATATCACTACTGCAGGTATATATAATATAATGACGGACCTGCTGGACACTGTCAGCAGACTCCTAAACTACTAGTATGAAGAAGATAGAAAAAAAAACCCCACCACAGGTAGGTATACAATTATGGACGAGCACTGACGACACAGAGGTAGCTACAGCCGTGGACTACCGTACTGCGTCTGCTAGTATAGAGATGATAATGATATAAAAAATATATATATATCACTACTGCAGGTATATATAATATAATGACGGACCTGCTGGACACTGTCAGCAGACTCCTAAACTACTAGTATGAAGAAGATAGAAAAAAAAACCCCACCACAGGTAGGTATACAATTATGGACGAGTACTGACGACACAGAGGTAGCCACAGCCGTGGACTACCGTACTGCATCTGCTAATATAGAGATGATAAAGATGATAGAGATGAACAAAAAAAATATAACACTACTGCAGGTAAATATTTATATATTATAATGAATGACGGACCTGCTGGACACTGTCAGCAGAATGCGTTTATAGAATAAAAAAAAAAAACACCACAGGAGTGTTTAACTTTTTCAGGCAGACAATATACTGGTGGTCACTGGTCAGTCACACTGGCAGCAAAAGTGTGCACTGTACTCCTGCTATAACTGCACCCCAGTCTCCCCCACAATTCAGCTGTGTGAGCAGTGAGCACTCAGCACAGTCAGATATACATATAGATGATATTATCATGCAGCACACTGAGGCTGAGCACAGATATGGTATGTGACTGTGTATCGTTTTTTTTCAGGCAGAGAACGGATTATATTAAATAATAAATAAAACTGGTGGTGGTCAGTCACTAGTAACTATCAGCAAAACTCTACACTCTGAGTACTCCTAATGCTCCCCAAAATTACTAAGTAATCAACTCAAGTGTCTCTATCTATTCTAACGGAGAGGACGCCAGCCACGTCCTCTCCCTATCAATCTCAATGCACGTGTGAAAATGGCGGCGACGCGCGGCTCCTTATATAGAATCCGAGTCTCGCGATAGACATAGGTGTGCGCAGGGGGGGTTCCTGGTGCGCACAGGCACCCCCTAATGTCTGGCACCCCGATCTCGCATGCCTGATGCAGCGATCGCGAGCAGGCTGATTACTGTCCCCTCTGCGCTGCACCCTGTCAGGAATGCATTACTGACTGGACGCCTGGGTTAATCAAGGGTGCCACTGACACCGGCTTTCAAATTCCCAGCTCCACCTCCATATACAAAAACAGCGTGATGTGATTACGTCATGCTGCTCGCATGCCCACCCGTCACATGCCACTTCTCTCCTTCTATGCTATGCCAACGTCAGCCACTGATGAGGAGCAGCATGCAGCCAGCGTTCCTCTTAGGAGCTTGCAGGGGAAAGAGAGGGGCAGCAAGACCAGGCTGAAGAGGAGCAGTGTAATTACAGTGAGTGTTCGTTTGGTGCACACCACAACATCTGACAATGTATCTGCTTTATTAGGATTGGTACAAAGATGGATATTTTATATGTGTTGACAATCAATAGATGGTACTAAACACGCCCACAAGGCGGTGCTAGACACACCCCTTCGACGGTGCCCCCCCTAATAAAATGTGCTGCGCACGCCAGTGGCGATAGAATACGAGCCTCGCGAGAATCCGACAGCGGGATGATGACGTTCGGGCGCGCTCGGGTTAGCCGAGCAAGGCGGGAAGGTTCGAACCTGCCTCGGACCCGTGTAAAAAGGCTGAAGTTCGGGGGGGTTCGGATTCCGAGGAACCGAACCCGCTCATCTCTAATATATATATATATATATATATATATAAAATTTAGAGATGAGCGGGTTCGGTTCTCAGAGAACCGAACCCTACCGGACTTTGCCTTCCGAGTTCGGTTCCGAGCCAGGCTCGGGTTTTCCCGCCTGACTTGGAGACCCGAACGCAGCAAAACGTCATCATCATCCAGCTATCGTATTGTCGCGGGATTTGGATTCCATATAAGGAGATGCGCGTCGCGGGCATTTTCACTCCAGTCTCGGAGAGTGTATTGAGGGGACGTGTCCTCCGTGTTCAGTGTCTGTGTGGGGGTGGGAAAGTTGGGTGGCGAGTCTTGTTCTGTGTTGTGCTGTCCAGTGTAGTCAGTGTATTGTGCTGCATCAGTCCAGCCAGTCACAGTGTTGGTGTCCTCTGCTGCCATATAACTGTATAAAGTGGTGTCCTCTGCTGCCATATAACTGTATAAAGTGGTGCTGTGTTGTGCTGTCCAGTCCAGTGTAGTCAGTGTATTGTGCTGCATCAGTACAGCCAGTCACAGTGTTGGTGTCCTCTGCTGCCATATATCCAGTGTAGCTGTATAAAGTGGTGCTGTGTTGTGCTGTCCAGTCCAGTGTAGTCAGTGTATTGTGCTGCATTAATCCAGCCAGTCACAGTGTTGGTGTCCTCTGCTGCCATATAGCATGTGTAGCTGTATAAAGTGGTGCTGTGTTGTGCTGTCCAGTCCAGTGTAGTCAGTGTATTGTGCTGCATCAGTCCAGCCAGTCACAGTGTTGGTGTCCTCTGCTGCCATATATCCAGTGTAGCTGTATAAAGTGGTGCTGTGTTGTGCTGTCCAGTCCAGTGAAGTCAGTGTATTGTGCTGCATCAGTCCAGCCAGTCACAGTGTTGGTGTCCTCTGCTGCCAATTATCCAGTGTAGCTGTATAAAGTGGTGTTGTGTTGTGCTGCATCAGGCCAGTGGTAGTGTCCTGCCCATCAGTCATTCCAGTGATGATATACGCTGCTGCTATATGTCCACTGCTACAGTATTATAATAATTATAACAACAACCACAAGTCCCTTACAGTGTTGTTGTGTTGTGCTGCATCAGACCAGTGGTAGTGTCCTGTCCATCAGTTATTCCAGTGACGATATACGCTGCTGCTATATGTCCACTGCTACAGTATTATAATAATTATAACAACAACAACCACAAGTCCCTTACAGTGTTGTTGTGTTGTGCTGCATCAGACCAGTGGTAGTGTCCTGTCCATCAGTCATTCCAGCGACGTGGCAGTCACAGTGGTATACGCTGCTGCTATATGTCCACTGCTACAGTATTATAATAATTATAACAACCACAAGTCTCTTACAGTGTTGTTGTGTTGTGTTGCATCAGACCAGTGGTAGTGTCCTGTCCATCAGTCATTCCAGTCATTCCTGTGCCGCATAATGGGGGTCATTCCGAGTTGTTCGCTCGTTGCCGATGTTCGCAAAGGAGCGATTAAGGCAAAAATGCGCATGCGCATGGTACGCAGTGCGCATGCGCCAAGTATTTTAGCACAAAACTTAGTAGATTTACTCACGTCCGAACGAAGAATTTTCATCGTTGAAGTGATCGGAGTGTGATTGACAAGAAGTGGGTGTTTCTGGACGGAAACTGACCGTTTTCCGGGATTGTGCGGAAAAACGCAGGCGTGCCAGAATAAAACGCGGGAGTGTCTGGAGAAACAGGGGAGTGGCTGGCCGAGCGCAGAGCGTGTTTGTGACGTCAAACCAGGAACGAAATGGGCTGAGCTGATCGCAGTGTAGGAGTAAGTCTCGAGCTACTCAGAAACTGCTAAGAAATTTCTATTCGTAATTCTGCGAATCTTTCGTTCGCAATTCTGCTAAGCTAAGATACACTCCCAGAGGGCGGAGGCCTAGCGTTTGCAATGCTGCTAAAAGCAGCTAGCGAGCAAACAACTCGGAATGAGGGCCATTGTCTTATATAACTCCCAAAAAATAATGGAGAACAAAAATATGGAGGATAAAATAGGGAAAGATCAAGAACCACTTCCTCCTAGTGCTGAAGCTGCTGCCACTAGCCATGACATAGACGATGAAATGCCATCAATGTCGTCTGCCAAAGCCGATGCCCAATGTGATAGTAGAGGGCATGTAAAATCCAAAAAGCCAAAGTTCAGTAAAAAGAACCAAAAAAAGAAATTTAAATGGTCTGAGGAGAAACGTAAACTTGCCAATATGCCATTTACGACACGGAGTGGCAAGGAATGGCTGAGGCCCTGGCCTATGTTCATGGCTAGTGGTTCAGCTTCACATGACGATGGAAGCCCTCATCCTCCAGCTAGAAAAATTAAAAGAGTTTAGCTGGAAAGAGCACAGAAAAGAACTGTGCATTCTGAGATGGTATTACAAATCCCTAAGGAGAGTCCAAGTGTGTCGGCGGTTGCGATGCCTGACCTTCCCAACACTGGATGGGAAGAGGTGGCTCCTTCCACCATTTGCATGCCCCCTGCAAGTGCTGGAAGGAGCACCCACAGTCCAGTTCCTGATATTGAAATTGAAGATGTCACTGTTGAAGTACACCAGGATGAGGATATGGGTGTTGCTGGCGCTGAGGAGGAAGTTGACGATGAGAATTCTGATGGTGATGTGGTTTGTTTAAGTCAAGCACCGGGGGAGACACCTGTTGTCCATGGGATGAAAAAGCCCATTGTGATGCCTGGGCAAACTACCAAAAAAAGCCACCTCTTCGGTGTGGAATTATTTCTTCGCAAATCCGGACAACAGGTGTCATGCCATCTGTTGCCTCTGTCAATCTGTAATAAGTAAGGGTAAGGATGTTAACCACCTAGGAACATCCTCCCTTATATGTCACCTGCTGCGCATTCATCAGAAGTCAGTGTCAAGTTGTGAAACTTTGGGTAAGAACGTAAGCAGTCCACTGACACCTAAATCCCTTCTTCCTCCTGTACCCAAGCTCCTGCAAGCCACACCACCAACTCCCTCAATGTCAACTTCCTCCTCAGTCAGGAACGTCAGTAGTCCTGCAGGCCATGTCACTGTCAAGATTGAGGAGTCCTCTCGTAAAAGGGAATTCCTCCGTAGGATCCTTGAGTGGTACGCCTGCTGCTGCTGCTGCCGCTGCTGTTGTTGCTGCTGGGAGTCGATCGTCATCCCAGAGGGAAAGTCGGAAGACCACTTGTACTACTTCCAGTAAGCAATTGCCTGTCCAACAGTCCTTTGTGAGGAAGATGAAATATGACAGCAGTCATCCTTTTGCAAAGCGGATAACTGAGGCCTTGACAGCTATGTTGGTGTTAGACGTGCGTCCGGTATCTGCCATTAGTTCAGTGGGACTTAGAGAATTGTTTGAGGTACTGTGTTCCCGGTATCAAATCCATCTAGGTTCCGCTTCTCTAGGCAGGCAATACCGAGAATGTACACAGACATCAGAAAAAGAGTCACCAGTGTCCTACAAAATGCGGTTGTATCCGGTGTCCACTTAACCACGGACATGTGGACAAGTGGAACAGGGCAGACTAAGGACTATATGACTGTAACAGCCCACTGGGTAGATGTATGGCCTCCCGCAGCAACAACAGCAGCGGCACCAGTAGCAGCATCTCGCAAACGCCAACTCGTTCCTAGGCAGGCTACGCTATGTATCACCGTTTTCTGTAAGAGGCACACATGTGACAACCTCTTACGGAAACTGAGGAACATCATTGCAGAATGGCTTACCCCAATTGGACTCTCCTGGGGATTTGTGATATCGGACAACACCACCAATATTGTGCGTGCGTTACATCAGGGCAAATTCCAGCATGTCCCATATTTTGCACATACAATTAATTTGGTGGTGCAGAACTTTTTGAAAAATGACAGGGGTGTGCAGGAGATACTGTCAGTGGCCTGAAAAATTGCGGGCCACTTTCGGCATTCTGCTATTGCGTGCCGAAGACTGGAGCGCCAGCAAACACTCCTGAACCTGCCCTGCCATCAACTGAAGCAAGAGGTGGTAACGAGGTGGAATTTAACACTCTATATGCTTCAGAGGATGGAGGAGCAGCAAAAGTGTTATGCACACCAGTGCCAGCAGGAAAGTACTGGTGTCAGAACTGTTATGCACTCCAGTGTCTGCAGGAATGTACTGGTGTTTGAACTGTTATGCAAAACAGATGGACTCACAGACAAACTGGGGGATATGACATAACGTACACAGAAGGTGATAGGGTAACAAAATACACACAAAGTGAACAGAGAAGCCCAGAGGCTAAGGAACTGGGTATCTCCCTTGTATTAGAACTGCTAAGATGGAAAAAGCAAGATGTTGTGTTTTAATACGTAGAGTACCCGAAATGCTGTTGCTAAGGGCAACAGCAAAACCCTAAAGGGTTACCAACGGGTGTGGCAGTAAACTCCTTGGTCAGAGATGGAATGATAGACACAAGGAGAATCTCCACAATCCAAATTCTCACTTGCAGTGCACAGGTTTTAGCTTACTGCCACTAAACTGACCCCTGACACCTAGCACAGTGAGACAGGATTAGACAGGCAAGTCTTAGAATACAGCCGCAAACTTGCTAAGTTCACAGGGTAGTAACAGAACCCCAGCAAGCTAAACGACTGACTCCAGTCTTACTGCTAGGTCTGGATTGGCAGAGTGTAATACCAAATTCCCAGGCCTATTTGCAGTAAGCAACAAACAAATACAAAGCTACACAGTACTGGCTAACGTTCATGAACTGACTAACCAACAAAGATTCAGCAGCATCTGCTTACCCTGAAAAGAGGCCTTATAAAGCAGGTGCTGTCCACGCCCCACTCAGACCTCACAGACTGTGAGCACAAAAACCAGCACCGGATCCCCTGCCGTGCACAGAGCCTATAACCACTGCACAGCAAAAGACCCGAACCGGAGTATCAGCTGCGCTCAGGTTACTCCACTAGCACTTGTCTCCCGGTTGCCATGACGACGTGGCAGCACAGGGCAGGAGACCCTAACAGTACCCCCCCTCTGACGAGGGGTCAAAGAACCCCTACCACCGGGTTTATCGGGGAACTGCGAGAAGAAAGAGCGTATCAGTCTGGGGGCATGAAGATCACAACTGCGCACCCACGACCGCTCCTCCGGGCCATACCCCTTCCAGTGCACCAAAAATGACAGCCGACCCCGAACCACCTTGGAGTCAAGAATCCTTTCAACAACAAACTCCCTCTGGCCACGTATCAGAAGAGGGGAAGGTCTTCCACTGGTAGAAGGATTACTAATCGCCCGTTTTAAAAGGGAACAATGAAATGTTTTATTGATACCCAAAGAACGGGGCAGATCTAACTGAAATGCCACCGGATTGATAACCCTGGTGATCTTATAAGGGCCGATGAACCGGGGCCCTAACTTATGAGATGGCTGTCTCAACTTCAAATTCTTGGTAGACAACCAGACGAAGTCTCCTAATTTGAAGCTGCAGGGTCTTTTCCGCTTATCAAAAACCCTTTTGGTCACTAATGACACAGACACAAGGGCTTTCTTCACTTTCCGCCAAATACCTCTAAGGACCGAAACCACAGAGGAACCACCAGGCGTGGAGTCCACGGGGTCAAAAGAATTGGCCTTAGGATGATGCCCATACACACAAAGGAAGGGAGAGATCCCTGTAGCAAGTGAGCCGCGTTGTTATAGGCAAACTCCGCCATGGACAGATGAGCAACCCAGTCAGTCTGACACTTGGAGACATAACACCTGAGGAACTGCTCCAAGGACTGGTTCACCCTTTCAGTCTGCCCATTAGACTGCAGATGGTAGCCTGACGACAAGCTGACAGAAATCTGGAGATCGGAACAAAATGCCCTCCAGAATTTGGCCACAAACTGGGATCCGCGGTCAGAGACCACATCAAGTGGCAACCCGTGGAGACGCACAACATGCAGCATAAATAATTCAGACAGGCGTCTGGCTGATGGCAGCCCAACCAGTGGAACGAAGTGCGCCATCTTCGAAAACCTGTCAACGACAACCCAGATGGCTGTCATCCCCGAGGATTTGGGCAAGTCCACCACAAAATCCATTGAAATGTGGGTCCATGGCTTAGATGGGATAGAGAGTGGATGTAATGGGCCAACAGGAACCCCTCTAGGAGTCTTATTTCGGGCACAGATGTCACATGCCCGAACCCACTGATCCACATCCTTAGCCACCGAGGGCCACCACACCGCCCTAGATAGCAACTCCCGAGTTCTGGCAATACCCGGGTGACCTGCCGACTTCTTGGCATGGAATTCCAGGAACACTCGCTGTCTTAACCTAGGAGGCACAAACAAAAGACCTACCGGAAGGTCTGGAGGAGCCTGCTCCTGTGCTCTAAGGACTAATGATAAGAGGTCCTGGGTAATGCCCACTTTAATACATGATGGGGAAACAATGGGCAACGGCTCCTCGGTGGTCTCCTGGATTGGAGCAAAACTCCGCGAGAGCGCATCAGCCTTGATGTTTTTTGACCCAGGGCGATATGTTATCAAAAAATTAAAGCGAGCAAAAAACAAAGCCCATCGTGCCTGCCTGGCATTGAGACGCTTCGCTGACTCTAAATATGCCAGATTCTTATGGTCAGTGAGAATTGAGACCACAAACTTAGCCCCCTCAAGCCAGTGTCTCCACTCCTCGAGTGCATCCTTAATAGCCAACAATTCCCGGTTACCCACGTCATAATTCATCTCGGCAGGCGAAAATTTACGGGAAAAGTAAGCACAGGGATGAAGGCGATTATCAGACACTCCCATCTGAGAAAGCACTGCCCCAATACCCATCTCAGAGGCATCCACCTCCACTACAAAAGGACGCTCTGGATCTGGGTGTCGCAGCACCTTGGCCGAAACAAATGCCCTTTTGAGACGGGCAAAAGCCGCTTTAGCCTCACAAGACCAGTGAGCAACATCCGCCCCTTTCTTAGTGAGTGCCACCAAGGGCGCCACTATAGACGAAAATCCAGCGATAAATCGTCTATAAAAATTCGCAAAGCCCAGGAAACGCTGAAGCGCCTTCAAACTAGTGGGCTGCACCCAATCCAGGACTGCCTGTACCTTGGAACCCTCCATTTGGAAACCTTCTGGGGAGATAATATATCCTAGAAATGCGATTTGCTGAACTTCAAATTCGCACTTCTCCAGCTTTGCCCCAAGCCGGTGGTCTCTGAGTTTCTGGAGGACTAAGCGTACATGCTTCCGATGTTCCTCCAGGGAATGGGAGAAGATTAGGATGTCATCTAAGTATACAACTAAGAATCTATCCAAATATTCCCTGAGCACATCATTCATGAAATCCTGGAAGACTGCCGGGGCATTACAGAGCCCAAAAGGCATCACCAAATATTCATAATGCCCTGAGTGGGTATTAAAGGCAGTCTTCCATTCATCCCCCTCTCTTATTCGGATTAGATTGTACGCACCGCGTAGGTCAATCTTAGAAAAAATGGTGGCAGTACGAAGCTGGTCAAACAAGACCGAAATGAGAGGCAGTGGGTATGAGTTTTTAATCGTGATACGGTTCAATTCCCTGAAGTCGATGCAGGGTCGCAACGAACCGTCCTTTTTACCCACGAAGAAGAACCCCGACCCAACTGGAGACTGTGAAGGTCTGATAAATCCCTTAGCCAAGTTCTCCTGAATGTACTCTGCCATAGCCTGAGTCTCAGGACGTGACAGGGAGTACAACCTGCTCTTGGGAAGCTTAGCATTTGGCAACAAATCAATGGCACAGTCATAGGGGCGATGGGGAGGTAGTACCTCTGCAACTTTTTTGGAGAACACGTCCGCAAAATCTGCATAACACCCTGGCAATCCTGGCAAACTTAGCTGCGAGAGCCTGACTGGAAGGCTCAAGCAACTCCTGAAACAATCAGTACCCCAACTAAGAATCTCCCCAGAGACCCAGTCAAATTGAGGATTGTGGGCCCTTAACCAGGGTAACCCCAACACCAATGGGGCAAAAGTACAGACAGTCACATAAAAGGACAATTTTTCAGAGTGTGTGGCTCCAATAAACAAAGAAATCTGGCTAGTGCAAGAGGTAATTTTACCTTGGAATAATGGTTCCCCGTTTAACCCACAAATCTCAATTTCCGATGCCAAGGGTACTAAGGGAACAGAGTGTTTCAGGGCGAATTGGCGGTCCATAAAAACCCCGTCGGCCCCACTGTCCACAAAGGCCTCAGTCTTGACAGTTTGACCGAGGATCTTCAAGGTCACCGGAATGATAAAAGTCTTCTTGGGAAATTCTGACTTCTGGCCTGACAGGATATTTCCCATCACCCTCAGGCCCTGAAGTTTTCCGGCTTTTCTGGGCATGATACTACCACATGACCTTTATTCCCACAGTACAAACACAACCCCTGCTGTCTCCTCCGCGTCTTCTCACGCGAGGAGAGGCGGGTAGCCCCAATCTGCATAGGCTCCTCAGAAAATTCCTCAGAGTCTGAGGTTCCCTTGGGAAGGAAGGAAATCTCAGTCTCCCTTTCAAGCCTACGCTCTCTCAGCCGTCTATCCACCCGGATGGATAACTGCATGAGCTGATCCAAGCTATCAGGCAAGGGATATTGTACCAGTTGGTCCTTTATCTGGTTAGAAAGACCTCTTCGGTACTGGTGTCTCAGGGCTGGGTCATTCCACTGGGTATCATGGGCCAACCTCCGAAACTCCGTACAGTAAACCTCAACTGGCCTGCGCCCTTGCTTAAGGATCGAAATCTGAGCCTCGGCTGAGGCCGTCTTGTCAGGGTCATCATACAACATGCCCAGTGCCGTAAAAAAAGCATCAACACTTTTAAGCGACGGACAGTCAGGCTGCAACCCATATGCCCAGACCTGTGGGTCTCCTTGTAGCAAGGAAATCACTATGCCCACCCGCTGAATCTCCGACCCAGAAGACTGAGGCCTAAGCCGGAAGTATAGCTTGCAGCTCTCCTTGAAACAAAAGAACTGCGAGCGATCTCCAGAAAAACGATCCGGGAGATTTACTTTCGGCTCCTTAACCCCTGCAGGTGCTGCTGCTGCGGGAGCTCCGCCAGCAGCCTGGGAGGTGTGCATTTTAATGGACAAATCATTAAATTGTCGAGTCAGGACCTGCACCTGATCGACCACCTGTTGCAACGTATTTTGAGGGGTATGCTCCATATTCCCACAAAATTTCAACAGGAGTATTAGGCTGCTGAATATGTTATGCACACCAGTGCCAGCAGGAAAGTACTGGTGTCAGAACTGTTATGCACTCCAGTGTCTGCAGGAATGTACTGGTGTTTGAACTGTTATGCAAAACAGATGGACTCACAGACAAACTGGGGGATATGACATAACGTACACAGAAGGTGATAGGGTAACAAAATACACACAAAGTGAACAGAGAAGCCCAGAGGCTAAGGAACTGGGTATCTCCCTTGTATTAGAACTGCTAAGATGGAAAAAGCAAGATGTTGTGTTTTAATACATAGAGTACCCGAAATGCTGTTGCTAAGGGCAACAGCAAAACCCTAAAGGGTTACCAACGGGTGTGGCAGTAAACTCCTTGGTCAGAGATGGAATGATAGACACAAGGAGAATCTCCACAATCCAAATTCTCACTTGCAGTGCACAGGTTTTAGCTTACTGCCACTAAACTGACCCCTGACACCTAGCACAGTGAGACAGGATTAGACAGGCAAGTCTTAGAATACAGCCGCAAACTTGCTAAGTTCACAGGGTAGTAACAGAACCCCAGCAAGCTAAACGACTGACTCCAGTCTTACTGCTAGGTCTGGATTGGCAGAGTGTAATACCAAATTCCCAGGCCTATTTGCAGTAAGCAACAAACAAATACAAAGCTACACAGTACTGGCTAACGTTCATGAACTGACTAACCAACAAAGATTCAGCAGCATCTGCTTACCCTGAAAAGAGGCCTTATAAAGCAGGTGCTGTCCACGCCCCACTCAGACCTCACAGACTGTGAGCACAAAAACCAGCACCGGATCCCCTGCCGTGCACAGAGCCTATAACCACTGCACAGCAAAAGACCCGAACCGGAGTATCAGCTGCGCTCAGGTTACTCCACTAGCACTTGTCTCCCGGTTGCCATGACGACGTGGCAGCACAGGGCAGGAGACCCTAACAAAAAGGCCATTCAAGCCTATACATCCACCTACGATATAGGCAAAGGAGGGGTAATGCACCTGACTCAAGCGCAGTGGAGAATGATTTCCGTCTTGTGCAAGGTTCTCCAACCCTTCGAACTTGCCACACGTGAAGTCAGTTCAGACACTGCCAGCTTGAGTGAGGTCATTCCCCTCATCAGGCTTTTGCAGAAGCAGCTTGAGAAATTGAAAGAGGAGCTAAGATGGAGCAATTCTGCAAAGTATGTGGGACTTGTGGGTGGAGCCCTTCATTCGCTTTGCCAGGATTCAAGGGTGGTCAATCTGTTGAAATCAGAGCACTACATTTTGGCCACCGTGCTCAATCTTAGGTTTAAAGCCTACATTGTATCTCTCTTTCCAGCAGACACTAGTGTGCAGAGGTGCAAAGACCTGCTGGTTAGTAAATTGTCAACTTAAGCGGAACGTGACCCGTCAACAGCTCATCCTTCAATTTCTCCCGCCACTGGGGCTGCAAGGAAAAGGATAAGATTTTCTAGCCCACCCGCTGGCAGTGATGCAGGGCAGTCAGGAGCGAAAGCTGACATCTGGTCTGGACTGAAGGACCTGCCAATGGTTACTGACATGTCGTCTACTGTCACTGCATATGATTCTGTCACCATTGAAAGAATGGTGGAGGATTATATGAGTGACAGCATCCAAGTAGGCATGTCAGACAGTCCGTATGTATACTGGCAGGAAAAAAAGGCAATTTGGATGCCCTTGCACAAACTTTTATTTATTTTACCTAAGTTGCCCCCCTCCAGTGTGTACTCCGAAAGAGTGTTTAGTGCAGCCGGTAACCTTGTCAGCGATCGGCGTAGGAGGTTACTTCCACTAAATGTGGAGAAGATGATGTTCATCAAAATGAATTATAAATTTATCTGGGAAGACCTTTACCAGCAATTGCCTCCAGAAAGTACACAGGGACCTGTGATGGTGGATTCCACTGGGGACGGATTAATACTCTGTGAGGAGGAGGATGTACACAGTGAAAGGGGTAAGGAATTGGAGGATGAGGATGAGGTCGACATCTTGCCTCTATAGAGCTAGTTTGTGCAAGGAGAGATTGATTGCTTCTTTTTTGAGGGGGGCCCAAACAAACCAGTCATTTTAGCCACAGTCGTGTGGCAGACCCTGTCACTGAAATGATTGGTTTGTTAAAGTGTGCATGTCTTGTTTATACAAAAATAAGGGTGAGTGGGAGGGCCCAAGGACAATTCCATCTTGCACCTCTTTTTCTTCTTTGCATCTTGTGCTGTTTGGGGACTAGTTTTTTTAAGTGCCATTCTGTCTGTAACTGCAGTGCCACTCCTAAATGGGCCAGGTGTTTGTCCGCACACTTGTGTCGTTTAGCTTGGCCATCCAGCTACCTCATTGCACCTCTTTTTCTTCTTTGCATCATGTGCTGTTTGGGGCCTATTTTTTAAATCTGCCATCCTGTCTGCCACTCCAGTGCCACTCCTATATGGGCCAGGTGTTTGTGCTGCACACTTGTGTCGCTTAGCTTAGTCTTACGGCTACCTCATTGCACCTCTTTTTCTTCTTTGCATCATGTGCTTTTTGGGGCCAATTTTTTAAATCTGCCATCCTGTCTGCCACTGCAGTGACACTCTTAGATCGGCCAGGTGTTTGTGCCGCACACTTGTGTCACTTAGCTTGGCCATCCAGCTACCTAATTGCATCTTCTCTTTCTTCTTTGCATCATGTGCTGTTTGGGGACTAGTTTTTGAATAGTGCCATCTTGTCTGCAACTGCAGTGCCACTCCTAGATGGGCCAGATGTTTGTGCCACACACTTGTGTCACTTAGCTTAGTCATACAGCCACCTCGGTGCAACATTTAGGCCTAAAAACAATATTGTGAGGTGTGAGGTGTTCAGAATAGACTGGAAATGAATGTTATTGAGGTTAATAATACCGTAGGAGCAAAATTACCCCCAAATTTTGTAATTTTAGCTGTTTTTATGGGTTTTTTTCAAAAATCACCCAGATCCAAAACCAAAAACCAAAACACGAAAGGGTGGTTTTGGCAAAACCAAGCCAAAACCAAAACACGAAAGTGGAATTAGAACCAAAACCAAAACACAAAACATGAAAAGTTCCAGCCGCACATCTCTAAAATTGGTCTGTTTGTTTGCCTGTCCAGTTATGCAGTTGAATCCTGGCCAGGTTAGGGTCCCAGTTGGACCTGACGGCGAAATACACCAGGGAAAACTATGATCCAGGGAGCCTGCTCTGGCCCTTTCACTGGTTGGATTCGGAAGAAAACTTCACAGAGTGGTAACATTGGATCCCAGAAGACATACTAGAGGGTTGGGGTCCCAGTTGGACCTTCTGTTAGTATACGTTGGCCAGAACTTAGATCCAGGGAGCCTGTTCTGGGCCTACCACTGGATGGATTTGGAAGAAAGCTTCACAGAGTGGAAACACTGAATCCCAGAAGATATGCTAGGGGGTTGTGGTTGGTCGGACCTCACGGCGGAATGCACTTGGCAAAACTTGGAACTTGGGAGCCCGTTCTGCTCCTTCCACTGGATGGATTTGGAAGAAAACTCCACAAAGTGGTAACATTGAATCCCAGAAGACATACTAGGGGGTTGAGGTCCCAGTCGTACCTCCCATTGGTGTACCCCAGGCAGAACTTTGACCCAGGAAGTCTGTTCTGGGCCTTCCACTGGATGGATTTGGAAAAAATGTTCACAGAGTGGTAACATTGGATCCCAGAAGACATATTAGGGGGTTGGGGTCCTTGTTGGACATTCTGTTGGTGTACACTTGGCAGAACCTTGGCCAGGGAGCCTGTTCTGGGCATTCCACTGGATTTATTTGGAAGAAAACTTCACAGAAGGGTAACAGTGGATCCCAGAAGACATACTAGGGTGTTGGGGTCCCAGTCGGACCTCCCGTTAGTGTACGCTGACCAGAACTTTGATCCAGGGAGCCTGTTCTGGGCCTTCCACTGGATGGATTTGGAAGAAAGCTTCTCAGAGTGGAAACATTGAATCCCAGGAGATATACTAGAGGGTTGTGGTTGGTCGGACCTCACGGCGGAATGCACTGGCCAAATCTGGGAACCCAGGAACCTGTTATGCTCCTTCCACTGGATGGATTTGAAAGAAAATGCCACATATTGGTAACATTGGATTCCAGAATACATACTAGGCGGTTGGTGTCCCAGTCGGGCCTCCTGTTGATGTGCCTTGGGCAGAACTTTGACCCAGGGAGCCTGTTGTTGGCCTTCCACTAGATAGATTTGGAGGAAAACTTCACAGAGTGGTAACATTGGATCCTAGAAGACATTCTAGGGCATTGGGGTCCCAGTTGGACCTCCCGTTGGGGTACGCTGGCCAGAACTTTGACCTGGGGAGCCTGTTCTGGGCCTGCTACTGGATGGATTTAGATGAAAAATTTACAGAATGGTAACAATGGATCCCAGAAGACATACTAGGGGGTTGGGGTTCCAGTCGGGCTTCCCATTGGTGTACTCTGGACAGAACTTTGACACAGGGAGCATGTTCTGGGCCTTCCACTGGATGGATTTGGATGAAAACTTTAATGAACTGTAATGACTGACAGAAATAACCATAATTCAATTAACTAAAATAACTGACAGAAATGGAGATGGGAAGACAAAAAATGTTGTGTACCCAAATCCTTGGAATAGCAACATGGATAACTGAAGGAAAACTTTAAACCAATCTCGCAATGGAAAAGTGATTATAAAACTGAACAGAAAGAAAAGCTGGGGAGCATGTTATATGCACATATGAAGAATCTCCACCATTTCCTGGCTGCTGCAGCAGTATTGGGATGTCCTTCAGGGACACACTAAGTTCTGTGTAACACTAGTGAGTGTCCTGTTTGGCTGACTAGTGCACTGCACAGTGTCCATTGCCCCACTGCCTGCCACTCCAGGAGCAGACTGGAGACTAGGGAACTGCTGATGTTAGGTATACATTGCAGATGTTTACACTAGAGATGTGCACCGGAAATTTTTCGGGTTTTGTGTTTTGGTTTTGGGTTCGGTTCCGCGGCCGTGTTTTTGATTCGGACACGTTTTGGCAAAACCTCCCTGAAAATTTTTTGTCGGATTCGGGTGTTTAAAAAAAAAAAAAAACCCCTCAAAAACAGCTTAAATCATAGAATTTGGGGGTCATTTTGATCCCATAGTATTATTAACCTCAATAACCATAATTTACACTCATTTGCAGTCTATTCTGAACACCTCACACCTCACAATATTATTTTTAGTCCTAAAATTTGCACCGAGGTTGCTGGATGACTAAGCTAAGCGACCCAAGTGGGCGGCACAAACACCTGGCCCATCTAGGAGTGGCACTGCAGTGTCAGACAGGATGGCACTTAAAAAAATTAGCCCCAAACATCACATGATGCAGAGATAAATAAATAAATAAAAAAAAGAGGTGCAAGATGGAATTGTCCTTGAGCCCTCCCACCCACCCTTATGTTGTATAAACAGGACATGCACACTTTAACAAACCCATCATTTCAGCCACAGGGTCTGCCACACGACTGTGGCTGAAATGACTGGTTAGTTTGGGCCCCCACCAAAAAAGAAGCAATCAATCTCTCCTTGCACAAACTGGCTCTACAAAGGCAAGATGTCCACCTCCTCCTCATCGTCCGATTCATCACCCCTTTCACTGTACACATCCCCCTCCTCACAGAGTATTACTTCGTCCCCACTGGAATCCACCATCTCAGGTCTCTGTGTACTTTCTGGAGGCAGTTGCTGGTGAATGTCTCCACGGAGGAATTGATTATAATCAATTTTGATGAACATCATCTTCTCCACATTTTCTGGAAGTAACCTCGTACGCTGATTGCAGACAAGGTGAGCGGCTGCACTAAACACTCTTTCGGAGTACACACTGGAGGGGGGGCAACTTAGGTAAAATAAAGCCAGTTTGTGCAAGGGCCTCCAAATTGCCTCTTTTTCCTTCCAGTATACGTACGGACTGTCTGACGTACCTACTTGGATGCGGTCACTCATATAATCCTCCACCATTCTTTCAATGGTGACAGAATCATATGCAGTGACAGTAGATGACATGTCAGTAATCGTTGGCAGGTCCTTCAGTCCGGACCAGATGTCAGCACTCACTCCAGACTGCCCTGCATCATCGCCAGCGGGTGGGCTCGGAATTCTTAGCCTTTTCCTTGCAGCCCCAGTTGCGGGAGAATGTGAAGGAGGAGCTGTTGACGGGTCACGTTCCGCTTGACTTGACAAGTGTCTCACCAGCAGGTCTTTGAACATGTGCAGACTTGTGTCTGCCGGAAAGAGAGATACAACATAGGCTTTAAACCTAGGATCGAGCATGGTGGCCAAAATGTAGTGCTCTGATTTCAACAGATTGACCACCTGTGAATCCTGGTTAAGCGAATTAAGGGCTCCATCCACAAGTCCCTCATGCCTAGCGGAATTGCTCTGTTTTAGCTCCTCCTTCAATGTCTCCAGCTTCTTCTGCAAAAGCCTGATGAGGGGAATGACCTGACTCAGGCTGGCAGTGTCTGAACTGACTTCAAGTGTGGCAAGTTCAAAGGGTTGCAGAACCTTGCACAACGTTGAAATCATTCTCCACTGCGCTTGAGTCAGGTGCATTCCGTCTCCTTTGCCTATATCATAGGCAGATGTATAGGCTTGAATGGCCTTTTGCTGCGCCTCCATCCTCTGAAGCATATAGAGGGTTGAATTCCTCCCCGTTACCACCTCTTGCTTCAGATGATGGCGGGGCAGGTTCAGGAGTGTTTGCTGGTGCTCCAGTCTTCGGCACGCGGTGGCTGAATGCCGAAAGTGGACCGCAATTCTTCGGGCCACCGACAGCATCTCTTGCACGCCCCTATTGTTTTAAAAATTCTGCACCACCAAATTCAATGTATGTGCAAAACATGGGACGTGCTGGAATTTGCCCACATGTAATGCACGCACAATATTGGTTGCGTTGTCCGATGTCACAAATCCCCAGGAGAGTCCAATTGGGGTAAGCCATTCTGCGATGATGTTCCTCATTTTCCATAAGAGGTTGTCAGCTGTGTGCCTCTTATGGAAAGCGGTGATACAAAGTGTAGCCTGCCTAGGAACGAGTTGGCGTTTGCGAGATGCTGCTACTGGTGCCGCTGCTGCTGTTCTTGCTGCGGGAGGCAATACCCAGTGGGCTGTCACAGTCATATAGTCCTGAGTCTGCCCTGCTCCACTTGTCCACATGTCCGTTGTTAAGTGGACATTGGGTACAACTGCGTTTTTTAGGACACTGGTGGCTCTTTTTCTAACGTCTGTGTACATTCTCGGTATCGCCTGCAAAGAAGTGGAACCTAGATGGTATTTGGTACCGGGGACACAGTACCTCAAGCAATTCTCTAATTCCCTGTGAATTAACGGTGGATACCGGACACATGTTTAACACCAACACAGCTGCCAAGACCTGAGTTGTCCGCTTTGCAGCAGGATGACTGCTGTGATATTTCATCTTCCCCGCAAAGGACTGTTGGACAGTCAATTGCTTACTGGAAGTAGTACAAGTGGTCTTCCGACTTCCCCTCTGGGATGACAATCGACTCCCAGCAGCAACAACAGCAGCGCCAGCAGCAGTAGGCGTTACACTCAAGGATTCATCGGAGGAATCCCAGTTAGGAGAGGACTCGTCAGATTTGCCAGTGACATCGCCTGCAAGACTATTGGCGTTCCTGTCAAAGGAGGAAATTGACACTGAGGGAGTTGGTGGTGTGGTTTGCAGGAGCTTGGGTACAAGTGGAAGGGATTTCGTTGTCAGTGGACTGCTTCCGCTGGCACCCAAAGTTTTTGAACTTGTCAATGACTTCTGATGAATGCGCTCCAGGTGACGTATAAGGGAGGATGTTCCTAGGTGGTTAACGTCCTTAACCCTACTTATTACAGCTTGACAAAGGCAACACACGGCTTGACACCTGTTGTCCGCATTTCTGTTAAAATAATTCCACACCGAAGAGGTGATTTTTTTTTGTAATTTGACTAGGCATGTCAATGGCCATATTCATTCCATGGACAACAGGTGTCTCCCCGGGTGCCTGACTTAAACAAACCACCTCACCATCAGAATCCTCCTTGTCAATTTCCTCCTCAGCGCCAGCAACACCCATATCCTCATCCTGGTGTACTTCAACAGTGACATCTTCAATTTGACTATCAGGAACTGGACTGTGGTTGCTCCTTCCAGCACTTGCAGGGGGCGTGCAAATGGTGGAAGGCGCCACCTCTTCCCGTACAGTGTTGGGAAGGTCAGGCATTGCAACTGACACAATTGGACTCTCCTTGGGGATTTGTGATTTAGAAGAACGCACAGTTCTTTGCTGTGCTTTTGCCATCTTAACTCTTTTCAGTTTTCTAGCAGGAGGATGAGTGCTTCCATCCTCATGTGAAGCTGAACCACTAGCCATGAACATAGGCCAGGGCCTCAGCCATTTCTTGTCACTCCGTGTCGTAAATGGCATATTGGCAAGTTTACGCTTCTCCTCAGATGCTTTTAATTTAGATTTTTGATTCATTTTACTGAACTTTAGTTTTTTGGATTTTACATGCTCTCTACTATGACATTGGGCATCGGCCTTGGCAGACGACGTTGATGGCATTTCATTGTCTTGGCCATGACTAGTGGCAGCAGCTTCAGCACGAGGTGGAAGTGGATCTTGATCTTTCCCTATTTTACCCTCCACATTTTTGTTCTCCATTTTTTAATGTGTGGAATTATATGCCAGTAATATATCAATAGCAATGGCCTACTGTACTGTACTATATATGTATACTGTTGGTCACCAAAATGCTGCACTGTAATACTATATATACTGCTCACAAAAAAGCAGTACAGATATGGAATGGATACTTGCAGTGACACAGAGCTGCAAGATACAGAAATGGCCTACTGTACAACTATATACTGTTGGTCACCAAAAAGCTGCACTGTAATACTATATATATACTGCTCACAAAAATGCAGCACAGATATGGAATGGATACTTGCAGTGACACAGAGCTGCAAGATACAGCAATGGCCTACTGTACAGCTATATAATGTTGGTCACCAAAATGCTGCACTGTAATACTATATATACTGCTCACAAAAATGCAGCACAGATATGGAATGGATACTTGCAGTGACACAGAGCTGCAAGATACAGCAATGGCCTACTGTACAACTATATACTTTTGGTCACCAAAATGCTGCACTGTAATACTATATATACTGCTCACAAAAATGCAGCACAGATATGGAATGGATACTTGCAGTGACACAGAGCTGCAAGATACAGCAATGACCTACTGTACAACTATATACTGTTGGTCACCAAAAAGCTGCACTGTAATACTATATATACTGCTCACAAAAATGCAGCACAGATATGGAATGGATACTTGCAGTGACACAGAGCTGCAAGATACAGCAATGGCCTACTGTACAACTATATACTGTTGGTCACCAAAATGCTGCACTGTAATACTATATATACTGCTCACAAAAATGCAGCACATATAGGGAATGGATACTTGCAGTGACACAGAGCTGCAAGATACAGCAATGGCCTACTGTACTGTACTGTACTACTATAACTATATACTGGTGGTACCCAGTCCCCACAATAAAGCACACTGAGCACAGATATTTGCAGCACACTGAGCCAGGGGCATCAGAACATTTATAGGTTGGGGGGGGCAAGATACATTTTCTATTTGACGCCCCTGGGGGCGGAGCCATCAGGGAGGAGGAGGCAATACTATGGGGACGAAAAGGAGGCAGCACCACCGTGGGGTGGAGGCCGCACCATGTAGATGGTGGCCGGGAATCCCACTGACGGAGGTGCTGCGATGGGGGAAGGAGGCGCCTGGGACTGCAGTATTGCACCAGCAAGCACCATTGTGTAGGTGAGGCTGGCCCCCGGGACCTCCGGGGAGCAGTGGGGGTATGGAAAAGTGAAGGCGGTAACTATGCTCTGGAAAAGGGACCTGGTCACTCAAAAGGGGACGTACCCTTCAGTGTAGTTTACCACACCATATACCCCTTATACACATTATGCTTCACAATAGTAGTACCCCATATACTGTCTAGTACTGGTGCCCCTTTCACATTATACCACACGGTATGAGCTGAAATTTACATTATAGCCAATGGTATGAGCCGAAATTTACATTATACCACATAGAATGAGCCGGAATTTACATTATAGCACACAGTATGAGCCGAAATTCACATTATAGCACACGGTATGAGCCAAAATTCACATTATAGCACATTGAATGAGCCGAAATTCACATTGTTGCACATAGAATGAGCCGAAATTCACATTATAACACACAGAATGAGCCGAAATTCACATTATAGCACACGGTATGAGCTGAAATTCACATTACAGCACACGGTATGAGCCGAAATTCACATTATACCACACAGAATGAGCCGAAATTCAGGGAGAGTGACAGAGGGTCAGGGAAAGGGACATATGGACAGGGAGAGGGACAGGGAGAGTGACAGCAGGGACATAGGGAGAAAGAAAGGCAGCAGAGTAAAATTACCTATTGAGCAGCGGCGGTGCGGAGGAGGCTGTGGTCTGCGGTGGATGAGGAGGCTGTGGTCAGCGCGGGGCGAAGGAGGCTGTGGGCATTGGCGATGATGTGGAGGAGGAGTCTGTGGGAGTTGGCGGAGGTGCAGAGGAGACTGGGGGCGGCTGCAATGCAGCAGTAGAGGAGACAGAGGGCAGCGGTCTCTATATAAAACCTTGTCTCTGTGCCGCACTCCTGGACTATATCCTGATGAAATGGTGTAGACCATGAAATGTTGATAATGCTGAAACTGGTGTCTGAGTGATGTTTTATTATCCAGGTGTGCGGCACAGAGATAAGGTTGTAGGAAGCTAACACTATTGTGTATGGCAGTGCGGGCACCCGGAGCAGTTTATATACCTATTAGGAGAGCCGGTAAACAAAAAAAATAAAAATAAAATATATATATATATATATATATATATATTATTTTAATGTTATATACATATTACTAGGTGGGGATTCACCCCGAAGAAAATTCCTTTTTGGAGCACACTTTTAATAATGATTATGATCCATACAATAAGATATGATGTATTATTTAAAACTTAACTTTTAATCATTACCCAGTTAATATAAAGAAGGGGGAGCAGAACGAAAGCCAAAAAATAAACAAACCAAGGAAGAATTTATTTAAACAGTGTACTGAAAAAAATCTACTTAATTAATAGATAATGAATAAATACCCCTTCATAACTTTTTTAAAAAAGATACTTTACATAATTTTTGGGGAAAGTATATTATAGTATGTCTTCCCCTGATAGTGTGCAAATAGCACGCAATTGAATTAAATGTCTACCATGTAGCTCCTATATAGGGTTGTGAGATATGATTTAATCTCTGAACCGGATAATTTATATCATAAATTAGTAGATATCATTGGGGGCCAGAAACACCCCTTGAACATATTCCAAAAAATCATATCAAACAAATTATTTGCAATAAATATGCATATTCCAAAAAATCATATCAAACAAATTATTTGCAATAAATATGTAGATTGTCACCTATACTCTCACCATCTCAATTTATACAATGCAACAATAATAATACCACATAATTTATTTATCATTGAAAATAATTCAGAAGATTATAAAGATACGGAATAGATTTGTACAGCATATATTGTAGTTTCCCCCATCTGCTGCCCATCCTCATCCGTTGGAGCGGAGGACGGGTGAGAGTAGGATCACTACTATGCTGATGGAATTAAAGCAACAGTGTCCCCTCGTACCCCCGTAATCGGTGTTAGATATGCTCTGTTGCCGAAGGCCTTGCAAAGCATGAATGCGCCGCGGGGGTCAAGCGAACACCTGTGAAGAAAGTGAAATATTGTCCAACAATAAAAATGTCTCCAAAAATTTCCTATTAATCTCTCTTATATTACTTATGAATTACTGTAATATTTGTCGTATTTGAAATTACCTCGGTTAATCTCAGAAACATTTATAATATAGAATGATTTACAATCGTTTGCCTCCTCTTGTTCCACCATAAGCTTGGAACAGTACAATTTAGTTCAATAAGTGCAATTATTCATAAGGTGCTCATTCAGTTTACTATACTCAGCACCATGTAGCTTGTTCTCTAGATATAGAATATAGTACAGCATAAAGTACAATCTCTCCCATCTGCTTCCCCTCCTCATCCACTGGAGCGAAGGAGGAGTGAGAGTAGGGTCGTTGTTATGCTGATGGAGTATAAGACTACAGTGTTCACCCGTGTCCCCGTAATCGGTGTTAGGTGAGCCCTGTTACTACTGGCAATGCAGAGCTCAAATGCGCCGCGGGGCCGGGAGAGCACCTGTGAAGGAAGGTATAGAAGGAAAAGCAAAGTGTCTTAGCCTGGAGAAAGAAACCCTCTTCAAGGCTAATATTTACTGCACACCATTATATACATACAGGATATGGACCCCTGGACCCCCCTTACAAATCCTACATTTGCCATTGGAGAGGGGAAGGGGGGGGGGAGAGAGAGTGGGAGCAGGCCGGACAGCCTCTTACCTGTGACAACCCAGCCACAGGTCTCTGCAATGCAGGGACAGCAGGCACTTCTCTCCGTTAGGCCACGCCCCCTAATCACCCGCGAATCGCGGCACTTCGCTGGGGCCGTGAGCCGGCCCTGGCAAGGGAAGGGGGGCGGGCAGCGCTGTTGAACTGAGCCTGGGTGCAGGAGGGGCTGAACACAGCCATATCCTGCTGCTGCTCAGTCCCTGCACGGAGCGGAGGTTGTGATGTGCGGTCTTTCAGCTGACCGCACATCGCTCCTCCTGAATATCGGCGGCGCCTCTCATATTTTGGGGGGGGCGAGCTGCCCCCTTGCCCCCCCAGTTCCGACGCCTCTGCACTGAGCACAGATATGGAGCGTTTTCAGGCAGAGAACGTAGATGTTTTGAGCACAGATATTTGCAGCACACTGAGCACAGATTACGGAGCTTTTCAGGGAGAGAACGCAGCCACGTCCTCTCCGTTCAATCTCCAATGCACGAGTGAAAATGGCGGCGACGCACGGCTCTTTATATAGAATACGAATCTCGCGAGAATCCGACAGCGGGATGATGACGTTCGGGCGCGTTCGGGTTAACCAAGCAAGGCGGGAAGATCCGAGGCTGCCTCGGAACCGTGTAAAATAGGTGAAGTTCGGGGGGGTTCGGATCTCGGAGAACCGAACCCGCTCATCTCTAGTTTACACGCACATGTGCGGTTGCTACAATAGAGGCAGCCGTCACTGACAGTGCAGGGATGGAGACACAACAGGTGTAGCTTACAGTAACAATCGCAGCTGTAAGCTCAGGTGCGGTGAGAGGGGGTGCTATCGGCTACAGGACCTTAGAATCGTGGGGGCCCCAGGGCAACCGCCCATTAAGCCCAATGGAAGAGACAGCCCTACCAATAACCATGCAGTTTTTTCCCATATGTGGCCGTGAAAAGACATAGGTCCATTACTTTTTTATGGATTTTATGGGGCATATCCTATTAGCAGCGGTACTTTACTGCTGCTAATAGGTTCACCGGGGGCGATCCTATTAGCTCCCATGCCGGCATCCTTTTCCCCGATACCATCCCTAACCGTGTATAATAGGCACATGATGCATAATCTCTGATAAGCATCTGCCGGGGGGCGTTAACACATGGGATTGGGGATTTATCCCCGATCCCATTTGATTTCATGCAATCAGTGGTCAAATTTCAGCCTTTAAAGATTGGATACCGCGATAATGACCATTAATTGCAATATCGAGCCATTTTTAAAGGGGCGATAGAGCTTCAGGGCTAATTTCATACCACCCAATGAGTTTTCGTCCAAAAAAATTAAACATTTTTGGGCAAAAAAACGGGGGCTATTTGAATAGGCCGGAAAAAGAATTCCAAGTTCATGCATGTGCAATAGCACTGCCGAAACAGTATTCGTGGGGAAAGCAGTTCTTCGGCCTATTGTACTGTAACTGGCAACACATTTCAAGAAGCTATGTACTCTTTCTCAAGAAAGGATTCGGCCCTAAATTTGAAAAAAATGTATGTTAATGTGCAATACTTTACTAATTCTTTTTGAAACAATGGGGGTAATTCCAAGTTGATCGCAGCAGGAAATTTTTTAGCAGTTGGACAAAACCATGGCCCTCTTTCCGAGTTGTTCGCTCGCAAGCTGCTTTTAGCAGCTTTGCACACGCTAAGCCGCCGCCTACTGGGAGTGAATCTTAGCATAGTAAAATTGCGAACGAAAGATTAGCAGAATTGCGAATAGACACTTCTTAGCAGTTTCTGAGTAGCTCCACACTTACTCGGCAACTGCGATCAGTTCAGTCAGTTTCGTTCCTGGTTTGACGTCACAAACACACCCAGCATTCGCCCAGACACTCCCCCGTTTCTCCAGCCACTCCCACGTTTTTCCCAGAAACGGCAGCGTTTTTTCACACACTCCCATAAAACGGCCAGTTTCCGCCCAGAAACACCCACTTCCTGTCAATCACATTACGATCACCAGAACGAAGAAAAAACCTCGTAATGGCGTGAATAAAATTCCTAACTGCATAGCAAATTTACTTGGCGCAGTCGCAGTGCGAACATTGCGCATGCGCAATTAGCGGAAAATCGCTGCGATGCGAAGAAAATTACCGAGCGAACAACTCGGAATGACCACCCATGCGCACTGCATGTGTGGCAGATATAACATTTGCAGAGAGAGTTAGATTTGGGTGGGTTATTTTGTTTCTGTGCAGGGTAAATACTGGCTGCTTTATTTTTACACTGCAATTTAGATTGCACATTGAACTCACCACACCCAAATCTATCTCCCTCTGCACATGTTATGTCTGACCCCCCTGCAGTGCACATGGTTTTGCCCAACTGCTAAAAAAATTCCTGCTGCGATCAACTTGGAATTACCCCCAATATTAGAATCCCCTTTAATGTATTTAGCAAAATATGTAAAAGAAGATAGATAATGGGCGGTATCCTATTACATGCGGTAATTTACCACACGTAAAAAGTGGCTTTTTTCAATTGCAGTCCGTTTTTACCGTGCGGTAAATGACCCATTATTGGCCGATAACACATGGGATCTGGGATTCGTTCCTGGACCCACATGTTATCTGGAGGAAAACTTGTCCCCTGGTGCTGCTTATCGGGGATTCTGCTTTGTATGTCTGAGACATGCAAATGATTAATCCCCGATAAGTGCCGATTTACACAGCTAACTGGATATCCCCGGGGGAATCCATTAGCTGCTATAATTCACCGCAGCTGATAGGGTACCGCCCACTGTAAACAAATAAAAAGTGTTTACTAAATGTATTTTCTCTATTAATGTAAAGACAAGGTCCCAGTGTTTGTAGCCACTAATAATACTATTATATTATTCAGATCTCACTGGGGATGAGATTTATTAAAGTTTGGAAACAGATAAAGTGGAGAGATAAAGTAACAACAAGCAGTGTCTGCCATATTACAGGCTGTGCATGAAAGCTGACAACAGCTGATTGACTAGTAGGTTATCTTTCTCCACTTTATCTCTCTCCAAACTTTCATAAATCTCCCCTGGGTCCTTTTGCTTTGCCATGTAGAGATGCAGTTAATATCCCGAAGGATGCCATAAGCCCGGCGTCTAAATCCCGACAGAGGTCGGGATCCTGGTGTCAAAATACCGACAGCCAGAATCCCGATCGTTCTTCCAGCGTGACACGCTTGCGTCCTGCCACGGGGGGTGGGTGGTAAGGTTTATGCATTAGCAGGGGCGGTTAGAGCTAGGGTGCAGGGACGGCAAGGGTATCATTAGCTACCAGGTTATGTTTAGGCACTTAGAAGGGGGGGTTAGGGTTAGGCACTACCGGGGAGGATTAGGGTTAGGCACCCACAAGGAAGGGTTAGGGTAGGGGGCAGGGGAGTGTTAGGGTACTTTCCAGGGGTCTGCCGGGATGCTGATGGACGGGATGCCGCTGTTGGTATACTAACTGACGGCATCCTGTCCATCGGGTATCATACTGAATCCGTCATGTATAAGTTCCTAGATGATTATAATCTAAGAAAATAATGAATAAACAGTATCAAACCTAAATCATGCAAAGTGGAGAAGTTGCCCATAGCAACTAATCAGCTTTATGAAGTACATCCCGTAATATGATATAAGCTGCTTGCAGGGCCGGCTCGAGGCATGTTCGACTCGAGCGGCCGCGCAGGGCGCCACCCTTAATGGGCGCCGTGCGCTGGCGCCGCCATGTCGGAGCCTGGAGCCGGCCCTGATCTCCCCTGCTGTCCTCCGAGTCCCGGCTGGCACTGTGCGCTATGCGGCGCCGGCGTCTGATGTCAGACACCGGCGCCGCACAGCGCTCACAGACAGCGGGCGCGCACAGCAGCACTCACCCTCCCTCGGCCTCGGCAGCACAGCAGCACTCACCCTCCCTCGGCCTCGGCACAGCAGGTACTGGGGGCACATGTGGCACTGTGGGGGGCATTTATCTGGCACTGTGGGTGCACTGGGGGGCATTCATTTATCTGGCACTGTGGGGGGGGGACATTTATCTGTGCACTGTGAGGGGGCATTAATGTATCTGGCACTGTGGGGGCATGTATGTATCTGGCACTGTGGGGGCATTTCTGTATCTGGCACTGGGGGGGCATATCGGCACTGTGGGGGTATTTATGTATCTGGCACTGTGGGGGTATATCTGCACTGTGGGGGCACTTATTTATCTGGCACTGGGGGCATTTGTTTATCTGGCACTGGGGGCATTTATTTATCTGGCACTGTGGGGGCATTTATTTATCTGGCACTGGGGGGGCATATCGGCACTGTGGGGGTATTTATGTATCTGGCACTGTGGGGGTATATCTGCACTGTGGGGGCACTTATTTATCTGGCACTGGGGGCATTTATTTATCTGGCACTGGGGGCATCTATTTATCTGGCACTGTGGGGGCACTTATTTATCTGGCACTGGGGGCATTTATTTATCTGGCACTGTGGGGGCATTTATTTATCTGGCACTGTGGGGGCATTTCTGGCACTGTGGGGGCATATCTGCGCTGTGGGGGCATTTATGTATCTGCACTGTGGGGGCATGTATGTATCTGGCACTGTGGGGGCATTTCTGTATCTGGCACTGGGAGGGCATATCGGCACTGTGGGGGTATTTATGTATCTGGCACTGTGGGGGTATATCTGCACTGTGGGGGCACTTATTTATCTGGCACTGGGGGCATTTATTTATCTGGCACTGTGGGGGCATTTATTTATCTGGCACTGTGGGGGGCATTTATTTATCTGGCACTGTGGGGACATATCTGGCACTGGGGGCATTAATGTATCTGGCACTGTGGGGGCATATCTGGCACTGGGGGCATTAATGTATCTGACACTGTGAGGGGCAATAATGCATCTGGCACTGTGTGGGCACTTATGCATCTGGCACTGGGGGCATTTATGCATCTGGCAATGTGTGGGCATTTATGTATCTGGCACTGGGGGCATTTATGTATCTGGCCCTTTGGGGGCATATCTGGCACTGTGGGGGCATTTTTATATATGGCACTGTGGGTGCATATCTGGCACTGTGTGGCCATTTATGTAGCTGGCACTGCTGGGGGGCATGTCACGTGTAGCTGGCACTGCTGGGGGGGGGCATGTCACGTGTAGCTGGCACTGCTGGGGAGCATGTCGCGTGTAGCTGGCACTGCTGGGGAGCATGTCGCGTGTAGCTGGCACTGCTGGGGAGCATGTCGCGTGTAGCTGGCACTGCTGGGGAGCATGTCGCGTGTAGCTGGCACTGCTGGGGAGCATGTCGCGTGTAGCTGGCACTGCTGGGGAGCATGTTGCGTGTAGCTGGCACTGCTGGGGAGCATGTCGCGTGTAGCTGGCACTGCTGGGGGGCATGTCACGTGTAGCTGGCACTGCTGGGGAGCATGTCATGTAGTGTTCCCGCTAGGCGTCTGTGGCTAGGCAATGTGTCTCAGTGCTGTGCCTGGCGCAAAGTGTATAGGAGGTTCTACCTGGTGCAGTGTGTATTAGCTGCACTACTGTGTGGTGTAATGCAAATTGCCACTATTATGTGGCCACGTACCTTCCCCACGAAGTAACTCCCCTTAATTTTTGCTGCGCGCCTTCGGCGCGTACTGTCCATGCTTTGACATATAGGTATGAGAACAACAATCAGTATGTACATCATTTTGCCCTCCTAACTTAAAAATGTGCCCTCCCTGTGATCAGCACCATGCCCTAAAAAGTGAACACTATCATGTGTAGCTGGCACTGCTGCGGGGCATGTCATGTGTAGCTGGCACTGCTGCGGGGCATGTCATGTGTAGCTGGCACTGCTGCGGGGCATGTCATGTGTAGCTGGCACTGCTGCGCTGCATGTCATGTGTAGCTGGCACTGCACATTATGTGTATCTGGCACTATACTGGAGACATTGTGTGTAAGGAACACTACTGTGGCTATGTGTAAGGCTGCTAATTGTGTGAAAATATGTTTATAGTTTGATGATATGAAGTTACGATGCCACGCCCACTTTCCCAGAGGCCACACCCACTTTCCCAGAGGCCACACACACTTTTCCGGGAGCGCGAGCGCGCCTTCGGCGCGCGCATGGGGGGGGGGGCGCTTTTACATTTTCTCGCTCAGGGTGCTAGTAGGCCTGGAGCCGGCCCTGGCTGCTTGGTTGCTATGGATGGCTTCTCTACCTGTACATTTCTACACTCTTTAGAAAGCATGATTCATTCTCTGAAATTTTTTATAAGGTATATAATGTGGCACCCAGGAAAGTGGTTTGTGTGCCCCTTTAAAAGTAAACTTACAGTGTTTGCAGCAGAGAAGGTGTAGTGCTGGTACAGCTGGGTTAAGGACAGACCCTGGTCCGATCACATGTTCCAGATGGCAAGTGCGGATTGGACAAAACAGTCTGGGAACAGAGGAGCCTTGTTGGAAGAAGAAGAAGTTGCTTGGAAGTGGATGGAGATGCTGGACATGCTGAGTGAGGAGCAGAGTGGGAGCTAAGTAATGGATGAAAACCACATGGTTGCACTGGGTTGTGAGAGCAGTGCTGCAGAGCAGAAACAGCGGGTTGCTACTGGGAAGCAGAGAGCCGGGTGAGCAAGTGTGAGACGTGCAACCGGAGACCGGACACCGCCAGGCCTATTGAAAGGGGCGGATGCCACGCCCATCTTATGCAGTAAGGAACCGCTGAGACAGGTCTAGCTAGTGAGTACCTCTATCACAGAAGTTCTGAGTGAGTACACAGAGACTAGTATTGTCACGGCAAGCAGGCAAACCAAATGCCAGGCCCAAGTAACCATTTGCCACATGCTGGACATTATAAATGAAGCAGCATAATATAGCCTTACAATGCCATATTCTACCAAACAGCCCTTTTTGAGTACAACTAAGACAAACACTCATAAGTACATACATAAGTACTGTTGAGAGATATTTAGTGATCGTGGAAGAAAAAGAGACTGAGGGCAGACAGGGTGGGCAGACATAACATGTGCAGAGAGAGAAAGATTATTGGCGGGTTATATTGTTTCTATACAGGGTAAATACTGACTGCTTTATTCATACACTGCAATTTAGATTTCAGTTTGAACACACCCCACCCAAATCTAACTCTCTCTGCACATGTTACATCTGCCCCACCTGCAGTGCACATGGTTTTGCCCATTAGAGGAAGATTTTGCTTTTGCAATCAACCTTGAATTAGGCGCTGTGTCATTTATGCAAGTGAAATCGAGTTACTTTAGAAGGACTGAGTTTATTTGCTCAATAAGTTCTTATCACTAAGTAAACTGTATGTGTTGAGAGACACTACAATACCTTCACTATCTTCATCCTCTTTGAATAGACTGAGTCTAAGTGACATTCTTACTAAACCAGGATTACTTGCCATTTCCCCATTGCAAAACTGTGGCACTGCTGGATTTAAATAGAGCTCCAACGTTATTTGATTGTGAAGATTAGAACAACTTGGTTAGGGAAAGCTAGGAATTTAGCAACTGTTATTGTGAAATTGTATTTTTGATTATTATTATTCACATCCCCACAGTATAGTTTATTGTTGTAATATGCAAATATCCATGATTTAATTGATTGTCTTTTGCATTCTTAAATGATCCAATGCAATGTGAACTGTAGTCAATTGTCATCTCTTTATCTTCTTTTTATGCCCTATTCTTGTGATTATTTAATATTTTTGCAAATTAACTAATCCTTGTCCTCAATCTAGAGTTCATTGCGGCTCAATAAAAAGACATCCTGTTGGAATTGCTGACTCACTCCTGTTTCGTATCAATCTATCATACCTGTCTGAACAAGGTATTACAGACAAGGTACAGGGAGGAACATTTCAAAATGAAAGGAACATTTCGAAAATTAAAAACCTGTCACATAGCCACCCCACACCTGTGATACCTCTCGCAACCACTTAGACATACCCGCCAACCCTGGAGTGTTACAATATCCTATTATCCCAAATTTCGATCTATGTATTCTCTTTAATTTCAGTAATTGCACTTTTTCTGACTGTGTGCATGGAGTAAAAAACAAGTGTATTTGTGTGCCCTACTGGTATGCTTGTTTTTTTTTACTTGTCATCATCATCATGCATGCTTGTACCAGCCTATACTTGTGCAACTGCAATGCCCGGAACAGACATATTTTTGTTTATGACCAACTCTGCATAGCCAACAGTTCCTTTCACGCACAATGTGTGAAATACATGATATCATCCTGCTATTACCACTTCCACTTTCTGGACATCCTCCTCCTTGGCAGCGCCATCTATAAGATGCATATATAGTAAAGGGCGGAAAGCCGTTTGGAGAGCATATATATATATATAGCAGACAGATGGGCGGCACTCAGAAATAATATCAGGCAACACGCAGTGTAAGGCAACGTTTCGAAGTATTTACTTCTTCATCAGGACAATATAAACAGTGAAACACCAACCTTATAAATGCTCACCACAGCGTGTCAGAACAGCTCCGGCGCGGGACGCGAGTGCAGACGCCCACAGATGACGTCATCACCGCTCAACGTGTAACTGGGGCAACTGTAAGCAAAACTCCACAGTTTCAGACAAGATCAAAAGAGTACCGATCTATGTGTCACAGATATAGACAGTAACACAATAACATACAAACATAAACAATCAATACTTACATTTAAAAACATACTGCAGCGGTTTGGAACAGGGAAACCAGTACCTGGCCATACTGATAGATTGCAAATTTAAAGATAAGTTTAGCGTTGAAACAGAGCATATCAAGGGCATCAGCTTCACACCAATAATGTTAAAAAAGTACAATTTAAAGAAAGCAATGTAGTCCCAGGGTTTCGTTAAGTCCCCGGGGAGCGAGTGTTTGTAACTCGTGAATCCATCTGGATTCTTTCCGTAACAATCTGAGCGATCTATCACCGCCGCTCTGTCTCAGTGGTTCATGATCAATGATCATGTATTTTAAACAGGCAACGCTATGTTTTGCCTGTAAAAAATGACGCGCAACTGGTTGGTCACTCCGACCAGTTGCTAAAGCATTCCTAATGGCCAATCTATGATTGGCAATCCTCTCGCAAAGCGTGCGGTCGGATTTGCCGACATAGTTAAGGCCACATGGGCAGGTGATCATATAAATGATAAATTTAGTTGTACATGTGACCCTGTGCTGGATAAAGTATTTTCTACCGCTAAAGGGATAGCAAAAATTGTTACCAATGGTGAGAGCTCTGCAAGTAGTGCAATTGAGACACCTGAAACAACCTTTTTGCAGTGTCAGAAAAATATTTTGTTCGCTCTGAGTGCTGTCAAGTCCTGTAATGTCGGACTTAACCACCCAGTCCTTGATATTCTTACCCCTAGTATATGAAGGCATGATAAATGTCTCCTGTAGTCGTAGACTACTATCCGTGCTGACAATGGGCCATAATTTTTTAGCAGCATGTGAGATATTCCCGCTCAGAGTATTGAAATGGTTAATCCATGGTAACCTCTTATTTTTGGGCAAAGGTGCCTTGGGCGACAGGAGTGTATTTCTATCACAACTCAAAGCCTTTAATTTAGCCTGCTGTAAAGACTTAAGTTCATAGCCCCTCTGCACGAATTTACCAATCATGCGTCAATCTGAGCACTAGCAGTACTGGTATTGCTACAGATCCGTACCGCCCTTAGAAACTGGGAATAGGGTAAACCAAATTTCAGTGTTTTTGGATGACAGCTATCTGAATGAAGGATAGTATTCCTATCAGTCGGTTTTTGATATAGTTCAGTAACTAGATGTCCGTTAACCGAACGGACCAATACGTCTAGATAGCTGACACAATCAGGGCTGATATTGTATGTGAATTGAATAGGATGTCCAGTGGAATTGTGTGTCTCAAATCTCTCAACCAGTGACTCATGCGTATTATTCCAAACAATGAATAAGTCATCTATGTATCTAACAAAAAATTAAATAGATTCAGAAAAGAGAGGATTATCGGAAAAAAATCTCCTGTTCTGCTGAGAACATGTAAGTATTAGTGTATGATGGGGCCACAGGGGACCCCATCGCAGAACCAGAAGTCTGCAAATAAAATTTACCATCAAACAAAAAATAATTAAATGTAAGCACCATCTGCAGTAGATCCAGAAAAAAAAAAATCTATATCTGGACCTAGGTATAAGGGGTTGTTAGTGATTAATTTTCTAACAGCACTAAGTCCTTCATTGTTAGTGATCACTGTATATAGACTTGAGATATCAATACTACAGAGCAAACAACCTGCAGGTAATTCACCCAAAGATTTCAATTTGTGAAGAAATGAAGTAGTGTCTAACAAGTACCTCTCATTGTCAACAATGCAGGGTTGCAGCATAGCGTCAAGAAAGGTAGAGACTCTCTGAAACAAACCATCACGGGCCGAAATTATCGGGCGACCGGGCGGATGTAATAAAGATTTATGCACTTTAGGCAATGCATAAAGCACCGGTACCATGGGTGTCTCAATAAATAATGCCTTCATGAGGGTTTCAGAGATCACACCAGTTTGTGATGCAACCAATAATTTATTGTACAGCAATTTGGAAAATTCACGAGTGGGATCTCCCACTAATAACCTGTAAACACTGGTATCACATAATTGGCGTTCTAACTCTGCTTTGTAATCAGACAAATTCTGAATCACAATACCCCCGCCCTTGTCGGCGGGGTGAATTGTGATATCAGTGTAACTAGACAGATCTCTCAATGCTTGAAATTCATCGCTACTTAAATTATTTCTAACCACAGCAGATGAGTTAGACCCCACCTGTTTGGTGACTGACTCACTTAACATTCTACCATAAGTCTTAATAGACTTATGGTAGAATGTTGTAAGTCTATTAAGAATAATACGCATGAGTCACTGGTTGAGAGATTTGAGACACACAATTCCACTGGACATCCTATTCAATTCACATACAATATCAGCCCTGATTGTGTCAGCTATCTAGACGTATTGGTCCGTTCGGTTAACGGACATCTAGTTACTGAACTATATCAAAAATCGACTGATAGGAATACTATCCTTCATTCAGATAGCTGTCATCCAAAAACACTGAAATTTGGTTTACCCTATTCCCAGTTTCTAAGGGCGGTCCGGATCTGTAGCAATACCAGTACTCGTGCAGAGGGGCTATGAACTTAAGCCTTTACAGCAGGCTAAATTAAAGGCTTTGAGTTGTGATAGAAATACACTCCTGTCGCCCAAGGCACCTTTGCCCAAAAATAAGAGGTTACCATGGATTAACCATTTCAATACTCTGAGCGGGAATATCTCACATGCTGCTAAAAAATTATGGCCCATTGTCAGCACGGATAGTAGTCTACGACTACAGGAGACATTTATCATGCCTTCATATACTAGGGGTAAGAATATCAAGGACTGGGTGGTTAAGTCCGACATTACAGGACTTGATAGCACTCAGAGCGAACAAAATATTTTTCTGACACTGCAAAAAGGTTGTTTCAAGTGTCTCAATTGCACTACTTGCAGAGCTCTCACCATTGGTAATTTTTTTTGCAATCCCTTTAGCGGTAGAAAATACTTTATCCAGCACAGGGTCACATGTACAACTAAATTTATCATTTATGTGATCACCTGCCCATGTGGCCTTAACTATGTTGGCAAATCCGACCGCACGCTTCGCGAGAGGATTGCCAATCATAGATTGGCCATTAGGAATGCTTTAGCAACTGGTCGGAGTGACCAACCAGTTGCGCGTCATTTTTTACAGGCAAAACATAGCGTTGCCTGTTTAAAATACGTGATCATTGATCATGAACCACTGAGACAGCGCGGCGGTGATAGATTGCTCAGATTGTTACGGAAAGAATCCAGATGGATTCACGAGTTACAAACACTCGCTCCTCGGGGACTTAACGAAACCCTGGGACTACATTGCTTTCTTTAAATTGTACTTTTTTAACATTATTCGTGTGCCGCTGATGCCCTTGATATGCTCTGTTTCAACGCTAAACTTATCTTTAAATTTGCAATCTATTCAGAATGGCCAGATACTGGTTTCCCTGTTCCAAACCGCTGCAGTATGTTTTTAAATGTAATTATTGATTGTTTATGTTTGTTTGTTATTGTGTTACTGTCTGTATCTAATGCCCCATTTCCAGGGAGGAGACGGAGTGTTGTGGGGGCGGTTCGGCGTGAACGGGGGGGGGGGGGCGGCCAAATGGGGGCGTGTCATGGGCGTGATCATGGCAGCTGCATGACGTCACACGCAGCCGCCGTGATCAGGGAGAAGGCGCCGGCAGGAGGCTTCTAGTATTTCTGCTAACAAGCAGAAATTGTGATCACTCGCAATTTATGCTTATGAAGTGTGTGGGGTGTGGGAAGGGGGGGGGGGGGGAAGCTCCGGTCAGCATGCTGGGTGGCCTTGCACAGAGATGAGCGGCCCCCAGCATGCTAGGAAAAGGATAGCAGATTCTGATAATTAGCAGAATTTGCTATCCTTACTGAATTAGCCCCCTTGCCGTTATGGATGGGGGGTTAGGGTCAGGCACTAGCGGAGGAGTTAGGGTTAGGCTGTGGGGAGGGGGATGTGAGAGATAGGCTGTGAGATGGGTGGGTTAGTGTTAGAGTCAGGGGTAGGGTTTAAACACCTGGATCCGGATTCACTGCCAGGATTTCATACCCAACCCCTTATATCACCATTATACTTCTTCTGATACTGCTCTCTCAATGGAATACATATGATAGACCGGCAGACAGGATGCCGGCTGTCACTATACCGGCAGCAGCATCCCGTGAGCTGGAATCCCACAGCAAGTCTGCCTTGCTTGCCACAGGTTATATTCCCACTCAGATGGCGGCGTGGACCTACCACCTGAGTGGAAAAACCGGGCTGTGGTCGAGATTCAGACTGCCGGCATACCAATGTCAGAATCCTGCTGTCAGGATTCCGACATTGGTATACAGAACGCCAGGGTCCTGACAGGCGGTATATTATCCGCATCCCCTCTCAAGATATTGTTTGAGAAAATACATTATTTTAATGTTTAAATGTTTTTAAATTATTTGTATTTTTACATTGTTTTTGTTTTTTTTAACTTTTTTTTGGGATTAGTGAAACTGAACACCTAAACCTGTAAGTTTAGTTCCACTGTCCATGCTCAAGTCAGCAGACTTGGTGAAGGCGATACTGTACATTAACTCTGACAATATTTTCTTGATAAGTGGTTTATTGCATATATATATATATATATATATATATATATATATACAATACCAGTTCCCTTTGGAATAAAGGAGAGGCGGCACTCATCCGGTCTTGAAAAAAGCTGGAAAAATGCTGTGTTTAATCACATCACAACGTTTCAAAGCTCACATGCTTTGTCTTCAGGTGCATCCTGAAGACAAAGCATGAGAGCTTTGAAACGTTGTGATGTGATTAAACTAGAGATGTGCACCGGAAATTTTTCGGGTTTTGTGTTTTGGTTTTGGGTTCGGTTCCGCGGCCGTGTTTTGGGTTCGAACGCGTTTTGGCAAAACCTCACCGAATTTTTTTTGTCGGATTCGGGTGTGTTTTGGATTCGGGTGTTTTTTTTAAAAAACCCTAAAAAACAGCTTAAATCATAGAATTTGGGGGTCATTTTGATCCCAAAGTATTATTAACCTCAATAACCATAATTTCCACTCATTTTCAGTCTATTCTGAACACCTCACACCTCACAATATTATTTTTAGTACTAAAATTTGCACCGAGGTCGCTGGATGGCTAAGCTAAGCGACCCAAGTGGCCGACACAAACACCTGGCCCATCTAGGAGTGGCACTGCAGTGTCACGCAGGATGGCCCTTCCAAAAAATACTCCCCAAACAGCACATGATGCAAGGAAGAAAAAAAAGAGGCGAAATGAGGTAGCTGTGTGAGTAAGCTAAGCGACCCTAGTGGCCGACACAAACACCTGGCCCATCTAGGAGTGGCACTGCAGTGTCACGCAGGATGGCCCTTCCAAAAAACACTCCCCAAACAGCACATGACGCAAAGAAGAAAAAAAAGAGGCGCAATGAGGTAGCTGTGTGACTAAGCTCAGCGACCCAACTGGCCGACACAAACACCTGGCCCATCTAGGAGTGGCACTGCAGTGTCACGCAGGATGGCCCTTCCAAAAAATACTCCCCAAACAGCACATGACGCAAAGAAGAAAAAAAAGAGGCGCAATGAGGTAGCTGTGTGAGTAAGCTAAGCGACCCTAGTGGCCGACACAAACACCTGGCCCATCTAGGAGTGGCACTGCAGTGTCACGCAGGATGGCCCTTCCAAAAAACACTCCCCAAACAGCACATGACGCAAAGAAAAATTAAAGAAAAAAGAGGTGCAAGATGGAATTGTCCTTGGGCCCTCCCACCCACCCTTATGTTGTATAAACAGGACATGCACACTTTAACCAACCCATCATTTCAGTGACAGGGTCTGCCACACGACTGTGACTGAAATGACGGGTTGGTTTGGACCCCCACCAAAAAAGAAGCAACTAATCTCTCCTTGCACAAACTGGCTCTACAGAGGCAAGATGTCCACCTCATCATCATCCTCCGATTCATCACCGTGTACATCCCCCTCCTCACAGATTATCAATTCGTCCCCACTGGAATCCACCATCTCAGCTCCCTGTGTACTTTGTGGAGGCAATTGCTGCTGGTCAATGTCTCCACGGAGGAATTGATTATAATTCATTTTAATGAACATCATCTTCTCCACATTTTCTGGAAGTAACCTCGTACGCCGATTGCTGACAAGGTGAGCGGCGGCACTAAACACTCTTTCGGAGTACACACTTGTGGGAGGGCAACTTAGGTAGAATAAAGCCAGTTTCTGCAAGGGCCTCCAAATTGCCTCTTTTTCCTGCCAGTGACGTGCCTACTTGGATGCGGTCACTCATATAATCCTCCACCATTCTTTCAATGGAGAGAGAATCATATGCAGTGCCAGTAGACGACATGTCCGTAATCGTTGGCAGGTCCTTCAGTCCGGACCAGATGTCAGCATCAGCAGTCGCTCCAGACTGCCCTGCATCACCGCCAGCGGGTGGGCTCGGAATTCTGAGCCTTTTCCTCGCACCCCCAATTGCGTGAGAATGTGAAGGAGGAGCTGTTGACCGATCAAGTTCCACTTGACTTGATAATTTTCCCACCAGCAGGTCTTTGAACCCCTGCAGACTTGTGTCTGCCGGAAAGAGAGATCCAACGTAGGTTTTAAATCTAGGATCGAGCACGGTGGCCAAAATGTAGTGCTCTGATTTCAACAGATTGACCACCCGTGAATCCTGGTTAAGCGAATGAAGGGCTCCATCCACAAGTCCCACATGCCTAGCGGAATCGCTATGTCTTAGCTCCTCCTTCAATGTCTCCAGCTTCTTCTGCAAAAGCCTGATGAGGGGAATGACCTGACTCAGGCTGGCAGTGTCTGAACTGACTTCACGTGTGGCAAGTTCAAAAGGTTGCAGAACCTTGCACAACGTTGAAATCATTCTCCACTGCGCTTGAGACAGGTGCATTCCACCTCTTTTGCCTATATCGTGGCCAGATGTATAGGCTTGAATGGCCTTTTGCTGCTCCTCCATCCTCTGAAGCATATAGAGGGTTGAATTCCACCTCGTTACCACTTCTTGCTTCAGATGATGGCAGGGCAGGTTCAGGCGTTTTTGGTGTTGCTCCAGTCTTCTGTATGTGGTGCCTGTACGCCGAAAGTGTCCCGCAATTCTTCTGGCCACCGACAGCATCTCTTGCACGCCCCTCTCGTTTTTTAAATAATTCTGCACCACCAAATTCAAGGTATGTGCAAAACATGGGACGTGCTGGAATTTGCCCAGATATAATGCACGCACAATATTGCTGGCGTTGTCCGATGCCACAAATCCACAGGAGAGTCCAATTGGGGTAAGCCATTCTGCGATGATCTTCCTCAGTTGCCGCAAGAGGTTTTCAGCTGTGTGCGTATTCTGGAAAGCAGTGATACAAAGCGTAGCCTGCCTAGGAAAGAGTTGGCGTTTGCGAGATGCTGCTACTGGTGCCGCCGCTGCTGTTCTTGCGGCGGGAGTCAATACATCTACCCAGTGGGCTGTCACAGTCATATAGTCCTGAGTCTGCCCTGCTCCACTTGTCCACATGTCCGTGGTTAAGTGGACATTGGGTACAACTGCATTTTTTAGGACACTGGTGAGTATTTTTCTGAGGTCTGTGTACATTTTCGGTATCGCCTGCCTAAAGAAATGGAACCTAGATGGTATTTGGTACCTGGGACACAGTACCTCAATCAAGTCTATAGTTGGCTCTGAAGTAATGATGGATACCGGAACCACGTTTCTCACTGCCCAGGATCCCAAGGCCTCAGTTATCCGCTTTGCAGCAGGATGACTGCTGTGATATTTCATCTTCCTCGCAAAGGACTGTTGGACAGTCAATTGCTTGGTGGAAGTAGTAAAAGTGGTCTTACAACTTCCCCTCTGGGATGACCATCGACTCCCAGCAACAACAACAGCAGCACCAGCAGCAGTAGGCGTTACACTCAAGGATGCATCGGAGGAATCCCAGGCAGGAGAGGACTCGTCAGAATTGCCAGTGACATGGCCTGCAGGACTATTGGCATTCCTGGGGAAGGAGGAAATTGACACTGAGGGAGTTGGTGGGGTGGTTTGCGTGAGCATGGTTACAAGAGGAAGGGATTTACTGGTCAATGGACTGCTTCCGCTGTCGCCCAAAGTTTTTGAACTTGTCACTGACTTATGATGAATGCGCTGCAGGTGACGTATAAGGGAGGATGTTTCCGAGGTGGTTAACGTCCTTACCCCTACTTATTACAGCTTGACAAAGGCAACACACGGCTTGACAAATGTTATCCGCATTTCTGTTGAAATACTTCCACACCGAAGAGCTGATTTTTTTGGTATTTTCACCAGGCATGTCAATGGCCATATTCCTCCCATGGACAACAGGTGTCTCCCCGGGTGCCTGACTTAAACAAACCACCTCACCATCAGAATCCTCCTTGTCAATTTCCTCCCCAGCGCCAGCAACACCCATATCCTCCTCATCCTGGTGTACTTCAACACTGACATCTTCAATCTGACTATCAGGAACTGGACTGTGGGTGCTCCTTCCAGCACTTGCAGGGGGCGTGCAAATGGTGGAAGGCGCATGCTCTTCATGTCCAGTGTTGGGAAGGTCAGGCATCGCAACCGACACAATTGGACTCTCCTTGTGGATTTGTGATTTCGAAGAACGCACAGTTCTTTGCTGTGCTTTTGCCAGCTTAAGTCTTTTCATTTTTCTAGCGAGAGGCTGAGTGCTTCCATCCTCATGTGATGCTGAACCACTAGCCATGAACATAGGCCAGGGCCTCAGCCGTTCCTTGCCACTCCGTGTGGTAAATGGCATATTGGCAAGTTTACGCTTCTCCTCCGACGATTTTATTTTAGATTTTTGAGTCCTTTTTTTACTGATCTTTTGTGTTTTGGATTTTACATGCTCTGTACTATGACATTGGGCATCGGCCTTGGCAGACGACGTTGATGGAATTTCATCGTCTCGGCCATGACTAGTGGCAGCAGCTTCAGCACGAGGTGGAAGTGGATCTTGATCTTTCCCTATTTTTGGAACCTCAACATTTTTGTTCTCCATATTTTAATAGGCACAACTAAAAGGCACCTCAGGTAAACAATGGAGATGGATGGATACTAGTATACTTATGGATGACGAGTGACTGATGACACAGAGGTAGCTACAGCCGTGGACTACCATACTGCATCTGCTAGTATAGAGATGATAATTAATGATATAAAAAAAAATATATATAACTACTGTAGGTATATATAATATAATGACGGACCTGGTGGACACTGTCACCAGACTGCTAAACTACTAGTATGAAGAAGATAGAAAAAAAACCCCCACCACAGGTATGTAGGTATACAATTATGGACGAGTGACGACACAGAGGTAGGTACAGCCGTGGCCTACCGTACTGCGTCTGCTAGTATAGATAATATACTAAATATATTACTACTGTAGGTATATAATATAATGACGGACCTGGTGGACACTGTCAGCAGACTCCTAAACTACTAGTATGAAGAAGATAGAAAAAAAAACCCCACCACAGGTAGGTAGGTATACAATTATGGACGAGCACTGACGACACAGAGATAGCCACAGCCGTGGACTACCGTACTGCGTCTGCTAGTATAGATAATATACTAAATATATTACTACTGTAGTATTATAATGACGGACCTGGTGGACACTGTCAGCAGACTCCTAAACTACTAGTATGAAGAAGATAGAAAAAAAAACCCCACCACAGGTAGGTAGGTATACAATTATGGACGAGCACTGACGACACAGAGATAGCCACAGCCGTGGACTACCGTACTGCGTCTGCTAATATAGAGATGATAAAGATGATAGAGATGAAAAAAAAAAATATAACACTACTGTAGGTAAATATTTATATAATATAATGAATGACGGACCTGCTGGACACTGTCAGGAGAATGCGTTTATACTATAGAATAAAAAAAAAAAACACCACAGGAGTGTTTAACTTTTTCAGGCAGACAATATACTGGTGGTCACTGGCAGCAAAAGTGTGCACTGTACTCTTGCTATAACTGCACCCCAGTCTCCCCCACAATTCAGCTGTGTGAGCAGTGAGCACTCAGCACAGTCAGATATACATAGATGATATATCATGCAGCACTCTGAGGCTGAGTACAGATATGGTATGTGACTGTGTATCGTTTTTTTTCAGGCAGAGAACGGATTATAAATAAAACTGGTGGTCACTATCAGCAAAACTCTGCACTGTACTGAGTACTCCTAATGCTCCCCAAAATTAGTAAATCAAGTGTCTCTCTAATCTATTCTAAACGGAGAGGACGCCAGCCACGTCCTCTCCCTATCAATCTCAATGCACGTGTGAAAATGGCGGCGACGCGCGGCTCCTTATATAGAATCCGAGTCTCGCGAGAATCCGACAGCGGGATGATGACGTTCGGGCACGCTCGGGTTAACCGAGCAAGGCGGGAGGATCCGAGTCTGCTCGGACCCGTGCAAAAAAGGCTGAAGTTCGGGCGGGTTCGGATTCCGAGGAACCGAACCCGCTCATCTCTAGATTAAACACAGCATTTTTCCAGCTTTTTTCAAGACCGGATGAGTGCCACCTCTCCTTTATTCCAAAGGGAACTGGTATCGTATATTATTGCTTTTGGAGGGCACCCCGGCATCCAAACAGGAAACCTGAGTGCCACTTCAACATGCCTGTATATATATATATATATATATATATCAACCAACCAAATACTCTCCTTCTGCGCTGTTCTGAGACAAATTGAATACAATAAAGTACGATCTTCCTTGAGGGAGGGGGGGCTGCCTATATCACTAAGTCCCTTGTTAGGAGGGACTAAACAGAATGTATGAAAAGAAGAAAGGGAAATTGGCTCTCAGAGGTGATTACAACCTATAAATACAGGGAACCCTGTGGGTTTCACAATAATCATTCGTTTTAAAACATAAGCATGAACTGTTCTTTCATAGAAAGTTTTTTTTATTAAAATGTACAGAAGTAAAGAAGCATGTCCATCATATTACATAGACAGAATGATGTAATTTCTCTTCGAATACTCCCCCATTGGAGTTGGTAGAGGAATATCGGCAACTTAGTGCAGTATCTTAATTCTTCCTCATATGATATTCAGAGATAACATCAAGTAAAACAACCCAACGCGTTTTGTCTAGTAACTAGACTTCATCAGGGGTATGTCTTTTGGTATTAGTGCCTATCAGAATGTAATCAAACAAGGTGGATAATCAGGATTTTTCAAAGATTAATCTCAAAGCATCACAAACAAGGCTGCAGAGGCTTCCAGCCGTTCTCATGCGTCCAACTGACAAAAATTCATCTACTTCCTACGTTTCTAATTTTCAAAAGGAAGGTGGGGACAGCAAGATCCTACCAGAAGTGGACCTCATGGGTCAAATACGAGCGTTAAAAATAGATACGGATAGGATGTCCATACAGATTCACACAGGAAACAACTTTCCAAGCAGACAACCAGTAGTACTCCAGTATCCTTGCAATCTTCTTCAGGATAAGAGTCAGTGAACAAAATACGTGTTTAAATATACAAGAGATTACTTACTGGGGTTGGGGGGGGGGGTAAGTAATCTCTTGTCTATTTAAACACGTATTTTGTTCACTGATTCTTATCCTGAAGAAGGGGAGGTGGTCCCCGAAACGTTGATGATGAGGCTTGCACTATTACACGCTTGATTTACAGTCTCTGAGTGCCGCCTCGTTCTTTGCCAGTATATATATATATATATATATATATATATATACATACATTTTTTTTTTTATCTGCATCCTATATATATATATGATGCAGATGAAAAAATAGGCCCCTCAATTTAATGGCAGGGCTGAATGGCAGTCACATAACCACAGGGGATATCAGTGTCAATCTCTTCTTATTGCTCTATCGTCAGACATATTTACAGCATGTAGGCAGGCTATTTAAGTATAGGAAATTATATGTAAAGTCTTATTTGTACTAATAATAACAAAAGGTAGGAAATCTTTTCTCTTATACCATGTAATTTAGTTGTGCTTCAGTTAGACAGCATGACATTAAATGGAACATTTACCTGCAATACCATCACAGTACCGCCTACATTATAAAGAATATGAACACCAGATAAAATGTACTTTTTAAAAATATAACTCCTTACATTTTTTGATGCAGACATAAAATCCATCAGATGAAAATAATTGCTAATCTTCACAACACAATTAACCACAAGATCCAATAACATTGTTTAGGTGCCATAAGACTTAAAATAAATGCAGTTAAAACTATGTTAAATATGGATCAGATTAACTTATTTCTAAGCTTTACTGCAGCGCAGAGAACTTTTAATTGGTCTTATATTATAGGCTCCATAAAAATGAAAGAAGCTTGGACGTTTTTGTTTTATATTTTCATGCTTTACCAAACATGCATTGCAAGTGGCATCTATTTTTAAACCCACTTAGAATACTATATGCAACTCCACAGTGCCTGCACATTATTTCCAATATGGGTATTTACTGCGCCAGTATATAGGGAAATGTGGTTTGGGAGAGCCGCACAGGATTGTTGAATATAGATGGTAGCTGCAGGAAAAAACTGACACTTATGGGATATACCCCATTAATCTATCACTTATACACCTATGTGACAAATTTCTTTAAGGTGAAAATAGTGACGGTCAGTGGTGCTCCCACTGGTTTGTAAACAGATATTATACAAATACAATAAAAATAATTTTTATTGGTGATCTCGTCCGATCTTGGAAGCTAAACAGTGGTGGGCTTGGTCAGTGCTTGGTGGGCGATCACCTGGGAAGACCAGGTTTTGTAGGATACGGACCTCTAGAAGTTGTGTATTTAAAGGGGACCATTGTGTGTACAGACTCTCATGTACTCCTGAATGATTTGTCAGGTACATGTATATAGGACTAATTATCTAAGAAAGTTTCACCAATGATCACACATACTCATATAATTAAGCATCATTTTTAAGGCATACCTAATAAAAATAAACTTTTAATATGTTTTTTTCTGTGCTATTTAAGCCATTGCTAGATATAGAGTGCTCCCGACCAGGGTTATCTTTCTTCTTTTAAGTGTATTTGTATAATATGCGCCAATATATATATATATATATATATATATATACAGTGGGGCAAAAAGTATTTGGACAGCCACTGACTGTGCAAGTTGACCCACTTAAACAAAAAAAGATGAGAGAGGTCTGTAATTTCCATCATAGGTACACTTCAACTATGAGAGACAGAATCTGAAAAAAAAAAAAAACCTAGAAAAATCACATTGTATGATTTTTAAATAATTTATTTGTATATTCTTGCGGAAAATAAATATTTGGACAATCAAAAAGTTTAACTCAGTACTTTGTAATATAACCTCGGATAGCAATTACAGAGGTCAAACGTTTCCTGTAGTTCTTGACCAGGTTTGCATACACTGTAGCAGGTATTTTGGCCCACCCTTCCATGCAGATCTTCTCTAGATCTGTCATGTTTTGGGGCTGTCGCTGGGCAACACGGACTTTAAACTCCCTCCACAGATTTTCGATTGGGTTGAGGTCTGGAGACTGGCTAGGCCACTCCAGGACTTTGAAATGCTTCTTACGGAGCCACTCCTTAGTTGCCCGGGCGGTGTGTTTGGGGTCATTGTCGTGCTGGAAGACCCAGCCACGTTCAATTTTTGCCCAAAATCTCACGAATACATGGCCCCATAGGGAGATATGGGTAAGGCCCTTTTACAGAGAGAAGCTAGGTGGATACACCGCCTAAACACGATTACCCCCAAAGGCTTGAATGAATATCTTCCACTTAACTGCTTACTATGAGTACCTTATTGCCCATGTAATTCATGCTTCCGCGGTTAATATGTCCTGTTTAGTGTCTTGGAGCAGTCTCCAGGTATTAGCCTTATTAATGTATACATTTGCCTTGTGTAACTGCCTTTTTGTTTTAGGACTGAGGTCGTTCCCTAGTTGAGGGTTCTATCTATTACCACCTACAGTATATGGTATTAGGTATCCTCACTAGTCCTGTTGTCGTGTCTTTACCAGACATGCTTAGGATTTAATATGTGTTGTACACTACAGGTATTTGTTATCTTTATGAGACTCACAGTATTCTCCTGCTATGCGCTTAGGTATTTTGTTTATGTCACATGACACTTTCGTTTCCAGGCAACCGTCTGAGCGGCCGGGCTCACAGGAAATGCGCGATGCAAGTTGCTATAGTCATAGGACCCGGCGCCCGTGGCGATAGCGTGGACACACGAGGGGTGGTGAGTAGGTATTTATTGTCTGTCTCTTATCACTGTAATTATCCTATGACGATATTAAATTATCGAAACGTTGATTATATGAAGTTGTGACCGCCGTGTCCTTTCTTATCTAACTGAAGTCCTGAGAGTGCCACTCATTTCGGTTGTTTTATATATATATATATATATATTGGCGCAGTATAAATATACTGCTTGTACTAGCTGGTGACATATCCCCAAATCAAGGTCCCATCAACATACCCCACTCACATTCAGCTGATTTAAAATGGAATGTAAACCCAACCAACCTTATAAACATCACGTCTCCCATCTCCCTCCAAATCACTAAAATGGGCCTTATGGAATGCACGTTCTGTTTGCAAAAAAAAAAAATTAACATCCATCCATGACCTTTTCATTAAAAAAAATCAACAATCAGATATGGCGTCCCCTGCAGCACTGTCACATGGTGGCCTTCACTTCACACCTCCGGACCTGGTATCATTAAAGAAGGTGGGTTGGAATATTACTGTCCAATCTTTCACAAATACAGTTCTACCACTGGTTCCATCACTCACAATGGAAATACATTCTATTAGGATTTTCACCCCTTTTTCTTTGCATGTTGCTGCTATCTATCACCCACCCGGGCAACACAATTTCTGGAAGATTTTTCTGCCAGGCTCCCTCACTTCCTATCCTCTGACATCTCCACCATTATTATGGGTGATTTCAATATCACTATTAACAGTCCACAGTCTCCACATACCCCTAAACTACCCACTCTAACCTCCTCTCTCGACCGCTCCCAATACACTGAATCCTCTACTCATCAGGAGGGACACTCCCTTGATCTTGTATTCACCAGACTATTCTTAGTTTCTGAATTCACTAACACTCCTTTTCCTCTCTCAGATCACAACCTTATAACCTGCATGCTCTCCTCCATTACGTCAAACTCAGTGTCACTGAAGACTACCAAACCTCCACAAACCCACAGAAACACTAATCATTTTTAACAACTATCCACCTTTCTGCAACAACTATTCTCATCAATTATTCTCACCAATTTCTACATTCACCTCTCCTGAGACTGCTGTATTACACCAGAACCAGACTCTAGAAATAGCACTCGATGAAGTAGCTCCAGCTACCCACAACCATGGCACTCTAAATTCACAAGACACCTACAAAAACTTTCACATAAAGTAGAATGTCAGTGTGTAAATGTCATACTTTAATTGACTTCCTCACATATAAGACCATTTACCAATCTCATCAGCTACTATCAGTGCACAAGATCTCGTTTCCTATTTAAAGGACAATATTGAGAAGATACAAAATGAAATGGTATGTTCTTCCACAAACAGAGACCTGGTCAATTCCCTTCCTGAACCCTCTAACACCTTCTCTCCATTTGATCCCACAAATGAAGATGATCTACACTCTTCTTATCTGCCTATTCTACTACCTCTCCTCTTGAAACTATACCCTCACAAATAAGTAAAGCTCTATCTCCTGTGCTCATCCCAACCTTAGCTAAAGTCTTTAATATTTCTCTATCTACTGGTATCTTTACATCCCTGTTCAAACATGCAGTGATTACACCCATTCTGAAAAAAAATAATGATGACCCTAACTCTCAAATTACCATCCCATTTCTCAGCTCTCATGCCACTCCAAGCTACTTGAGTGACAAGTATTGTAACTGCACTGGATACAGGATACAAGAAACTTTATTGCAATAGCTTGCTAATTTTTTACACCTGGCATCTATCTTCATGCTGATACAATAGCTTTTTGTTACAATAAGTTTACTAACATCCAACCTGGGGCAATTATCTTCATGTGGAAACAAATATATTTTTTTGGCATAGCCATAGCAAATTGTATAACAAGATCGCTGTGACTTCTTCTTATTTGTACTAATTGTTTATGTGTATATATTGTATGTTTGGACAAAAAAACTGAGGGAAACCACTATTTATATCTATATATATATATATATATATATATATATATATAAATATAGCTATATACAAGGCGGCACTCCGGTCAATGAAAAGTCAGTCATACAAGCCTGTGTGACTGACTTTTCATTGACCGGAGTGCCGCCTTGTGTATAGCTGTGATTTGGACGCGCCCATGCAGGACATCCGTCATGGAGGGCACCCGGTAAAGCTGAGATTTTGTGACCCCGTTGAGTGCCGGATTTTCGGTCTATTATAAATAAAGGTTTATAGTCAGATATATATTTTTATGAAATAATAAATAATAAAATATTAAATTTAGTTTGTTAGCACTTTCTAGGCTTTTTTCTTGTTGTACTTGAGAGACTTGCCTACAGTTGCTTTACACACTTTCTTTTTTTTATAATATATATTTGATTGAAGCTCACACACAAAAGAATATATGCGTGGGAATAAAAACAGAGATCATACAGAGAAGAGCTTCACATTTTTAACAATTTAACTACACATACATCCATTTCATCGTGCTTCAGCTGGAGGTAACAGATAAAAAAATAAAGGGAAACATAAAAAAAGGAGCAAAGAAGACCACTAAATTTGAAATACAACAAATAGACAATCCTTCTGTAATGACATATGTGATTCAACCAACTGAAACACAGAAATCAAAAATCGAAATAACTTGGTGAACAAATCACAAACTAAAACTAGAAGTGCCATCCTAGGGCCCAAGGTCGTCAATCCATCCACAGAGAGGTCCATACTTGTAGGAAAGGGGGTTTGGGAAGAGGAAAAGAAATAGAGAGGAGGGCTAGGGATATAAGAAAAAAAAAAGAGTCGTAGACAAAGGGGTGTAAAGTTGGATGAAGAAAGGAAGCGAGGCAAAGAACAAGTCACCTACAGAGGAATGGGGTTTCTACTGTCCAAAAGTTGGTGGGAGTACCACGCAGTATGTTGAAAACAGTGTCTAAGAGCTAATTTAGTAGAGGGAGGCAGAGTTCAAATGTACTTGTAAATCAGTCCAAAACTTCTGTATATAATTACATTCCCAGAAGCAATGCAATATGTTGGCTTCAGCAGCAGTACATTTAACACAACCCGCATATTTTGCTATGCCCATAAGATGATGCCTCTTAGGAGATAGATATGCCCTATGGAGCATTTTATATGCCATTTCCTGATATGAGCTCGCATAGTTAGGTAGAAAGTGTCCAGGATCTGCTCAGCAGACACAAAAGGACCCTGTAATGCCCATTTGCCAATCTGAGGGAATTCTGTGTTAGGGTCAATTTCATTACGTATCCGGGAGTATATGACGGAAATAGAATAGGTGCCCGTACCGATAAGCATGTATAAAGAGTTGATATAGTCCTTGTTTTGAAAAAGGGGAGTAACCAATTGCAAATAATGGAGAGCCTGCAGCTAATGGAATTTATGATGAGGGCTTATATCAAATCTTGCTACTGCCTCTTCGAAAGAAAGCGGAGTATGAGAAGTATTTAGAAGACTGTGGAGATTATGACTACCAGAAGAGTGCCATTCTGTAAAGGGTTGCGCAGCTTCTCCATTCTGGAATTCCAAATTGCCAACAAAGGGGAGAAACAGGAATTGAAAGTGTTGGAGACCGAGGGACTTCCTAGACAACTTCCAGGCCCGAACAGTGGATTGTAGTAATAGGTTATCGAGATGAGAAGGCGTCCATTCAGAAGGGCGGGCATGTAATACATACGTTAGGGAGAGATGTGCACAAAATTAGGATTCCAGAGCCACATCGGTAAAAATGCTTGTGCCCCTAATCCAATCAATGGCAAAGCACAACAGACATGCCAAATTGTATTGCCTAATATCAGGTAAATTCACCCCTCCTTTACGGACCGATTGGGAGAGATTTCTAGCACAAAAATGGGTCCTCTTATTACACCAAATCAATTTTGAAAATATGGAGTTAAGAAGGGATAGATCTAATTTTGTAAGCAAAAGGGGAGTCATTTGTAATACATATAACAGTTTGGAGTAGCTGGCCATTTTAATCAGATTACAACGGCCCAGGAGATTGAGTGGGAGGGTGTGCCAGAGACCAAATTCTGTTCTAATTTTGCAGATTAACAGGTGGAATATTAGCAGAATAGAGGTTGATATGATTAGGAGGAAGAGGGATACCCAGGTATGTGATATGAGAACCGACCCATCGGAAGGGGAAAGCAGTAACCCAATTTGAGCGCGCTTGTCCAAATATGGCCTGCGAAAGAGAAAAATTTGGTAATAGCATCTATAACCGCTGGTACAGAATGCAGAGGATCAAATACAAAGAGAAGACTGTCATCTGCAAACGCAATTACTTTCAACGTCCTGCACCCTATTGAAATTCCTTTAAACTCTGGCAAAAGGGTAATATAGCGTATGAAGGGTTCAAGGGCTAAATTGTAAAGGAGAGGAGAGAGGGGGCAGCCCTGCCTGGTACCTCGTTTCAGAGTAAAAGGGAGGGAGGAAACATTGCTAACCACCACCTGTGCCATAGGCAAATTGTACAAGGCATGTATCAGGTCGCAGAAGGACGGGCCTAAACGTTGATGATGTAACACTCTAGCAAGATGTGGCCAAGCTATTTTATCAAAAGCTTTCTCAGCATCTAAATTAACAAGGATATTATCTTCTTTTTTGTGGAGACGCAACTGAGTAATGGCTGCCACTGCGTCCCTAATGCCTTGTACTGATTGCTCTATTGTTAATATAACCAAGCTGCGCAGGGGAGATTAAATGAGTAAGACAGGACTGTAGTCATTTGACTATTAGTTTAGTCAAAATCTTGAAATCCTGGTTAAGGAGTGATATCGGCCTATAAGAACTAACGAGGGAGGGATTTTTCCCAGGTTTTGCCAGCACTATGATCATGGCTTCATTACAACAAAGGGGTGACTCACTGGATTAAAGGATATGATTGTAAAGTTTGGTAAGGGTAGGTGCCAATTCAGCGCAGAGCATTTTATAGTATTCGGCTCCAAAACCGTTGTGTCCGGGGTTTTTGTTATTGGGAAGAGATTTGATGGTAAGAAGTTCCTATTCCATAATGGGGCCATCCAGGAAGTCCCTTTCTTCCTGGGAGAGTGTAGGTAGTTGTGCCTTTTCTAAAAAGGTGAGGCCATTAGCAACATTATCTTCCTCACCAGCACATAAAGATTTGTAAAACCGCATGAATTCATCACAAGTGGCAGAAGGGTCAGTAACAATAGAGTCAGACGCATAAACTGCGTTAACCCACGAGTGAGAAGTTGGCCCTTTGACTAGATTAGCCAAGAGTCTCCCCAATTTATTACCCCACTTATGAAACTTATTCCGGCTGAAATCATAAAACGTCTGGGCATGTTCAGCTAAGAAGGTGTCATAAATATGTTTAGCTGAAAGATATGAGTTTCTGTGAGCATCAGAGCTATGACGTTTATATACTCATGCGATCAACTAGACGTTGCCTATGGGGGAGTGTATTTTAGCATAGCAAGGCTGCGATTGCTTGTGCAGCCCTGCTATGCTAAAAAAGTTTTGTTTGAAACAAGACCAGCCCTGTAGTTACTTACCCTGTGTGATGGATCCAGTGATGAAGATCCCGGAATTGACGTCAGAGGGGCCTGGATTGTGGTCACTGCTTTCTTCACTTCAACACGTGCTTCCTTCCGTATAGAACACTGGGCAGCTTCTTCCCTTGGGTATGGAAGAAGCTGTTGCAGATGGTGCCTTTCAGAACCCACCCTGTAACACTGGTCTCACCATGCTGGGGTATCCAGGGGCCTCCAATCCAATGCCACTTCCTCTGGCTCTGTCCGGGAAGACAATTTACTCTGGACTTGCCCTTCTGTCTCTGTATATTGTATTCTTTGTGTCATTTGGGCCACTGTGGCGATCACTTCCTCCCTGAATTCCATGAACTCTGGCTCCCCCAGCAGATTCCATGTGGTTGCTTCATTTCTGCAGTGCATGAACACATTCCCCAGATGACACAATTTGTCCTGTATGCTGGATACTCTCCACCTGCTGATTACCCGCTGAGCTTCATTCCAGTACTCCCAAATGTACTGCATCTTGGTAAATATAAATAACATATCCGGCTTCCCAGCCTGCCGATATGCTGACGAACTTCCATCCACAAGCTCCACTGCCCTGCTTCCATTACCTGTCCCCTCTGCTAGGTCCTGGACCATATACTCCTCTTGCTCCTCATCACAAGGGTGCTCCAAGTCCCATTGAGCCAATTTTCCAATTAGGGACCCCTTGGTATCCACTGTGTTGAATACAATTTTTCTTGCATGACACAGTTCTTGCAGGACTCCCTTCTTGTTGTGTTTGTAGGATTGTGCTGCTGCCTCCATTCTGCTGTGATATCTTGTTTCCATGCTTGCAACCTGAGTGATCCCTCTGCTTGCCACCAAATGTGAAGATACCGGGTTCCAAATCACTCTGGCACGGTAGTAGATGAAAAACCAACCATGGTTTATTGAACAGAATGGGTTATAAATAGTTCAGCACACTTCTTTAATCCAATTCTACATGACAATTCCCACCACAAAGTCCTGAAGCAGAGAATCTCTCCCAGCAACACAGAGTCCCAGATAAATCCAATATAATGGGTTCCCCTGGCAGAACATTACTTCTTAGCCTAGGATCAAAGAATCTCTCTTTCAGCTCTCTGGGTAGCTCTACTTATACACCCAGAAGCTTCATATTGCAGGGGTGTGTGTGACGTCTTTGTTTTAGGATTTTACAGCATTGGAATACAATACATATTCTAATCAAGGTGATTACATCAGCCAGAGAGCCACCCTGTCTGGGCAACATACCATCTTAAATAGCACTCCCATCTTAGTAAATTTCTCCCATAGAGTGTGAAACTCAACAAATGGTAATGAATTTACCTCCATCTGCATCTCTGCTTCAGACAAAGTTCTAGCATGGCCAGAAGGTGTATGTGTTTTTTTTGGACGCTGCAAACATAAAGGATTTATAATGTTACTCTTATCCTGTTTTATATTATTTTTATTTTTTGCAAATAAACATCTCCATTTCTATTAGTTTAAATATTGAGCATGCGCAAAGGAATTGTCCCTAAAAAAAACAAACAGCATGTCTAAACTCTATTCCAGCATGCAAATGAAAATGTCTTTCCAAAGGCATCCTACAAACGTTACTGTCTCTAATATTTTGCACTCACATAATACAAAAAAACTTTACACTATATAATGGACACCTTTAGGACTAAAATATGTTTTCAGCTACATATCTTAGTCTGTGTTTTTTTTAAATGTTGCACAAATATATATATACATTATCAGAAAATACATTATGCTAAACATATGAAGACCAAAAAAAATGTACACATTAGAAGTTAAGAATTAACTACAAAGATGTCCAAAGTCCGTTTTGCACACATACATCAGCAAATGTGGGCTTAACAGGCCGAAAAACTTGACACATACAACAAACAAACACAGAAAAAAAAATAGTACACAAACATCATATTCATCCACCGGTGGGCCCATCATGCCCCAGACCGAAACTGACTAAGGATAAGGGCAAAGAAGCAAGTTTAAACATAACCTCTATTTAAATAGATTACGATTCAAACATTTAGGCCAATACACCATACACAATTGAAGATATAATAAGAGACAATACAACACATATTGTTTGTTTCACAAAATAATAACACAAAAAACAAACTTACCAGACACCCTGGGGTGATCAGAGTCCCGTACATATGTGGCCCGCACTACCTCCAGGGGAATCAGGCTCTGCAGCGACTCCTCATATTCCAAATAGGTGGCTACAAATGGGCGGCCACCTCCTGTTCGGCGCGCAGACTTGGCCTCCTTCGACATTTTGGCTTTCACACGCCGCTTAATATCATAATACTGCTTTCTGCAGGTCTCCTCTGTTCGCCGCACAATCCCCTCACTATTCACAGCATCTACCACCTTCTGCCACAATAAAGATTTTTTCCTTGCTGACACCTTACCAGCATCCTGACCAAACAACTGACGATGATATTTCATTATCACCCACACCAGGGCAACATTCTCTGCATAGGTAAATTTAACATTACGGCCAGACTTGGTCCTCATACGTGGATGCGGAGCCAAATCGCTCTCACTAGAGGACTCAAGCGCTTCCTCTGCCAACTTCTCCACCTCACTTCCCTCACTAACCTCCTGCACCTCCCCAACCTCACTCACCTCAGACTCAGACATGCTGATAACAAACACAGAACAGATAATGAAAAAAACACAAAACACAAACCTCCTCTACCTCTACACAGCACACACACCACACACCCACACAAACACACCGACATGAGACTATAAAAAAAAAACAAGGACAGTAAATAAGACTAGAGATGTGCACTGGAAATTTTTCGGGTTTTAGTTTTGGATTCGGTTCCGCGGCCGTGTTTTGGATTCGGACGCGTTTTGGCAAAACCTCCCTGAAAATTTTTTGTCGGATTCGGGTGTGTTTTGGATTCGGGTGTTTTTTTCCAAAACCCCCTCAAAAACAGCTTAAATCATAGAATTTGGGGGTAATTTTGATCCCATAGTATTATTAACCTCAATAACCATAATTTCCACTCATTTCCAGTCTATTCTGAACACCTCACACCTCACAATATTATTTTTAGTCCTACAATTTGCACCAAGGTCGCTGGATGACTAAGCTAAGCGACCCAAGTGGGCGGCACAAACACCTGGCCCATTTAGGAGTGGCACTGCAGTGTCAGACAGGATGGCACTTAAAAAAATTAGCCCCAAACATCACATGATGCAGTGATAAATAAAAAAAAGAGGTGCAAGATGGAATTGTCCTTGGGCCCTCCCACCCACCCTTATGTTGTATAAACAGGACATGCACACTTTAACAAACCCATCATTTCAGCCACAGGGTCTGCCATACGACTGTGGCTGAAATGACTGGTTGGTTTGGGCCCCCACCAAAAAAGAAGCAATCAATCTCTCCTTGCACACACTGGCTCTACAGAGGCAAGATGTCAACCTCATCATCATCCTCTGATTCCTCACCCCTTTCACTGTGTACATCCCCCTCCTCACAGAGTAATAATTCGTCCCCACTGGAATCCACCATCACAGGTCCCTGTGTACTTTCTGGAGGCAATTGCTGGTGAATGTCTCCATGGAGGAACTGATTATAATTCATTTTGATGAACATCATCTTCTCCACATTTTGTGGAAGTAACCTCGTACGCCTATTGCTGACAAGGTGACCGGCTGCACTAAACACTCTTTCAGAGTACACTCTGGAGGGGGGGGGGGGGCAACTTAGGTAAAATAAAGCCAGTTTGTGCAAGGGCCTCCAAATTGCCTCTTTTTCCTGCCAGTATACGTACGGACTGTCTGACGTGCCTACTTGGATGCGGTCACTCATATAATCCTCCACCATTCTTTCAATGGTGACAAAATCATATGCAGTGACAGTAGACGACATGTCAGTAATCGTTGGCAGGTCCTTCAGTCCGGACCAGATGTCAGCACTCGCTCCAGACTGCCCTGCATCACCGCCAGTGGGTGGGCTCGGAATTCTTAGCCTTTTCCTCGCAGCCCCAGTTGCGGGAGAATGTGAAGGAGGAGCTGTTGACGGGTCACGTTCCGCTTGACTTGACAAGTGTCTCACTAGCAGGTCTTTGCACCTCTGCACACTTGTGTCTGCCGGAAAGAGAGATACAACGTAGGCTTTAAACCTAGGATCGAGCACGGTGGCAAAAATGTAGTGCTCTGATTTCAACAGATTGACCACCCGTGAATCCTGGTTAAGCGAATTAAGGGCTCCATCCAAAAGTCCCACATGCCTAGCGGAATCGCTCCATTTTAGCTCCTCCTTCAATCTCTCCAGCTGCTTCTGCAAAAGCCTGATGAGGGGAATGACCTGACTCAGGCTGGCAGTGTCTGAACTGACTTCCCGTGTGGCAAGTTCAAAGGGTTGCAGAACCTTGCACAACGTTGAAATCATTCTCCACTGCACTTGAGTCAGGTGCATTCCCCCTCCTTTTCCTATATCGTAGGCAGATGTATAGGCTTGAATGGCCTTTTGCGGCTCCTCCATCCTCTGAAGCATATAGAGGGTTGAATTCCACCTTGTTACCACCTCTTGCTTCAGATGATGGCGGGGCAGGTTCAGGAGTGTTTGCTGGTGCTCCAGTCTTCGGCACGCAGTGGCTGAATGCAGAAAGTGGCCTGCAATTCTTCGGGCCACCAACAGCATCTCTTGCATGCCCCTGTCGTTTTTTAAAAAATTCTGCACCATCAAATTCAATGTATGTGCAAAACATGGGACGTGCTGGAATTTGTCCACATGTAATGCACGCACAATATTGGTGACGTTGTCCGATGTCACAAATCCACAGGAGAGTCCAGTTGGGGTAAGCCATTCTGCGATGATGTTCCTCAGTTTCCGTAAGAGGTTGTCAGCTGTGTGCCTCTTATGGAAAGCGGTGATACAAGGCGTAGCCTGCCTAGGAACGAGTTGGCGTTTGCGAGATGCTGCTACTGGTGCCGCTGCTGCTGTTCTTGCTGCGGGAGGCAATACATCTACCCAGTGGGCTGTCACAGTCATATAGTCCTGAGTCTACCCTGCTCCACTTGTCCACATGTCCGTGGTTAAGTGGACATTGGGTACAACTGCATTTTTTAGGACACTGGTGACTCTTTTTCTGACGTCTGTGTACATTCTCGGTATCGCCTGCCTAGAGAAGTGGAACCTAGATGGTATTTGATACCGGGGACAAACTAACTCAATAAATTTTCTAATTCCCTGTGAATTAACGGTGGATACCGGAACACGTCTAACACCAACACAGCTGCCAAGGCTTGAGTTATCCGCTTTGCAGCAGGATGACTGCTGTGATATTTCATCTTCCTCGCAAAGGACTGTTGGACAGTCAATTGCTTCCTGGAAGTAGTACAAGTGGTCTTCCGACTTCCCCTCTGGGATGACAATCGACTCCCAGCAGCAACAACAGCAGCACCAGCAGCAGTAGACATTACACTCAAGGATCCATCGGAGGAATCTCAGTCAGGAGAGGACTCATCAGACTTGCCAGTGACATGGCCTGCAGGACTATTGGCTTTCCTGTCTAAGTAGGAAATTGACACTGAGGGAGTTGGTGGTGTGGTTTGCACTGGGAGCTTGGGTACAAGAGAAAAGGATTTAGTTGTCAGTGGACTGCTTCCGCTGCCACCCAAAGTTTTTGAACTTGTCAATGACTTCTGATGAATGCGCTCCAGGTGACGTATAAGGGAGGATGCTCCTAGGTGGTTAACGTCCTTACCCCTACTTATTACAGCTTGACAAAGGCAACACACAGCTTGACACCTGTTGTCCGCATTTCTGTTAAAATAATTCCACACCGAAGAGGTGATTTTTTTTGTAATTTGACCAGGCATGTCAATGGCCATATTCATCCCACAGACAACAGGTGTCTCCCCGGGTGCCTGACTTAAACAAACCACCTCACCATCAGAATCCTCCTTGTCAATTTCCTCCTCAGCGCCAGCAACACCCATATCCTCGTCCTGGTGTACTTCAACAGTGACATCTTTAATTTGACTATGAGGAACTGGACTGTGGGTGCTCCTTCCAGCACTTGCAGGGGGCGTGCAAATGGTGGAAGGTGCCACCTCTTCCCGTCCAGTGTTGGGAAGGTCAGGCATCGCAACCGACACAATTGGACTCTCCTTGGGGATTTGTGATTTAGAAGAATGCACAGTTCTTTGCTGTGCTTTTGCCATCTTAACTCTTTTCAGTTTTCTAGCAGGAGGATGAGTGCTTCCATCCTCATGTGAAGCTGAACCACTAGCCATGAACATAGGCCAGGCCCTCAGCCGTTCCTTGCCACTCCGTGTCGTAAATGGCACATTGGCAAGTTTACGCTTCCCCTCAGATGATTTTAATTTAGATTTTTGGGTCATTTTACTGCACTTTAGTTTTTTGGATTTTACATGCTCTCTACTATGACATTGGGCATCGGCCTTGGCAGACGATGTTGATGGCATTTCATCGTCTCGGCCATTACTAGTGGCAGCAGCTTCAGCACGAGGTGGAAGTGGTTTTTTAATGTGTGGAATTATATGCTAGTAATATATCAATAGCAATGGCCTACTGTACTGTACTATATATGTATACTGCTGGTCACCAAAATGCTGCACTGTCCTACTATATACTGCTCACAATAATGCAGCACAGAGATAGTATACTTGACACAGAGCTGCAAGATACACAGCAATGGCCTACTGTACTGTACTGTACTGTACTATATATGTATACTGCTGGTCACCAAAATGCTGCACTGTCCTACTCTATACTGCTCACAATAATACAGCACAGAGATAGTATACTTGACACAGAGCTGCAAGATACACAGCAATGGCCTACTGTACTGTACTATATATGTATACTGCTGGTCACCAAAATGCTGCACTGTCCTACTATATACTGCTCACAATAATGCAGCACAGAGATAGTATACTTGACACAGAGCTGCAAGATACACAGCAATGGCCTACTGTACTGTACTGTACTGTACTGTACTATATATGTATACTACTGGTCACCAAAATGCTGCACTGTCCTACTATATACTGCTCACAATAATGCAGCACAGAGATAGTATACTTGACACAGAGCTGCAAGATACACAGCAATGGCCTACTGTACTGTACTATATATGTATACTGCTGGTCACCAAAATGCTGCACTGTCCTACTCTATACTGCTCACAATAATACAGCACAGAGATAGTATACTTGACACAGAGCTGCAAGATACACAGCAATGGCCTACTGTACTGTACTATATATGTATACTGCTGGTCACCAAAATGCTGCACTGTCCTACTATATACTGCTCACAATAATGCAGCACAGAGATAGTATACTTGACACAGAGCTGCAAGATACACAGCAATGGCCTACTGTACTGTACTATATATGTATACTGCTGGTCACCAAAATGCTGCACTGTCCTACTATACTGCTCACAATAATGCAGCACAGAGATAGTATACTTGACACAGAGCTGCAAGATACACAGAAATGGCCTACTGTACTGTACTACTATAATACTGGTGGTCCCCAGTCCCCACAATGCAGCACACTGAGCACAGATATTTGCAGCACACTGAGCACAGATATGGAGCGTTTTCAGGCAGAGAACGTAGATATATTCAGCACACTGAGCGCAGATATTTGCAGCACACTGAGCACAGATATTTGTAGCACACTGAGCACAGATTACGGAGCTTTTCAGGGAGAGAACGCAGCCACATCCTCTCCGTTCAATCTCCAATGCACGAGTGGAAAATGGCTGCAACGAGCCGCTCTTTATATAGAATACGAATCTCGCGAGAATCTGACAGCGGGATGATGACGTTCGGCCTCGTTAGGTTTAACCGAGCAAGGCTGGAAGATCCGAGGCTGCCTCGGACCCGTGAAAAACACGTGAAGTTCGGGGGAAGTTCGGATCTCGACGAACCGAACCCGCTCATCTCTAAATAAGACACACTAATAAGTAACAATACAACCACAAAGACAAGACAACTTTCACTGCACAACACTCAGAAATCTAACTCCAAAAACCACAACAACTCACCAAGCTCCTCTCAACACTACCTCTTTCCTCTCCACTGACTAAACCCACGAGGTTTGGCCGTTTTGGGGCGTATTTATATGACTGTGATCAGCCACTTCCACGTATTCCTCACAACCAATCACGCATCACCGACATAATCGACGCCATCACTAAAATTACGGCCGAAAACTAAACAACTCTGCTGCATCTTAAAAAAATACGAAACATGCGTCACAAAACACATCTTACACAATCGGCAGTAAAAACATTAGAAAAAATACGAATCTTATCGACATCGGAAAATACGAAATACGAAAACTCGTCAGCTTAGTAAATTACCGAAGATGGTTTCAAAAAGTTGCAGGAAAATACGACCGATAGAATTTGAGAACAAACTCCCTACAAATCGACACCAACACGAATATTAGTAAATATACCCCCAGGAGCCTGGAGGTGAGATAGTTGTTGGTTCCCCCTCCACTTGAATTCACTATCAACACCCCAATCCCTGCAGCACTCAGACACACACTGTTCCATTTAGCATTTTGCCACAAAGGGATGGGACGTAATAGTGCAAATAGTCTGGCCCCACCCCATCACCGGCCACCAGTATCAAATTTTTAAAGTAGGCTAATAGGATTCATATCCAGCACCCAGACACACACTCTCCTCTGCATTCACTGCCAACACCATAGCAGCACCCTGACACACACCAGACACACTCCCGTTGCCAACATCCCAGAAGCATCTAGGCTTACACAACCCTTTCCCCCTGGACACCCTGTACTACACCTGCATTAACTATTAACACCCCAGCAGCACTATGGCACACACTGTATTGCCTCTGCCTTCACTACTAACAACCCAGCAGCACCTTAACAAACACTCTACTCCGCCTGCATTCATTAGTAATACCCCAGCAGCACCCTGACAGACACTCTACTCTCCCTGCATTCACTATTAACAACCCAACAGCACCCTGACACACACTCTACTCCCCTTGCATTCACTACTAACACCCCAGCAGCACCCTGACACAGTCAATGGTTAGAATAATACCTTGAATCGAGGTCCATGAAAAGGGGTCAGGACCTAGTACTGCAATTCTATGTTATTTGCATCATTTTGGCGATGCCCCTATTCATATACATGCAATTTGCTGCATTTTGCAACAGAGGGTGGGGTCTAATGATGCAAATAGTCTGGCCCCGACTCCATCCCCAGCTACCTATACCAGATTTTTAAAGTAGGCATGTATGATTCCCTTCCAACACCACAGCAGCATCCACTGCAGTGCCATGTGGTGGGGTGAGGCAGTGCCTATCTTTTCCGCAAATCTCTGATCAAAACTCACCAAATTTCCATGAGTTTATACTGCTGCACCTGTGTATAATGCCCACATGAGCCCTTTGGCTCATATATTGCGTGTAAATCTGGCTCTGGCGCTAGCCAGTGCCTCCTGAGCCATTTAGCTCACCGCACGTCCCTGGCACCCAGACACACTCTCTCCCCGCTGCATTCACTACCGACACCCCAGCAGCACCCTGACGTACACTCTACTCTCCCTGCATTCACTACTAACACCCCAGGAGCACCGTGACACATTTCTACTCTCCCTGCATTCAATACTAACACCCAAGCAACGTACTCTACCCGCTCCTGCATTCACTGCCAACACCCCAGCAACACACTAACACATTCTACTCACCCTGCATTCACTAATAACATCCCAGCAGCACCTAGATACACACTCTACTCCCCCTGCATTTACTACTAACACCCCAGCAGTACCCAAACACACAGACCCCCCCCCCCCCCCGCCCCCGGCATGCATTTACTGCCAACACTACAGCAGCACCCAGACAAACGGGATGCAGTCAATTTGCCAGCGGTCGGGATCCCATCGTTCAGGATACCTACACCGACAGCTGGAATCCGGCGCAGCAGAGCTATTCCCACTCGTGGTTGTCCACGACACCCATAGAGTGGGAATAGATGCTGTGGCGAGTGCAGTGAGTTCGCAAGGGGACTCTTAGTGCTCACCCAGCTGCCGGCATTCTAACGTTGTTGGGATATGGACAGCCTGCATCCCGTACCTCGGTCATACATACCAAACCCAGACAAACACTCTACCCCAATTAACTAGCAGCACCTCAAATACTAAGGGGTCTATTTACTAAGCCTTGGATGGAGATAAAGCCGCTGGAGATAAAGTACCAGCCAATCAGCTCCTAACTGTCATTTTTCAAACACAGCCTGTGACATGACAGTTAGGAGCCGATTGGCTGGTACTTTATTTCCAGCGACTTTATCTCCATCCAAGGCTTAGTAAATAGCCCCCTAAATGTTGCTGATCAGGGTCTTCTGTTCTTGCTGTGTACGGCTCCCACAGCTACAGCAGAGGCAGCAGTGTGTGAGGGGAAAGTGCCAACAAAGGAGGGAGATGCCACACTGCCTCCATTGTCTCCTGTATTTGTGCTCCTGTTAAGAACATTAGGTAAAAGATAGATATTGCTACATTTAAGGTCCTCAGTACACCTCACATTTATGGCTATGTTACAGTATACCTCCAGGCGGATCATTTAAAATACCAAAAGCAACAAGTTGTCTGACCTTTGGCCACAGTTTCATCTGAATCTCATTAAACAAACCTTTTTTAAATGTCTTGATTTTAAAATGCCAACATAATTATAAATAAAGCACATTACAATGCTGTTTAACTACATTCACTTTTGACATCATTCAAAATCTGGAGCAAGATCCACAAACAGGGAAGCGGAGGAAACATGTAAATGTTACTTTCAAAATAATACATTGTTTAGTACAATCTGTTTTATTAGTTTAAAGAAGCAACAATGAAACAGTTACAAGGTCGTTGAGGCTGTAAACAGATAGGACAAGAAGAACAATTGGTATTCCAGCAAATACAACCACATAATCATAAATGCAATACTCAGTCCAAGAACATATTACAAAATAGCAATTGACAATGCAACGTCATAGGGAATACGGACAAGGTAAGTAGTAGGAAACATAAAAAGCAAAGATAGAGGAAAGTAGAGGGGAAGAAAGTGACTAGAGAGTCAACCGTGACAGTTACGTAATACCAAGTAATGGGGAGGCAAGGTGTTATCTATAGGCTGGTGTGTCTTTAAAGGCCAACCAGCTATACCAAGTTGTTGTAAAATTACACAAGGGTGATTTCGTGAATGATGATGATAAATCCTCCATTAGCATGTAATGGTCTATCCTGTGAAACCAATGAGAGATGGGAGGACATGATGTGGTTCTCCAATAACAGGGTATTGTCGCTTTTGCAGCTTTCATTAAATGCCAAAGCAACGATTTCTTAGATTTAAAAGCCAAAAGGTTTCTATATTTGTTCCAACACTGGAGTGTAGGGTGCAGAGTGGGGTGAGTAAAACGAGGACACTCTGAAATCCACGGGAGAACAGCTGACAAAGCAGGAGCTGCATGATTCACAATAAGCGGCCATTGTTTTACAATGGGTGATCTGGACATCTCTACAATTCTAGCAAGATGGGTGGCATGGTAATACAGGTTGAGTATCCCATATCCAAATATTCTGAAATATGGAATATTCCGAAATACGGACTTGTTCGAGTGAGAGTGAGATAGTGAAACCTTTGTTTTCTGATGTCTCAATGTACACAAACTTTGTTTAATACACAAAGTTATTTAAAAAATTGTATTAAATGACCTTCAGGCTGTGTGTATAAGTTGTATATGAAACATAAATGAATTGTGTGAATGTACACACACTTTGTTTACTGCACAAAGTTATTAAAAATATTGGCTAAAATGACCTTCAGGCTGTGTGTATAAGGTGTATATGAAACATAAATGTATTCTGTGCTCAGACTTAGGTCCCATCACCATGATATCTCATTATGGTATGCAATTATTCCAAAATACGGAAAAATACGATATTCAAAATACTTCTGGTCCCAAGCATTTTGGATATGGGATATTCAACCTGTATGCTAAAAAAGGATAGCTGAAGGCCACCTCTGGCACGACTTTGAATTAAATTGGCCCGAGATATTTGGGGTCCGAGTTACCCCCAAATAAAGCGATCCACCACACTTTGCAGATCCTTAAAGAAAGAGAATGGTATTGTAATTAGCTTGCAAAGACCTTGGGATGAATTTTCATCTTAATAATGTTTAATCTACCCAAACAAGATAGCTTCAATAAGGACAATTTTTGAAAGTCTGCCTTAAACTGTTTCAGCAGTGGAAGGAAATTAACTCTAAATAGATTATTATTATTAGGGGGAAAAAGGATCCCCAAATATTTAAGTTGGGTCGGGTTCCAGAGAAATGGGAATGAACGCTTAAAACCAGTCACCACAGAGTGAGGAGCCGAAACATTCATCGCAGCAGATTTTTAATAATTTATTTTGAAGTCAGACATTTGACTACATTTGTGGAATTCCTGCATAAGGGCAGGGAGAGAGGTCACTGGGGCAGTTATAGTGGCAAGAAGATCGTCAGCAAATAAAGCAAACTTGTGTTCTATATATTCGATCGGATTGCTCTTGCCACTGCCTCCATGCACAAAACAAAAATAAGGGTGGATAAAGGGCATCCCTGACGTGTACCATTCCTAATCATGAAGGGTTCAGATAATGCTCCATAGACTCGTACCCGTGAAGAAGGACGGTTATATAAAGCAAGTATTCTGTGGAGACAGTGGGGACCTAGTCCTAGATGATGGAGAAGAGCCTCCATGAATTGCCAATTGATCCTATCAAAGGCCTTCTCCGTGTCTGTAGATAGAAGAATCAAATCCTTACCGTTACACGTGGCATGAGGAATAAGATCAATAAGTTTTGTGGTATTGTCCTTAGCTTCTCTTTCCCTCACAAATCCCACCTGGTCTCTGTGAATCAGAGTTGGCAGGAGCGGATTCAACCTATTAGCTAGCAATTTTGCATATAGTTTTATATCATTATTTAATAAAGAGATAGGTTGATAACTGGAACAATGAGTAGAATCTTCCCCCTCTTTAGGGATTATAGAGATAGCCGCCTCTAGAGATTGGGGAGGAAACACAGTCTCAGCATTTATTGCCTTGCATGCTTTTAAAAATAGTGGCATATGGGGTGTCCGAAATGATTTATAATAGCTCACTGGGAAACCACCTGGACCCAGACATTTCCCAAGTGGCGTTGCTGAGAGGGACAATTCTAATTCTTCAATAGCAAAGGGCCTCTCCAGGAGTTCAACATCCTCCTCTGCAGGGCCGGTGCAAGGTTTCCCAGCCCCCTAGGCAAACAATCTGACAACTGCCCCACCACCACCAGCACCACCACCACCACATTCACGCACCAATACCCACTTTCCAGCTCCCCTGGGTATAAAGATGGCTTCTTAAAAAGCTGCAGTTGTCAGATACTGAAACAACCCCTCAAAAAAAAATACAATAACCTACTAAGTGCAATATTTTTTGAGGACCCTCATTCATGCTGGGTAGTGAGGACCCCCTGGCATGTAGGGAAGGGGGCACGGACAAAGGCAGGCTACACACACATTATAGAGAGAGAGAGAGAGAGAAAGAGAGATGGGGATGTGTGTGTGTATATATATATATATATATATATATATATATATAGAGCTGATGGGTACAAATATATATATATATATATATATATGGAGCTGAGTGGTCTGGGGCAGCACTCACCCTGGAGGAAGCAGATGCAGGGACCCCCAGGCAGATGCAGGGACCCCCAGGTAGTGTAGGGGAAGAATATAAATATATAGCACAGTACATGGAACCAGGGATAGAGCGATAGATAGAGATCTCCGGCAGCACTGGAGGAAGCAGAACCAGTGACCCCCAGGCAGGCTGGTCAGGTTGTTGTTCATGCTCACCTTCTTCTGCTAGACTGGCCTGCATGCCACACAGAACCATCTTAACAGCATTGGCAGCCCCGGACAAAGCAATGCACTGGGGCCCCCACACACCCATTCATGGGAATAAATGTAAAAAAACAACAACACAGAACTTACCCTGCTATAGTCTAATGCAGTCACTCCACATGGTATTACCCACCACTACCATGTCACACTATTGTCCACTTTATTCACTGACACTATGGGGGTTATTCCAAGTTGATCGCTAGCTGCCGTTGTTCGCAGCGCAGCGATCAGGCTAAAAATCGGCACTTCTGCGCATGCGTATGGGGCGCAGTGCGCACGCGCGACGTTCTTTCACAAAAGCCGATGCAGTTTCACACAAGGTCTAGCGACGCTTTTCAGTCGCACTGCAGATTGGTGAGTGATTGACAGGAATGGGGCGTTTCTGGGAGGTAACTGACCATTTCCGGGAGTGTGCTGAGAAACGCAGGCGTGTCAGATACAAACGCAGGCGTGCCTGGGGAAACGGGGGATTGGCTGGCCGAACGCAGGACGTGTTTATAATGTCAAAGCAGGAACTAAACAGACTGAAGTGATCGCTAGCTAGGAGTAAGTCTCGAGCTACTCTGAAACTGCACAATCTTTTTTTGTAGCAGTTCTGCTAACCTTTCATTCGCACTTCTGCTAAGCTAAGATACACTCCCAGAGGGCTGCGGCTTTTCGTTTGCACTGCTGCTAAAAGCAGCTAGCGAGCGATCAACTCGGAATGAGGGCCTATGTCACCGTTATTCCCTTTATACCCTGCTACCATGTCACACTGCTGTTCTCTCTATTCCCTATTGCAGGGGTGGCCAACCAGTCAGAGACAGAGAGACAAAAAATCTTGTTAGGTACGTCAAAGAGCCGACATAAAAGCCAAAGGCAAATGTGCAAAATTGGGGTGTGACCTTGTGCCTGCTAGGCCACACCCCTGGTATAAAAGGCAATGAAAATGCCAGATCCACATAAAATTAATTTTAAAGCCAGATTCAACATAAAATACATTGAAAAAGACACTTCCACATAAAATAATTAAAAAATCCAGATCCACATAAAATATATTGAAAAAGCCATATTCACATAATACACTTCAGCTCCTCCGTGTGTCACTCCAGCCAGCTCCCCCATGTGTTAATGTGTCACTCCAGCCAGCACCCTCCTGTGTCACTCTAGTCAGCTCCCCATTGTGTCTCTCCTGCCAGGATTCTCATTTGTCACTCCAGCCAGCTCCCCATTGTGTCACTCTTGCCAGCACCCTCGTGTGTCACTCCAGCCAGCTCCCCATTGTGTCTCTCCTGCCAGGATTCTCGTTTGTCACTCCAGCCAGCTCCCCATTGTGTCACTCTTGCCAGCACCCTCCTGTGTCACTCCAGTCAGCTCCCCATTGTGTCTCTCCTGCCAGGATTCTCGTTTGTCACTCCAGCCAGCTCCCCATTGTGTCACTCTTGCCAGCACCCTCGTGTGTCACTCCAGCCAGCACCCTCCTGTATCACTCCAGTCAGCTCCCCCATTATGTCTCTCCTACCAGGATCCTTCTGTGTCACTCCAGCCAGCTCCCCCTTGTGTCACTCCAGCCCACCCTCATATGTCACTACAGCCCAATATCTGGCTCCCTCAGTTTTCAGTCGCTGTAGTGCTGCTGTGTGTCTGGTTGGAGTGCACCGGTTTCCAGGATCTGTTGAGGTCAGGTGATTGAGTGTCGGGAGCCACATTTAAATAAAGAAAGAGCCGCATGCGGCTCAAGAGCCACAGGTTGGCCACGGCTGCCCTATTGTCTGTCACACCACCATTCCATCAATTTTCTGCTACTGCTGTTCCCTCTACTTCCCATTAATATGTCACACTACTATTCCCTACTATGATGTGACAATACTGATCCCTCTATTACATAGAATTTGACGGCAGATTACAACAATATGGCCCATCCAGTCTGATCTTTATCAAATCAGTTGTCATTTATCTACAGTGAATTCTATGGGCAGGATGTAATGAAGTCAGAGTACAGCGGCTGAACTTGGACGTTTCTTTTGAAGGGACACTCATTTAAAAGAGCTTAACTTGGACTTCATTACATACTGCCCTTTTTATGTATACACCGTCAAATTACGTAAAGGTTTAACAGTCAAAGATTGTCCAGGCTGATCTCAACACGGGCACAAAGAAAGCACCTATGGGTATCCACCCATAGAGAAAGTACAGGACAGAGCAGACACCTCCACTACAGTTCTCCAGCTGTACTGAAACAAATGGTTCATTTAACCAAAAGTCAATGTCCATGTGCTCCAGTCTACCAATGAGGACACTATTGTAGGAAACCCTGCCATAGTGAAAGGTAACAGTAAGAGGGGGTATCTTCCAGTGGAGAAGACAATATTTAGCTGGTCTCCTCAAGAGAAAATATCACTATTAAGGTGGAGGTGGGTCTCCTCTACAAGAGATTGCAGCAGAGGAGTCTCCTCCATATGTGAGGGCAGCAGAGTTTGTGTGTGTGTGTGTGTGTGTGTGTGTGGGGGGGGGGGGGTCTCGTCCAAAGGGGAGGGCAGCAGAGATGGTTTTATTCTTCAGAGGGGAGGGCAGCAGTGAAGGTGGTTCCCTCCATATGGGAGGGCAGTGGAAGGGAAGGGGGGGGGGGAGTTCTCCTTCAGATGAAAGGGCATCTGCCAGTGGATCTCCCCCATATAGGAGGTCAGCAATAATGGGGGTTTTATACAGAAGGAAGGGCAGCAGTGATGGGTTTATTCTACAGAGTGAAGGGCAGCAGAGGATGGGGTCTCCTCCATATGGGAGGGCAGTAGTGGGAAGGGGGGGGTCTCCTCCAGAAGGAAGGGCAGCAGTCAGGGGATCTCCTCCATATGGGAGGGCAGCAGTGATTGGGTTCTTGTACATAGGGGATGGCAGCAGTGAGGGGGGTCTCCTCCAGTAAAGTGTGTGTGTGTGGGGGGGGGGGGGGGGGAGGAGAGGAATCTCCTCCAAATGCAGTGATAAATGCTGGATTCATAGGGGGGGGGGGGGGTCAGATATGTGAAAAAAATCAACACCAACACACACGCATATTAATACAATTACATACATACACACTCATAGACATTCATTTAAGCATCTGCACCTGAGCTGGAAGACACGTTTCTTCTGAGTGCCCTCTGCTCCTGCTGCTGCAGAGTACCCGTAGCTCCCCTCCGCCATCTCAACATTGAACAAAAACAAAAAACCCCACCTCTGCCAGCCAGGGTAAAGCAGCAATGAGAGGGAAGCTCCTCTCGTTATGTGGCCCCCGGTATGGGGCACAAACTTAGCGGGGACAGCCCTAGCTGTTCAGCGATCCCCAGCAGAGCACGGGGGGAGCCTCTGCTCTGTGAGGGGAAGGCTGGGTTGAGCGGTTGCTGGAGGCTCCATCTCCGGAGAGCAGGAGCCTCTCCGGCTGAATGCGTCCTCTGCCTCTTCTCACAGGAGGGACCGCTTTCCTGGGGGGATGATCCGGTCTGCTCGCATGCAGTCTGAGTGACTCCCAGCTACTATGGAAAACTCCAGCAGCGGCTTCAGTGCAAGCTACGGGGTCCCGGTGTTGGCGGCTGCTACCAAGTGTGGCAGCAAGGAAGGAGGAGGGGGGGGGGGGGGCGGGGGTGTGGAGGGACTTCAGTTACACGGTCTTCCTTGGAGGGGAGGGGACAGTCGGGCATTCGTCAAGAAGAAGACTGGCATTCTACATTTTCTAATAGGCAGCCACATTGGGCCGCCCCTTGGGTCCCAGCGCCCATAGGCAGCTGCCTAAAGCTGCCTAATGGAAGCGCCGGCCCTGCTCCTCTGACAACTGCAGATAATCCACAGAAGAGAGATAATCTTTAATCGCTTCTGAAGTCGAAAGCATATCATCTGGAGATTGACCTTTCCTAAGATTATAGAGATCCATGTAATAAGATTGAAATGCTTTCGCTATTTGCAGAAAAGTTTGGACCGCATTTCCCCCCGAGTCTCGGACTGAGTGAACATAAGACTTCTGACGCTGGGATTTCAGGGCCTTCGTAAACATAGAGCCAGGTTTATCTCCCCATTGACAGTATTTGTGACAATGGGGTGTCATTCCGAGTTGTTCGCTCGCAAGTGGATTTTAGCAGATTTGCTCATGCTAAGCCGCCGCCTACTGGGAGTGAATCTTAGCATCTTAAAATTGCGAACGATGTATTCGCAATATTGCGATTACACACCTCGTAGCAGTTTCTGAGTAGCTCCAGACTTACTCGGCATCTGCGATCATTTCACTGCTTGTCGTTCCTGGTTTGACGTCACAAACACACCCAGCGTTCGCCCAGACACTCCCCCGTTTCTCCGGCCACTCCTGCGTTTTTTCCGGAAACGGTAGCGTTTTTTCCCACACGCCCATGAAACGGCCTGTTTCCGCCCAGTAACACCCATTTCCTGTCAATCACATTACGATCGCCAGAACGATGATAAAGCCGTGAGTAAAAATCTTAACTGCATAGCAAATTTACTTGGCGCAGTCGCAGTGCGGACATTGCGCATGCGCATTAAGCGGAAAATCGCTGCGATGCGAAGATTTTTACCGAGCGAACAACTCGGAATGACCCCCAATATTTTTGCAGTTCAAATTTAGTCTTCCCTTGCATACATTTTTAAAGGCCAATCTCACTTCAGTGAGATCATGCAGCACCCTCTCATCAAGTGACTGTGAGATATTTGCAAGGATTCGATACGTTCTAATAGCTGCCTGCGTTGAGCCTCTCTTTCTTCATATTTAACAGGGATCCCAATTGAATTCACTTACCCCTAACAACACATTTGTGTGCTTCCCAGATTACCACTTTAGACGTGTCAGGTAAATCGTTAAGGGAAATATAGTCAGTAATAGTCTGAAGGAGACTATTCCGTATTAGAGGATCATGGAGTAAAGTTTAATTGAATCGCCACATCCATGGTTTCACAAGAGTATCATAAAAGCAAACTGAGGCAAATATTAGAGCGTGGTCCAACCATGTAATCTGGCTTACTGTATATGGCTATCAGGAAAAACTGTAATTGTCTATGGTCTACTAAAAAATGGTCAATATGGGAGTACATAGCATGGAGGGCAGATAAAAAGGTATAGGGACTAATTCAGACCTGATCGCAGCAGCAAATTTGTTAGCTAATGGGCAAAACCATGTGAACTGCAGGTGTGGCAGATATAGCATTCGCAGAGAGAGTTATATTTCGGTGGGTTCTTTTGTTTCTGTGCAGAGTAAATACTGGCTGCTTTATTTTGACACTGCAATTTAGATTTCAGTTTGAAAACACCCCACCCAAATCTAACTCTCTCTGCACGTGTTATATTTGCCCCCCCCCCCCCTGCAGTGCACATGGTTTTGCCCATTAGCTAACAAATTTGCTGCTGCGATCAGGACTGAATTAGGCTCTAGTCCTTGACCGTGGGTTGCTGTATTCTCCACAAGTCTACTAACTGACTATCATGTAAAAGTTGATGTATCCTACGAATAACGTTGAAAGGACCTGGAGGAAAAGTCAAGCAAGGGGTCGAGTGTCCAGTTCAAGTCCCCCCCCCCCCCAATATTAAACAAACTTTCCTCAGATGTTCTAAAATTCGCAGTATTTTAGCTAAGAATTTCCTTTGATTCTGATAGGGAGAATATTTACTAGAGTCTAGAGCAGGCTTTTTCAACCAGTGTGCCGTGGCACACTAGTGTGCCGCGACCAGTTGCAAGGTGTGCCGCGGAGCCAGAGCAGTTTCCTGCACCTTCAGAGTGAACTGTTGGCCCGGGCTCTTCTTAGAGGATCAGTCGTGCTCCGGCCATATGCCTTGAAAACGATGTGATATCATAGGTTACAGCCGCTGCGTCTCACCACCCAGCCAGCCCACCCGCCTGCATACACGTTTTCCAGTTCCTGCCTGCATACACAGCTTTCCTTCCCACCCACATCCACACCTGCCTGACCGCCTGCTGCTCAGTATTCGCAGAACTCCACTATGAACAACACCCGCCACTGAGGGACAGGGAGGAGGACAGCTGATAATAATATTTGTTATTTTATTTCTCCTGTGGGGAACAATAGGATTTCAATAGGATTTATGTGGGGAGAATAAGAATTTATGGATGTATGGGGGGAACAATGTGAATAATTCATGTGGGGAGCAATAGGATTTATGTGGGGAGAAATGTGATTGATTTATGTGTGAGCAACATGATTTATGTGGGGATCAATAGGATTTATGTGGGGAGAAATGTGATTGATTTATGTGTGGAGCAATAGGATTTATGTGGGGAGCAATGTGATTGTTTTTTCTGTGTAGGCCAATGTATGTGTGTATTGTATATTTTTTTTTTACTGTAGGCGCCAATGTGTGTTTTTTTTTTTTTTTTCTGTGGGGAACTGATGGTGTGCCTTGGCAATTTTAAAATATTGTTCGGTGTGCCGCGAGTAAAACAAGGTTGAAAATCACTGGTCTAGAGTGTACACATGGTCAAAAATCTTACACTTTAAAACCTGACACCTCCCAGATATTAAAACATGGTGTGTGACATCCGAAGTAACTAGAAGGCGAGAAAGGAGTATAGCCACGGCCAATGATTTGCCAGTGGGATTATCACTACTAAACCTGTGAGGGTAATTATTTTTCTAAGAGTAGGGGCAACATCTTGTTTGAAATGCATCTCCTGTACAAAGGACACATCAACCCTTTCCGAGTCAAGTTCCCTCAAAAAGGTGGAACATTTTTCAGGAATGTTTAATCCTTTAACATTGAAGGAGCACAATTTTAATGCCCATGCTTTTAGAGAGGCCATAATGGGTTTGACAGGGTTTACAGAATATGCACAGGAGAGCCCTTGGGAGACACATCTTTGAAAAGAGAACTTACCCTTCAAGGGGGTCACGACAATTAATGAAATGTGAGATAGAGAATGGGAAAGAAAACATCAAAATATTATACAAATGTGAGAAAAAAGTAGAAAATAGCAAGAACCATAGTAACACACAGTCAGTAGTATAAATTTAAGCAAACATAAAGAGCAAATGTCTGCTATTGGAAAGCACAGGTAAAACTGGTTTACCAATGTACCAATAAGAACACGCAGACCGACCCAACTGGGGTAGGGCAGCTGTGACCACCACCCAGGGTCTCTAAACCTTCGAACATAAGAAAGCAGTAACTCAGCAATAGCAAAATCCTGAAATTATAAAATCAGAACAAGATCTGCAGAAACTTATCATAGATACAATTAAAGACCTGAAAAGTAAACAAGCATTGTTATTGCAATAAAGAATCATTACTGCGGCGGAGGAAGAACTATCAAGTAGCAAAGGTAGCGTAGGACAACCAAGTCTTCCTAGTACTCAAACTATATTATTAATGTTAAATCTAGCAAACAAAGATACTATCATCAAGGAGAGTCCTAGACACAGTGAAGCATGGACTGGGTTAAGCACTAGAAAGGTGCAAGTAAATGCCATACAGGTGGGTTACTTCCATCAGGTACCAGGAGCCTCTCGCCATGATATCAGATTTAAACTAATAATTTAATAACGCCTGGGTACTGGCTCCAGATGGTAGAAGACTGGTTCCAAATTATGTGGGTGACAACCGAGTAGCAGAATCTGCTACTCTAGCAATCACATGCTGGGGGCTGCCCATCCCAGAGTAAGGCTACTCAGCATGCTACAACTGCGATCACACTCTAATTGCAATTGCACTGCAATTAGAGCGTGGTTGCAGAAACTATGGAAGCATCCTGCCGGCGCAGCCCTGCTACGACAGCTGGGGCCCCATCACAATTTTTTTGATCGGAGCAGCTGCGTGTGACAACACACAGCCACCCCGAAAATGCAGCCAAAACGCCCCCGTTTTGCCGGCGCCACCCCGAAAAATGCTCTGACGCCGCCCCCCCACCCGCTTTGCAAACACCTCTGCCTGTCAATCAGCCAGAGGCGTTCGCAGTTAGTGCAACACATTCACATACACTGCTTGTGCACGCAGGACGGGACCTGTATGTGCGCACAGCAGGGTCTTCTCAAAAATTGTGGTGCAATCTGAATTAGGCTATTTATCTCAATTCACTTTCTCTCTCTCCGAAGCTTGGTATACAGGGATCTGTTCATAAAGAATGTGAAAAGAGAATTGTTACTTTTCAGTATATTTTGCATCAGTTCGATGCGACATATAGCTTTGGTAAGTAACAATTGATGTATACTTACCTTTCCGGGGAAGCGATCTGAAAAAGTACGCTCCCATGATCCTGTCTTCTGCTGTGGTCCTCCGGTCTTGTCAAGCTGGACCTGTGTGTGCTGATCAGGGACAGAACGAGTGGGTTCAGGTCACTTCAGATATACAGTATACACCAGGGATATGTGGTAAGGTAAATGGCTGAGGAGGCACTGGCTAGTACCAGAGCCAGATTTACACACAATGGGGGGAATTCAAATGTTTGAAAAGTCGGTTGGGTGTCTGTTTTTTCCTGTCTGTTAGATAAGGAAAAAAAATGCCCAACTGACTTCTCCAACAATTGAATATCCCCCAATATATGAGCCCATGGGTTCACATGGGCATTATACACAGGTGCAGCAGTATATACTGCTGGAAATTTGGTGAGTGTTGATCAGAGATGTGCTGAAAAGATAGGCAGTGCCTCACCTGCCATAGACTTTTTACTCCAGAGATTTGATATAAAATTAGAATAATATAAAGAAGATATTTCTAATATATTCTTTGTATTTTTCATATACTTTATATAGTCAAATCTCTGGCTTATACGTTAGTATGACAGGAAAGACTCTGCCTCACCTGCCTCACATCATTGGCACACACAGAACAAAGCTGCAGAGGGGTGGGGCAGCGGCAGAATGAGTGATCCAGCATATGCAGTGTCACAATATGCAGGGTCACAATATATGCTAGAAGATTGGGTCCAGGCTGTTGGGACTGTTTGAGATAAAGCAATGGGTTAAAAAGATCTATCAGATCTTTATTACCCATTGCTTAAACATTATAGACACTGAAGGGGGCAGATCGTCTGGCGAGGAGACACCTGATTGGGCAGTGACACTGATGACAGCGGAGAGAATGGGGAGAAGGTACAGAGACTGCAGTAACCATTGTCTTTTTCCTCCCTCTTAGTGCTCTCTACGCCATCTCAGTGGCAATTTTTTTAAAGAAGTGAAACAGAAAGTAGAGGATTCTGAGATTTCTCAACGGTAACCCCTTTTCTGAATAGGAGGTAGTAGTGAAAATCCCTGTTATCACTGCTAAAGGGCTTTTTACTGCTCCATGGGGGTAATTCCAAGTTGATTGCAGCAGGAAATTTTTTAGCAGTTGGGCAAAACCATGTGCACTGCAGGGGAGGCAGATATAACATTTGCAGAGAGAGTTAGATTTGGGTGTGTTATTTTGTTTCTGTGCAGGGTAAATACTGGCTGCTTTATTTTTACACTGCAATTTAGATTGCAGATTGAACTCACCACACCCAAATCTATCTCTCTCTGTACATGTTATATCTGCCTCCCCTGCAGTGCACACGGTTTTACCCAACTGCTAAAAAATTTCCTGCTACGATCAACTTGGCATTACCCCCCATGAATAGACCCCATAGACCCCTTTGTCTCCTCCCCCTCCCCTAGTGTAAGACAGCTTCACACTGCATCTCCTTCTCTACATTTGACAACTTCTCCCACATCTCCTCTCCTTTCCTTTTGTTGTAACAGCTTCTGTCTCCTCTTCTCTCCTCTGTGTTGTGAGTTGTGACAGCTTCTGTCTCTTCCCCTCTCCCATGTTGTGACAGCTTTTATCTCCTCCCAGGCTCTCCTCTCCCATGTTGTGACAGTTTCTGTCTCCTCCCCTCCCCTGTGTTGTGATAGCTTCTGTCTCCTCTCCATTCCCATGTTGCAACAGCTTCTGTCTCCTCCCCTCCCCTGTGTTGTGATAGCTTCTGTCTCCTCCCTTCTCCCGTGTTGCAACAGCTTCTGTCTCCTCCCCTTTCCAGTGTTGTGACAGCTTCCATCTCCTCCTCACCTCATGTGTTGTGACAGCTTCAGTCTCCTCCCCTCTCCCGTGTTGTTACATCTTCTGTCTCCAGTCCTTCCCCCCCCCCCCTGTGTTGTGACAGGTTCTGTCTCTTCGATCCCCCTATATGTTGTGACAGCTGCTGTTTCTTCCACTCCCTCTGTGTTTTGGCAGTTTTTATCTCTAATCCCCTTTGTTGTGGAATCTTTTGTATCATCATCATTTAACCCAATGTGTGTCAGCTTCTTTATCCTACCCATATGACAGACCTATTTCCCCGCTTTGTGTGTGATGACTGTCTCCGTCCCCCTCCTCTCTGTGTGTGATAGCTTCTATCTGCCCTTTCCCTCTACTTTGCATATAAACGCCTCTCCCCTGACTTTTACCTCCCGCCCCAATTTGTGTGAAATCCTCTGCCAACCAGATCCCTTCCATTTTTATATTAAAACTACTGTCTCCCCCTGCCTACCCTCAACATGTGACAGCCTAACCCTCTCTCCACCTCCCAGCCCTCAGCATGAGTGAAACTGTGGAGTCTATTGGGGTCATTCCTAGTTGATCGCACGGTAGCAGTTTTTTGCAGCCGTGCGATCACATAGTCGCCGCCTATGGGGGAGTGTATTTTATCATAGCAAGTGTACGATCGCTTGTGCAGGGGAGCTGTGCAAAAAGTTTTTGTGCAGTTTCTGAGTAGCTCTGAACTTACTCAGCCACTGCGATCACTTCAGCCTGTCAGGTCCCGGTATTGACGTTAGACACCCGCCCTGAAAACGCCTGAACACGCCTGCGTTTTCCACAGCACTCCCAGAAAACGGTCAGTTGACACCCAGAAACGCCTTCTTGCTATCAATCACCTTGCGATCGCCGCTGCAATCGCCTTCTTCGCAGTTCAGACCCGATCGCACCGCTGAAAAAAACTGCAGCGTGCGATCGGGTCGGAATGACCCCCCATGTACTAAGCCTTGGAGAGAGATAAAGAGGGCAGAGCTAAAGTACCAACCAACAAGCTCCAAATGCTGGGTACACTCTGACTGATATATCGACCGTTCAAGCAAACGGCCAATATAAAGTGAGTTTGTCAGCGGGTGTGTATTCCCAATATGTATTTTAAAGGCGTTGTTCACATACTGTTGCTGATAGGGAAGTGTGTACACGTAGCTTGATCGGCCTCTCAGTCGGTGAGACGTCGGGTCTGCTGACGTGTAGGTCAGGTGTGTACCCACCTTAACTGTCATTTCTTAATAATAGCCTGTAACATGGCAGTTAGGAGTTGATTAGCTGGTACTTTATCTCCATCAACTTTATCTCTCTCCAAGGCTTAGTACAGGGTCGTAACTAGACCTTTGTGGGCCCATAGCAACATTTTGAAAGACTCCCTCTGCGCTCCGTGAGAGTGATGGGGAGCAAGGGGGGAGGCGGTTTGAGTTTATGGGGGTCCACCCCCAGTGGATCCTGTGACAGCTTGCAGAGACACACATACACACAAACACACCCCGGACCCTGTGACAGCTTGCAGAGATAAACCCCCTGCACCCCTCCCCCTCCAGATGACAGCTGCATAGACACCCTCCCAGACCAAGGGCGGGATGTATTAACATACATCGCCGCCCCTCGCCGGTTACCGCAGCGATGTTGATCGCATATGTACTAACATATGCGATCAACATCGCGATGCGGTGACGGAGGCCCCCCGCGATACCTGTTAGGTGGTCTGCGGGGGGTCTCCGTCACCTCCCCGGGGTCCCCACACTGGCTAGATGCCGGGAAGCAGCAGCAGGCTGCCCCCGGCACCTCCTCCTCCCCCCTGCAGCCGGAAGGACGTCCGGCTGCGTTGCTAGGGGGAGGAGGACACTACCTTCCGGGTCCAGGGCAGCCTGGAGGAAGGTAAGCCAGGGGGAAGGGGGGTCGGCGTCTGCGGCGGGGGTCGACGGTGTCGGCGGGTTGCGGCGGTCGGCGAAAAGAAGCCCATAGGCTTCTATAGGGTTTCGCCATCCAGAGATGGCGAAACCCTGGACGCCGAAAACGCTGCGGTAGGGTCTTAGTAAATATGAAAATGCGGTAAAACCCCCGTTTTCGGGGGTTTTACCGCATTTTTGCTTTAGTACATCCCGCCCCAAGTGAGAGCTTGCACAGACCCTCTCCCACCACTGACCCGGTGTCAGCTAGCCCACCAACCCTCCTGAACCCTGTGAACCCCCCATACCAAGCAACAGCTTGCACAGACAGCCACCCCCCCCCCACCCCAGACCCGGTGACAGCTTCCAGGCACACACAACCCCCCCCCCCTCCCCCCAGACCCAGTGACAGCTTCCAGGCACACACAACCCAACCCCCCCCTCCCCCCAGACCCAGTGACAGCTTCCAGGCACACACAACCCACCTCCTCCCCCCAGACCCAGTGACAGCTTCCAGGCACACACAACCCACCTCCTCCCCCCAGACCCGGTGACAGCTTCCAGGCACACACAACCCACCTCCTCCCCCCAGACCCAGTGACAGCTTGCACAGACAGCCACAAACCCCCCTCCCCCCAGACCATGCACCTACTATAGTTACTTTACTAATTAGCTCTCTGCGCTATTTATTATGGTATGGCTGATATTCAAATGATCAAACTACAATATTTTACTGTATTTCATATGTTTTAATACACATAAAAAATTAGACTTAACACAAGGAGGTGGAGCCAAGCTACTCTATGCCCAGTTATGGACAAATTGTATTAACCACCTCCTTGTGTTAAGTCTATAGTATTTTTTAATACTGATTGTTATTATTTTACATTGTTCATGATATTTTAGACCGGTCTAATTTTTTATGTGTATTAAAACATATGAAATACAGTAAAATTTTGTAGTTTGATCATTTGAATATCATCCATACCATAATAAATAGCGCAGAGAGCTAATTGGTAAAGTAGCTTTGAGAATCAGCACAGGGAACACCTGTGCTAATTATTCTGACTTGAAGACCCCAAGTCAGTAGCTCTGTATTGCAGCTTGAAAACAATTAATTGATGATATATTAATTGAATTTAATTATCTATCAAGCGCCTGGTTGCAGTTTGTGTGACCTGCTATAGTTACACCACTGTGTGACAGTCTGCACTCTTTCTTACTTTCACTTTGCATTCCTCTGTCTCTATCCTCCCTCTTTTCCACATATGACAGCCTCTACAGCTGTTTCCTTCTACAGCCTTTCCCTCTTACTCCTATTCATCCCCCTATGTGGCAGCCTCATTTATTGGTGAGAGCTATTCACTAAATGGTGGGCTGAATATTGTGGTGGGCAAGGGCAGATTGGACATAGGCTTTACCAAGCCATTGTGCTATTGGGGTGCCCAGAGGCCTCCTGATATATTTTTTCAAACCACTTCTTTTTCCATTTTGAGTGCATTTTTATCAGGGAGACAACTCAGTACTGGAGGAAGGGCATTGTGTGGTTAGTCAGATGAAATTCCCTGTCCTTCCTCGTAGAGCAGGTGCTGGGAACCTTTTTTCTGTCAAGGACCATTTGCATTTTTTCAAAATGATTTGCGGGCCGTTTGTGACATACGCCCCCCCACCCCTCAGTACGTGTGCTCTCCTAAGAAAGTAGGCAGGGCCTCACACATAATGCCCACATTAGTGCTCCTTACACATAATGGCAACAGTAATAGCTGCTTATACATACTGCCCCCAGTAATGCCCACAGTAGTACCAGTTACACATAATTTCCCTAGTAGTGCCTGATACACATAATGACCCAGTATAGTGCCAGTTACACATAATGTCCCCAGTAGTGCCAGATACACATAATGCCCCAGAATAGTGCAAGTTACACATAATGCACCAGTATACTGCCAGTTACACATAATGTCCCCAGTAGTGCCAGATACACATAATGCCCCAGTATAGTGCCAGTTACACATAATGCCCAAGTATAGTGCCATTTCATATAATGTCCCCAGTAGTGCCAGATACTCTTAATGCCCCAGTATAGTGCCAGTTACACATAATGATCCCAGTAGTGCCAGGTACACATAATGCCTCAGAATAGTGCCAGCAGGGCACTCACCACCACTACATGACAGGTCCCATCCAGACTACTGCACACCACTGGTCCAGGTCCTGGGCCAACGTCGTACTGTAGCACAGCCATTCCTCCCACTCGCCCGCAGCCAGCAGAGCAGAACTCCATTGAGATCTCTCTCCAAAGCTGCCTCACATCACCGCCCGGAGTCGTCTGCCATGCACTGCATCATGGGAGATGTAGTTTTCTCACACTGTACATTCTATACAGTGCACAGTATGAGAAAATTAAATTTCCCATGATGCGCGGCAGATGTCTTTATACTCTGCGGCTGCCTTGACATGGCCCCAGGCTGGGCCAAATGCTTTTCTGGGCCACATAAAGCCCGCGTGCTAGAGGTTCTCCACCCCTGCCATAGAGGCTGTGTAGTCTATTGCTGTAGTACATTTGCTGCATGCTATTAGAACCTAGGTCTTCTTACTAATTAAGCATTTTGAAATTCATGCACTTAGTCTATGGCATGTATGGTAAATCAAAAGACACAGTTTGATGTTCTTATGATGAAGAATTTTGTAAGAAGCAGGATGGCCATACTGCTATGTCTTTGGGATTTAAAGATGTAGAAGCATGGTTAGAAGTGACAGAGCAGAGGAGGTTTGGAGGAATATAGCGCCAAGTTAGAACCAACTGGGGCGGCTAGAATGCAACAAGGCACAGTGCAGAAAGTCACAAAAAAAGAACATAAAGCGCTTAGTGGTCACGTATGAAATGAGTAGGTCTCAGCAATCCACATATTAAATGATTAAAGAATTTAATACAACAAAAAAATTATTAAAAGAACAAAACATTCCACATTTAAAATGTAAATGAAGATACAGTAAAATTGCTGCTTAAAGTCCTGCTCCCAAATGGGAATATTAGTCTGAATCAGATAGACAGTGCAGAAAGTGCTTTGTGTTCAATATCTCATAATGTGACGGAGAGCAAACTGTCGTAACACACAGAAATATGTTGCTCCAATTGGAAACAACTTGGCTGAATGCTTAGGTGGACACTGTGTGCTGTTAGTTCTTAACTCTGTACTGATGGGGAGGAAATACAGATGCCACTTGCTGCTATACTGTTGGTGCCAGGTACCAGGGCTGAGTACACTGTGGAAGGCTGGAGGCACTGATACCTGTGTAAGGGGGCCTCCTCTCCTTGACCACAGCTCCTGCTAGTGTTCACACTGCTGTCAAACCAGGGAACGCTGCAGACCTCATGTTCTGCGATTTCTGGTTTTGGAACTTCCGGCTCCCGGTTGTGCATTCCATCTGCGTTCCATGGGTCAGCTGACGCATTTCTCCACCCAACAGCACAGCAGTTTAATCAGAGGGCCTTGATAGCTAAGGTTAGTATTGAATCAGCTTTTTGTCTATTGCCTTTACATCCAGAATCATTCAGGTTGACAGATTTTTTATTAAAAGGGCAATATGTTGTAGGCCGCTGTTTACCCATGGGTGGTGCATTTCCTGTGATTTCTTTGAGAGGTTCAGTACCTTTCTTCAATGGTGTATTGAGGGAGGCCTTGGTCATACTTTGGTCACCCACTACTTGGATGATTTTCTGGTGATATGTCCTCAGGGTAACGGGATTTGTAGAAATACTGATTTTATTACAAGCTTTGTATAGGATTTATGGCGTGTCTTTTGCTCATGATAAGACAGAGGGACCTGTTTCCTGCCTATCTCACTTGGGCATTGAAATAGACACGATTTGAGGTTGCTGTTATTATCAATGAACAAATTACAGAGATTGATCGCTCAGCGGTAGCTTGTCTTTTTTCCAGCTAAGCATGTCTCAGGATTAGACAATTGCATCTCTAAGGTGATTTTGAGTTTGCAGTGGTTGAAATTAAGGCTTCAGGGTTAAAAATGTTGGTCTTCTGCATAGCAGATGATGAAGCCCGTTTAGAGGGACTGGCTGCCATGGCTATGGAACTATCCATTAGATGGTCCTAATCAGCAGCCTAGAAGGAATGAGAACAATTCCTCTCCTCCAGTTTCATACCTCCCAACATGACCCTCTCCAGGAGGGACAACATGCTTTGCTCCTGGACTTCTCTCTTAATTTATGATTGCTGGCACCTGTGTTGAACAGGTTAATGGATAATAAAGGTGTTTCACCACAGGTGATGGCAATCATACATTAAGAGGGAAGTCCAGAAGCAGAGCATTCTGTCCCTCCTGGAGAGGGTCATGTTGGGAGATATGCAGTTTATGTGCAGGTGATACTAACGAGTAAAGCCTGAGAACTTTTGTTTCGGGATCTTATATAAGCAGGCCTGCATTTTGGCTGCTCCCTCCGTGAGGGTGCAGCCAGGTCATATAGGAAGGAGTGTGAAGGAGGCAGTACGGGGCGTGGTGACACGATCTCATCATCGTAGCCCCACCTGCGCTTTACAATGCCAACATTAATGGCACTGTAAAGCGAGGGGCAGGGCTACAATAACACAATTTAACATGAATCTCATCATCCCCTTCTGTGTGACGGGATGCTGTGCAGCCACGGCTGCGCAAGGGGATGAGGCGAGTGGGGGATGGAGCATACCCTCCAACTGTACCTTTTTGCCAGGTACAGTACCTTTTTTTATGGTCTGCACAGATTTTTGACTCTCCAAACATCCATTGAAAGTATACGCCCCCTTTCCCCCTTGACCACGCCCCCTTTTCTCATTTGTACCGATTTTTATGTGTAAAATGTTGGAGGGTATGGATGCAGTGGGGGGTGATCGGCATGCGGGAGACTTGCCTACTTCCCCAGGGGGCCCAGGAGTGCCACCCGATTCTCAGGAGCCTCCTGGCCTTTCCGGTAGAGTAAGCAAGTATGAAGCAGGGTCAGTCTCTGGCATTGACTGGGATGGCTCTTGTTTGTATTTCTTATATTTATAAATGCTTTGGGAGGGAAAACCATATTTAATAATTTTTTCATTTCTAAGGCCATGGATGCCTGGGTTAGATCAGAAGAGGTATCCAAGAGACCTAGGACTGTTAAAAGACTTGATTAACTTCTTGCCCAGTGTATATATTCCAAGCAACACTTTCAGTAAGTGGCGTATTTTATCTAGTCCCCCAGAAAATCTACCAAAGATAAACCATCTGTCTGAACTGGCAGGCTTTCCACTGGAAGTGCTATCTGCTAGCAGCACGCCAGACTGTCAGTCCCAGGGGAAAGTGTTTTCTCCCCCTGGGACTGCCAGTCCGCACTGCCATTAGCAGAATTCGCTCCCAATGGGAAGCCATTTCTGCTTATATTACGTGTTTCCTGGCTTCTAAGGTCTGCACCTGATGCAGCCCCTAGAAGCTGTTTTTTTTTTGCGCATGCGCATTTTTCTATCTTAACAGAATTCTTCACACATGCACACTGGAGTTGGAAATCGGTGCTGTAGCCATTTTAATGACATTTAAGGACTTAATTATAATGCCAAAATTATCACTACTGTTAGGATAAGGTACTAATGTAGCGGGTGACCAATAAACAATAACTTTTGTTTTCCAATATTTTATTTAAATGAAGACAGGCTCTACTGTGTGACATAATGTGAATAAGTGCGACACAGGTTCTGAATTAGAGAGGGCGCTGGTGCGAGGCGGTAAGTGGGGGGCATGTATTGCAGGATGGAGCAGGGTTGAAGAGGCGCCATCCCCGCTCTGCTGTGATGGGCTGCTCCGGAGATCCGCTGACATAAACGACACATAGACATGAAGAGGCGCCATTCCCGCTCTGCTGCGCCGGGCCCCTCTGGAGATCTGCTGACATAAACCGGCATACACACATGCTATCCACTGCTGGTGCAGCTTCAGCAATTGAGACATAGAGGAGGGGAGCCATGACTGACTCAGCAGAGCAGCACTGCAAGTCTGGAAAGGTAGGGACAGCTATACATATATAGTACGTGTGTGTGTGTGTGTGTGTGTGTGTGTGTGTGTTGGACCATTGCAGTGTCACCCAATGTGTCTATGCTGGAGCAGTGCAGTGTAACCTTGTATGTGTGTGGTGTGTATATGTGTGTTCCGAAGCACTGCAGTGTCACTGTGTGTGTCTGTGTTGGAGCAGTGAAGTGTCACCCTGTGTGTGTGTGTGTGTGTGTGTGTGTGTGTGTATGTGTGTGTGTGTGTGTGTGTGTGTGTGTGTGCTGAAGCAATGCAGTGTTACCGTGTGTGTGTGTTTGTGCTAGAGCAGTGTAGTGTCACCCTGTGTGTGTGCGTGTGCTGGAGCAGTGCAGTGTAACCCAGTGTGTGCTGGAGCAATGCAGTGTAACCGTGTTTGTGTGTGTGTTGAAGCATTGCAGTGTAACCCAGTGTGTGCTGGAGCAGTGCAGTGTAACCCTGTGTGTGTGTGCAGGAGCAGTGCAGTGTAACTCAGTGTGTATGTTTTGTGTGTGTGTGTGCGCTGGAGCAGTGCAGTGTAACCCAGTGTGTGTGTGTGTGTGTGTGTGTGTGCTGGAGCAGTGCAGTGTAACTCAGTGTGTATGTTGTGTGTGTGCTGGAGCAGTGCAGTGTAACCCAGTGTGTGTGTGTGTGTGCACGCTGGAGCAGTGCAGTCTAACCCAGTGTGTGTCGCAGTGGAAAATGCAGGATTTTTGGAGTGGAGTTTCCAGATGCAATCCACAATCTCCGACTCTGCAGAGTATTGGAGAAACTGCGGGAGTCTTTATACACTGGATGCTGTGTGGAATGCAGTATTAATATTTAACACTAAAGATGGTTTAGACTCTATAGTATAGGCTGTATCAAAATATTTAAATAATATAAATAAGGTAAGTGGTTAGGAAAAGGTTAAACATATAACAATAAATAAATACACAAACATAATAGAACCAGTACTACACTTTCTAAGCACATTCTCTACCTCATGGTCAGGCCTCCTGTCTCTTCTTCCTGGAAGCTGCTCTCTGATCCAGTGCACTGATTGAGGACTCAGATCCACACACACAGCAAACTTGGTAGTAGAAGCTGCTACTACTGTGTATGTGCAGCAACTCTCCTCTGTCCCTTAAACTGCATGAAGTGGCGGCAGCTTGAGTAATCGTATCATATACCATTGCTATTGTTGTCGTAATTTGAGCCAGTTGCCAAAAGTAACGTTTGCCTATGGTGTGTGTGTGTCCTGGAGCATTGCAGTGTAACCCAGTGTGTGTGTGTAAGCTGGAGCATTGCAGTGTAACCGTGTGTGTGTGTGTACTGGAGCAGTGCAGTATAACCTAGTGACTGTGCTGGAGCAGTGCAGTGTAACCTGGTGAGTGTGCTGGAGCAGTGCAGTGTAACTGTGTGTGTGTGTGTGTGTGTGTGTGTGTGTGTGTGTGTACTGGAGCAGTGCAGTGTAACCTGGTGAGTGTGCTGGAGCAGTGCAATGTAACCGTGTGTGTGTGTGTGTGTGTACTGGAGCAGTGCAGTGTAACCTAGTGACTGTGCTGGAGCAGTGCAGTGTAACCTGGTGAGTGTGCTGGAGCAGTGCAGTGTAACCGTGTGTGTGTGTGCTGTAGCAGTTCAGAGTAACCTGGTGTATGTGTGTGTACTGGAGCAGTGCAGTGTAACCTGGTGAGTGTGCTGGAGCAGTGCAGTGTAAACTGTTGTGCGTGTGTTGGAGCAGTGCAGTGTAACCTGGTGAGTGTGCTGGAGCAGTGCAGTGTAAACTGTTGTGCGTGTGTTGGAGCAGTGTGGACCATGGGGGTAATTCAGACCTGATCGCTAGGCTGCGTTTTCTCACAGCCTGGGATCAGGTCTGAACTGCGCATGCATATGCACCGCAATGCGCAGGTGCGATGGACCACAGCAACACGGATCAATACATAGCGACGGGATGGTGCGAAAAAAGCTATCGCACAGGCGATTGCAAGGTGACCAACAGGAAGAGGGCATTTGTGGGTGGCAACTGACCGTTAAAGTCAGTTTGTGCAGGTCTGCTACACATGTGTTTGCACACTTGTACAGCTAAAAATAGGATTTTGGTACTTACCAGGTAAATCCTTTTCTTTGAATCCATAGGGGGCACTGGAGTACTCTTGGGATATGGACGGCTTCCGCAGGAACAGGGCACTGAATATTTAAATTTAGAACTCTCCACCCCTCCATATCCCAGAGTACCTCAGTGTTTTTTACTGAGCCGAACAGGAGCTATAGAGAGGTTGACAATGGAGAATTACATATAACATAACGGATTACAATAAAGTTGACACATAACGTTACTGACAACTAAACAGTTGGCACTATAACCGATAGAACTTGAAACTTTGAACCAGTCGGTGAAAATGTGTTACCATAAGATCCCCTGAACTTACCACAAACCAGGTAAAACTGCTCTGGGTGGGCGTCCAGTGCCCACTATGGATTCAAAGAAAAGGATTTAACTGGTAAGTACCAAAATCCTATTTTCTTTTTCATCCACTAGGGGTCACTGGAGTACTCTTTGGACGTACCAAAGCTTCCCACGTGGGCGGGAGAGCTGTTTGGCACCTGTAACACTAGGCGGCCAAAGCTAGATGCTGATGCTGCAAACGTATCAAACTTGTAAAAGTGCACAAACGTGTGCACTGATGACCATGTAGCCGCCCGGCAAAGCTGTGTCGTAGAAGCTCCATGGCCAGCTGCCCATGAAGTTCCCACAGAACGTGTGGAATGAGCTGTTACTGATGTAGGCGGCTGTAACCTAGCATGAAGGTAAGCCTGACGTATGGTCAGTTTAATCCATCTGGATTAGGTCTGCTTAGAAGCTGGCCAACCCATTTTGGCAGCATCATAGAGAACAAACAACGTATCCATCTTACGAACTGTAGACGTACAGGATACATAAACGCGTAGTGCGCGTACCACATCCAAAGTTCCAGAAACTTCTGTTAACACAGGAACTACTATTGGTTGATTGATGTGAAAAGATGACACTACCTTTGGCAAGAAAGCGGGATTCATCCGAAGTTCCGCTCTGTCATCATGAAACACCAAATACGGTGGCTTGCATGACAAGGCACCCAAATCTGAAACACGCCTTGCTGAAGCTAAGGCTAGGAGAAAAATTGTTTTCCAAGTGAGAAACTTAATATCCACTTGTTGTAAGGGTTCAAAATATGAAGACTGTAAGAAATCTAAAACCAGATTCAAGTCCCATGGTCCTGTAGGTGGAATGAATGGAGGCTGTACTCTAAGGACACCTTGCAGAAAAGTGTGTACAGACGGCAATAGAGCCAATCGTCTTTGAAAGTAAATTGACAAAGCAGAGACCTGCACCTTTAGTGTAGATAAACGCAGTCCTCCATCTAACCCCGTCTGTAGAAATAACAAAAGACGGGACAACCTATATAGGCACGCCAAATTCTGTAATAATGAGCTGCCGTAACTGGCTTCCTAGCACGTAACATGGTTGGTATAACCGATTCTGGAATGCCCTCTCTTCTTAAGAGGGCGGTCTCAACAGCCACCCCGTCAAACGCAGCCGCGCTAAATCGGGGTAAAGGAATGGACCCTGTTGTAACAGGTCTGGATGTAGTGGGAGAGGCCAAGGATCGTCTGCGAGTAGTCCGTGGAGATCCGAGAACCAAGCTCTCCGAGGCCAATGAGGCGCCACTAGAATGACTGTGGTGGACTCTCTTTTAATCCGTTTTAGCAACAGAGGGAGCAGCGGAAATGGTGGAAACAGATACACGAGGCTGTACGGCCACGCGATTCTGAGAGCATCCACCGCCACTGCCTTTGGATCTCTCGTTCTGGACACATACTGGGGCGTTTGGTGATTGTGGCGAGATGCCATCAGGTCCACTTGAGGGTAACCCCACCTTTGGACCAACATGTGAAAAACTGGATTTAATGCCCATTCTCCTGGATGAAAATCCCAACGACTGAGATAATACGCCTCCCAGTTGTCCACTCCCGGAATGAACACTGCCGACAATATCACTTGGTGATGCTCGGCCCAATTGAGTATTCGAGCTACTTCCCACATGGCCATGCGGCTTCTCGTTCCTCCTTGTTTGTTGATGTACGCGACCGCCGTCGCGTTGTCTGACTGCACCTGGACAGTCTGAGACCGAAGCATGTGCACTGCTTGTCATAGTGCATTGTAAATTGCCAGGAGTTCCAGGACATTTATAGACAGCAATCTTTCGTGATCCACCCAGAGACCCTGGAGCTGACAATTTTGAACTACAGCTTCCCAACCTCTGAGACTCGCGTCCGTCGTTAGAATTATCCAATTCCAGGCGCCGAACCATTTCCCTGCGGTTAGATTGTGTACTTTGAGCCACCAGAGTAGAGATACCCTGGCCCGTGGCGACAACCTCACCCTATGTTGAATCTGCAGATGCGAGCCCGACCACTGTGCGAGCACATCCAGTTGAAAAGGACGTGAGTGAAATCTTCCGAACTGAAGCGTTTCGAAAGCCGCCACCATTGTGCCTAAGAGGCAAATGCACAAATGTACCGAGACTGTGCGTGGCTTGAGCACTAATTGTACCAGATGACGAATAATCTGTACTTTCTGCTCTGGTAGGTAAATTCTTTGATTTACCGTATCGAGAATCATACCTAGGAATTGAAGTCGTTGAGACGGAATTAGATGTGATTTCTTGAAGTTGACAATCCAACCGTGCTGAACTAGTACATTGTACGTTAGCAGCGCATGTTGGAGGAGCATCTGTTGAGACGGAGCTTTGATGAGCAGATCATCCAAGTACAGAACTGTTATCACTCCCAGGGATCTGAAATGAGCTATCATCACAGACATCACTTTGGTGAATACCCGAGGCGCTGACGAGAGGCCAAACGGTAGAGCCTGAAGCTGGTAATGGTTCTGCCGTATTGCAAAACGCAAGAACGTCTGATGAGGTGGCCAAATCGGAATGTGTAGATCTAGCGCAATCATGAATTCCTGCGGCTCTAAACTTGCAATTACTGACCGCAGAAATTCCATCTTGAATCTGTAGTAAGTGACGTACTGATTGAGACCCTTTAAGTTCAATATTGGCCTGACGGAGCCATCCGGCTTTGGTACCACAAACAGACTGGACTAATAACCCTAACCTTGCTGTTGTACAGAGACTGGAATCAACACTGCTGAATCCAGCAGGGATTGAATGGCAATTTGCAGAACCGCCCTCTTGTCGTCCGACAGAGGCAGTCCTGTCTTGAAAAACCGCAGTGGAGGGAGACAGTCGAACTCTATTTTGTAACCTTTTAACACTAAATTGCGGATCCACCCATCTGTGGATGTCTAGAACCACGCCAAATGGAACGTCTGAAAGGCGTGCTCCAACAATTGGAGATCCGAGATGGGCTGGGAGCCCGTCATGCCACTGGCTTGTCGGTGACCTTAGCGTCCTGACGACTGGTGTTGGTTTGTTGGAAACCACGTCCTCGACCTCGTCTACCAGGCGTGGCTGTTCCTCTACCACAGCCCCGAAAGGGCTGAGGTCTAAAGGATCTGAATGCCGGACCAGAGTATTTCCGTCTTGGTACCGTCGGAGGCAATGGTAAGAAAACAGACTTTCCTCCCGTAGCCTCAGAAATCCATTTGTCCAATTCAGGACCAAACAACTTCTCGCCACGTAAGGCAATGCCTCTATACCTCTTTTGACCTCTGCCTCCGCTTGCCAAGAACACAGCCAGAGTGCTCGTCGTACTGTAACTAGCGATGATGAAATGCGAGAAGTGAGCTGACAGACGTCAGTAGAAGCTGTACATAGATAGTCAGCAGCTTCACAGATTTGATCAGCGAGAAGTATAAGGTGATCGTCACGTAGGGCAGACTTGAGTTCTGTTATCCATACAATTAGTGCCTTAGTGACCCAAATGCCAACCAACCCAGGTCTAAGCAACACTCCTGCTGCTATATACATGGACTTTAGCATAGCTTCTATTTTACGGTCGGAAGGGTCTTTAAGCGTAGTAGCCGTTGGCACTGGTATGGTTAATTTCTTTGTAAGTTTTGACACAGACGAATCCACCATTGGCGGATTCTCCCATGTAGATGTCACAGACTCTGTAAACGGGTAACTAGACTTAAATCGGCGAGGTATAGAAAACCGTTTATCCGGATTCTTCCGTGTTTCAACTAACATCTTATTAAGAGATTCCGAAACAGGAAAATACATTGGAGATCTTTGTCGTTTAGTAAATACGACTTCATCATTTGTCAGTGGCTCCTCAGTCTCTGTAAACTTCAGAGACTGACTCACAGCTCTAATGAGATTATCAATGCCTGGGCTGTCAAAATCTTCACTATGTGACTGCTGGTCTAATTCGCCCTCCTCACCCTCATCCTGCGCAGTGAGGTCTGGCATAGAATCATCAGAATGCAACATAGCAGAAACTGGTAAATCATAAGAAAAATGATATTTATCTCTTCTACCCAAAGTGGACTTGGACCTTTGGCAAGGCTGAGACCCCTCCGGTAGTTCTGGAGATCTCAACCGCAACTCAGATCTTGCCACTTCCCGCTCGTGTCGAGCAGCGGCCAATTCTGTTTGCAACCCAGCCGTGACATCTGTTAGCATAGCCCATGGAGGATCCGGGGATGAAACCGGCTTAGAAACCGGAGAGGAAATTGTATTCGTAACAGAATCCACAAAACATACTGAACATGTGGTAGATCCATCCGGTAACACACTCTTACAGACCTTGCAGTGAAACAGCTTTTTAGATTTGGCTGGTGCCTTACTCATTATTCAGACAGACAATACAATATATAAGGATAGACACTTGCACGACTCAGTAAATGTGTACTAAGGAGTGTATAATATATATATATATATGGCTGCAGTGCAGTGCATGTGGCCAGTACTATATGAAATCTGATCCAAAATTCCCACTAACACCCCTGCGCCATCCGGTGGAGTAGTGTTGTAGGACAGGAACGTTCTGGAATCACAAACAGGAATAACAGGAAGCATGGTTAAAATGGCCCCCATGCCATGCTTACAGTCCTAATCACAGTGCAGGGTATACTCCTTATAACCTGTAACTATTGCAGCAAAGTAACCTGTTAATATAGGCTTAACAGCCTATGTAATTATTGCTGTAACCCACGCAGCCCTTTGCTGATATTATGCATGCAGCCTTACTTTCCCCCCCTTCGTCTCCCTCCCCTGTGGCCTGGGTACCGCTGTCTGAGCGGGAGTTACCGGAGAGCGGGTATCCGACAGTCTGACATTGGGTGCAGGGAGCCGGGGAGCGCTGTAGTGGAGAGCAGTCCTGCAGCGGCGGCCGGCGGGTGTGAGGGGAGGCCGGCGGGTCTTAGCGGCGGAGGAGCGGGTCATGGCGGCACTGCTTGGAGCGTTGTGCTAATGCTCGTAAAGCGGCGGACGGAGCGGCTGGGCGGGCTGCCTGTTAGGAGCGGCGGGTGCGGGCGGCCTGTTAGGAGCGGTGGGTTTCCCCTCACAGCGGGGCGGCAGCGTGCGCTGACTGCCCCGTCCCCCCAGCATACCTTGTCCTGTAGTGAGGCTATGACGGGGCTTCTTTCTGTAAGCTCCGTTCAGCTCTTGCAGGTCAGGGAGTGAGCTGCTTGTGGATGTGAGGGTGCTCTATGTGAGGACCGACACGCCATGCGCTGCCTCCGCGCAGCGGCACTATCCCGGACCCACGTTTTTTTATAAACTGGGAAGATATGTGCTGAAGATTGTAAAAAGTGAAAATGAAAAATAAAAAATAAAAAATATTCAAAAGAAGTGTGGGAGCTCCACACAAGCCTTGTTGCTACTTCGAGTACAGAAAAAACACGGAGGTACTCTGGGATATGGAGGGGTGGAGAGTTCTAAATTTAAATATCCAGTGCCCTGTTCCTGCGGGAGCCGTCCATATCCCAAGAGTACTCCAGTGACCCCTAGTGGATGAAAAAGAAATACACTCCCCCAGTGGGCGGCAACTATCTGATCGCAGGGCAGCAAAAATCGCTGCCCAGCAATCAGGTCTGAATTACGCCCCATATTTGGTACCCAGGGTAGGAAATTTGTTTGTATGTATAGGAGGGGTGTACATAATCACAGTACATTGGGGTATGTGTATATAAAGGGTCATGGATATAGGTTCATTGGGGTGGTATGTGTGCATTGAGGGGCTATGAATATATGTACTGTACTGTTTATCAATGGTTTGAAGATTACATATACTTGCTATTAGTTCACTTTCTTGCAATTTTGTTTTTTGGCACTTTGGCCAGATTTTCTTTTCACTGTAAGAAGTAAGCAAAGTCTTAGGTATATTTTGTGTGGATGGTTCTTAAATAAATACTGATATTGATGTTGGAATATGTCCAGACCAAAAAATTTCAAAATCGATTCAACATCGAGGGGTAATAAGCTTATTTTGTACACGAAGAAAGTGTATAGGGGGTGATTCAGATCTGATCGCTGCTGTGCGTTTTTGCACACCGGGCGATCTGGATAAACTGCACATTTTCGCACCATTCTGGTCAGCGACAGAGTGGTGCGAAAATTCTAATCGCACAGCCATTTACTTGCTGATTGACAGGAGGCCGTTTGTGGGTGGTAACTGACCGTTTTCTGGGAGTGTCAGGGAAAACGCAGGCATGCCAAAGTGTTTTCAGGGAGGGTGTGTGACATCAGCCCCGGACCCGATCTGCCCGTTCTGATTGCACTGTAGGAGTAAGCCCTGGGCTGCGCACACACTGGAAAAATCATTAGATGGTGAGTGAGGTGCGAATGGATTTGCAGCTGTCTGCTGAGGGAGGGATTTTTTGCAGCTCTTGCACATGCAGTCGCACACTTGCACGGCGAATATACACTCCCCTTGGGCGGTGACTATCTGAACGCAGCACAACAAATGTAGCAGCCCAGCGACCATATCTGAATCACCGCCATAATGTGATCAACAATTTTGCATGATCATCATCAGTTCTATACAGAACAAGCCAGTGTTTAAGTGAGTGGAATTCGTGTTTCCGTGTTCTGCAGATGTATGTAGGCAGATGCCTTTATGTGACTAATCAGATATCTACCCCTACTTGTAGAACACTGACCTCTGGATCTGGAGAGACTATTTATAGATATCAAAAAAATAATAACAAAATGTAAAATATTTTATGAAAATGTTTATTTCAACTGTATCTTTGGAATGTAGTAGTCATCGTTTGGGATTTAAATTACAGTTCTATTTTATGTGATATTATGCAATTCAATGTCCAAGAATACAAATGTCATTCAAAGTTAAGGCTTTGCAGTTCATTCCAAAACAACAGTTTACAAGTGTCATATTGTCATATAAAATAAAAATTTCTGTAAAAAAATTTGCACAAAAGTTCATGATGATACAAAACATGAAGCAATAATATACCAGTAAAATGAAATCATTTTACTACAGAAAAGTTTTTTTTAATAGTTTTCAATAAAGAAAAAAATATGTTATTTTACATTTTAAAAATTATGAAACAATTAAAAACAAATATAAATGAACAATTTTCTTTAACACTGCCTTTACAAACGAACCCCTTTACCCCAGCAAGAGAGAGCGGCAACGACCTGCCACGCAAACAGATACTGCCCTCTTTGACTGATAAAAGGGTTAATAACATTATCAACATAGAATTTTAAATATAGATTTCAGTGCAAGGTTCCTTTCTCTCGGTTCTAAAGATTCAGTATCATTTTTCCACTGTTCACCTCAACTCATGCAGATATGAGCGAGTGCTGAAATATATTATGGACAAAAGTTGCTTTTGATTTATTTATTTATTTTGCCATAAACTTTCAGCAAAATGAATAAATGCAAATGAAGACAATATACAAACTATACATGAAGAGGCTGGCGAAAGTGCCCAAAAGTTTAAATTAAAATGATAGTGTCCAGCAATGAGTGGGCGCTGTTTAAAAGCTTTTATTTTTTTAGTTATTTATTTATAGGAATTATTCACCTAAAATTATTAAATGTAATTTTCTGTCAATTACTAGTGTTACTAAATATTCCTAGGCTCTGGGTTTAGTCGCTACAGAACATAATAAGGAAGTTTCAGACTCCATGGGGCAAATTGGATTTCTATTTAAGATGGGATGTTGCCCCTAGCAACCAATCAGAATCTACTTCTCATTTATCTAGCACCTTCTAGAATATAATACCTGGATTCTGATTGGTTGCTATTGGCAACATCCCATCTTAAATAGAACTCCCATCTTAGTAAATTTACCCCTCTGCCTATTTGATACAGTAAGTTTGTATTTATCTAATATCAATGATAAGACATTAATGTATAATTTTATTTTCATTATGTCACTTAGATTCTACAAAGGAGTATCTAACCCTAGTTAAGCTAACCCCTGCAAGAATCGAGCCATTGTTTTTGGTTCTGCCTACTAATCCTTCTTGTTTCTTCCAAAAAAACACTCCTGCTAATGTTGTCCCTTTGTGAAGGTCTTCCAACTTGAGAGCATTGTGTAGTGTAAAGGGCATCAGATCATTGGACATCATTCGGCTTCTGACCAGGTTTGTAGTCCAAAAGACCCGACAAAGAGGAGACATTTATAAGTCCCAAGGTTCGTTTACATCCTTTATAAAGGCACATCTTCATAATGTCAGTCTCTTGAGTCCTCTGGTTCTAGGCATAATGAAGCAATATTAATTTTCTAAGTTAAATTATTGCTAATTACAAATTTGGTTAGGACAGACATTGCCTATTTGATGACATAGGATAGATAGAAATGTAGCTATTCTACTGTCTCTTTTTTTGTGTGATGCTTTTGAGATGTTACCAGGTAAATGCCAGTGTAGTATATAATAGCCAATAGTGAAATCCTTGCTGTTATTTTGATATAATGGTTAATTATATTATTAATTAAGAACGACACAGGAAAGCTTCACAATTCTCTACTCACCAGGAGTAGGGACAATAGTTACAATTATTTGGGGGAAGGAGGGAGTACAATATCTAATAAAAAAAAAAAAAGTAATAAATAAGAATTCATGTAACTATTAATCGTGAATATGCGGAGCCTAAAATACTACTGCTTATTAAAACAAAATAAAAGTGGTAAATGTACAACTTCCACCAGTAAAAGAAAACTGCCATGAAACATACAGTACAAACAAATGTGGCGAATGATGAATGTGATTCAATGACCATATTATATATATATATATATATATATATATATACATATATATACATGATAAGTAGACACAGTGGAGACAGTCGATTTGTGTTCTGAACTAAAATTCATCCTATCAATTCACAAACAATTATTGACACGTTGTGGTCATATTGCATTGGGGTCACATCACTTTGGGTCATGCCACGGTCCTAGGCTTGCCTAGCACTTCCGATGTACTATGTTCCCCCCACTAACCTAAAAATAACCCTGTATTGCCGTGTGAACCAATGACACCCGGTCCTAAATATTGACACCTTCCAACAACCCATGGAGTCAGCATGAAAGTCCTTACTTTCAGGATGGCAACACAGTCCTTGAAAATCAGGACAGCCCTGCATAAATTCCTATAATATTGATAAATTCTCAGCAATACCACCAATTCCTAGCACAATGATAACCTGGATTTTCATTATTATTGATCCAATTTTTTTTTATGGCATATTTATCATTTTTAGAACAGTAATATTTGTCACAACCCTTTTTCTCTCTGCTTGATGCATTGTATCATGAGATGATACTAAACTAATACTACATATTCATTAACTCAAGTACAGTGGGCAATACACAAGATTGTTCAGTACTTCTTTTACTGATAAACGTAAAACATCAACTTGTGACGCTTATTCAATAACATAGTGCAAATGGCATTTTTGCGCTGTAACACACAACAACCACAACAGCTCTCATTCGCATGACTTCACTACACTATTAAAAGCTGTCACCTTATTGGCTGTTGTGGGTTACAGCACATCATTGCTCTTTGCTCCGGGAAACTAATCCCTTAAGTTTTGCTTATTTTATTTTTTTTTGGGAAAAATGATACCGAGGCTTCTGACATCCTGATAGAAAGCCAAAGTTAGACTTTGTAGGGTTAATGTATGAAATTTCCCTTATTTGATTTAACAAAAGTATGATCTCTGTATCACTTGTATGAGCGACAGAGCTACATTTTGCCTATGAGTTTACGGCAAAAAAAAATTACATTGTCTACTCAGAGTTGAGTATAAATTGTTAAATACATTCTACAGAGGAAACAAAAGAAATGGGATATTGCAGCTTTTTACAGTAAAGTTGTGGATTAGAGTTAAACATGAATAAACTAAAAAAATATTCAGAAATAAAAGCTTTTTAGCCGAGTTGATGGTTCAACCATAGCCCTTGCCTTTTTATAGGCCATAGGGGATAAGATTTTTGGCCACTGTAGTACACAGTAAGAGACAAGGGCCTATATGAACATTCAAAAAAAATCCCAAAAACATTTTTATAATCAGATAGAACACAGTCAAAACTAACACAAACACAAAAAGGCACTTGAGAGGACATCCACTAAGCCAGTGCCAACATCAATTCTTTAAGGGTAGGTCATACCCTCTATTGCCCATTCCATTTGATGATGGTGCATGTACTGTTAAGACGTTTTAAGCACTATGCTTCAGAACAACACTGAAACACAACAATAATGGATAGCTTTGCTTTAAAAATGCCCAAAAACATCATGGTGGCACATTTTAGAACTTCCAAAGCCTTTGTTACAGCACATACAAATATGCACAAACATGAAAAGATTTGTGCTGTGAGTCCTATAAATTGGAGTGAGGGCACACACCACTATGTGTCCATGTAAAGAACCTCGCTCAGGATCATTTTGTTTCAGCACTTTGGGTTCTGTGCACAACCAAGAATTATCCGCAGCAGGAGAACGCAACAAAACGAAACAGAGTTTACAAAACCATAAAATTGATCATAATTGGTCTCAACACCAGCATCTAATTATAAAAAAAAAAAAAAACATAACAGAAACAAAAACGAAAAAGCCAGCTGTACATGATTCAGATTGTATATACGTTCATAGTTTTCAGGTATATTCACTGAAGCTCCTGAGAGAAGTTTGGCTTCACGTCAACCAACGCATTTTGTAGCCTAAACAGTAAAAGATCATCGGTGCGTTTCCACCAAAAATGACTTTAGTCTTTCCACTGAATGTATCTGCAACATTATTTTCCTATTGCTGCTTCATGCCTCTGAATATGAATTCTGTGTGTTTAGTTTGTCCTTTTTCAACTTGACACCATCCACAAGTTCGAAATTGTAATTTTCTAGGGCAGATAAGTTTCTGTCTGACATTCCATTGTGCCAACAGGCACAGTACAGGACAACTCCACATATGGCACCTAGTAACACTCCCAGGGCACTCATTGCAATGATGGTGATAAGAATGGGGTCCAATGTCTTGAGTACACTGCCTGGCTTCTTGGAGATGCTCTCGTTAAATTTTTCATTGCCAGGATAATTAGGTGTGATTCCTGAAACAAAGAATGACCAATTTAAATATACAGGGTTTTTTTTATCATTAATGATTTATTTTCTAGTGTTGTAAAAGCTCTTAGGTGTGTATATATATATACAATATATATATATATATATATATATAGGTATATATATATATACTGTATATAGTAATTAATTCCAACATTCATAAAGATCAATAAAACAATGACAGAGTGTTTTTTGGCTTGCAGATAATATATATATTTCCAAGATTTTTGTTCTCCAGAATTATAATTTGTAACCTACTAACCAAAGAAACTCATACAGTTTAGGGCTAAATCTACTAAGCTACTCTTTTCAAAGAACCACATCTTCAGTTGTTTCGGCCACTGGATTCAAAGAGATAATATTCAATACAAAACCAGATGTATTTAATATAGAGTCTGTAGGGTCAGTGGCCTCATGGGAAGGGGGCATGGTCTCACAGCACACCCTTTTTTCATCACACTGGGGGCATGCACAATAATGTACTGTGCAGACTCCCGGTCACTGAGGAGGAGCCGGCATTTTAGTGTCACCCACTCGTAGGGTGATACCCGCTGTGGTCCACACCCTCCTGGTGACGTCAGTGAGTACGCTTAATGTAAAAAAAAAATCTCTTATTTGATTTCAACAAATAGATTATATCTTCTTCATTATTGCTTAGTCCACAGCAAAATATTCATTATTTCTGCACAGTGTAAGTAAAGTGTTAAGTAAAAATTTGGATATTGCAGCATGTTTACATTACAGTCACAGATTTTACCTAAAAGCAAACAGGAATCGAATGTACTGAAATAAAAGTGAAGAAGTCAGGTTGATGGTGGAACTGTAGTCTGAAGTGTAGAAGATACTAGACTATGATGGGACACTGTATTTTCCATTTCAGTCTTTAGTATTACAGGTGGGAAGTAGTGTCTCTGTTATAAAATGGTCCCCAGCTACAACAGCCATGCCATAAATATATTTTACAACTTATAAGCTGTCCAGGTATAGACTGACCCTACTGCTGTAGAAATTGGATAAAATACACCTGTATAGCCCTTGGTCAAGAGGCTGGATTACTTCCGGCATCACCAGGGCCGGTTAGTATGTTTAAATACGACGGCACCTTCCACAATGCCCCAAAAATGACCCTTTCACTTTCCATGAGATCTTTATAAGGGTATGAGTGGCCGGCGGTCGGGATCCCGACCGCCAGCATGCCGGCAGCTGGGCGAGCATGCCACGCTGCGGGCACGGTGCTATTTATTCTCCCTCCAGGGGGGTCGTGGCCCCCAAGAGGGAGAATAGTTGTCAGTAGGCCGGGTGTCGGGATTCCGGCGCCGGTATACTGAGCGCCGGGATCCCTACAGCCGGCATACTAAATACCACCCCTTTATAATGCAATGCACCCATTTTCGGATATATCATAATATAGCTGCTGATACAGCAGAGTATGTGGCCAGCATTACATTACATTACATGTAATAGCTGTACCACTTTACAGTGCTATCTCAGAAAATAGGAATACCTGGTTTATTATGTGTAATATCCTCAGTTCCTGGTCCAGATTCTGATGGTTCAGAGCCTAAAAAACAGAATTAATATTATTACAATGACCAGTTAGAGTCTACAACATCTGAATTCAGTTAAGATGTAATTTTGTTTTGCAAATAAATAAATAAATAAATAAATAAATAAATAAATGATGTCTGACAGTGACAGGGACTGATGTGACTCCAGACTGTTACTTAATAGCAGTCAGATTTCAGTTTAGACTGCTGTCACGGTGTAAATATTAGTGCAGTCTGCATCTCAAGCTGTTCCTTATTAAAAAAATAAAGTCATAACAGCCACGGAATCCACAAGTGTGAAATCCAAAGCTCTTAAAATGTAAAAAAAACAACCAAAATACCTCCCACATGTGTACTGAGACAAGAAGTTCTGCAAATCTGAATTATTTCCTTCTGATACTTTTAATGTATTTCTCTTTTTGATACTGTATCAGCATGGTCATTTTCTAATAACAGTTTATACTTGTAGTCATGTTCTATGTCTTTATAACTAGTAAATACAGCTGCGGTGTGCTCTTTTCTACATTTTGTTTTTCCTTAATACACCTGGCTAGGTAACACAGTATGAGACACAGGCCCTCATTCTGAGTTGATCGCTCACTAGCTTTTTTTCGCAAAGCAGCGATCAGATAGTCGCCGCCCACGGGGGAGTGTATTTTCGCTTTGCAAGTGTGCGATCGCATGTGCAGTCAAGCGGGACGACAACGTTTTTGCAGTTTCTGAGTAGGTCTGGACTTACTCAGCCCTTTCGATCACTTCAGCCTGTCCGGTCCCGGAATTGACGTCAGACACCCGCCCCGCAAACGCTTGGACACGCCTGCGTTTTCCAAACACTCCCAGAAAACGGTCAGTTGACACCCATAAACGCCTTCTTCCTGTCAATCTCCTTGCGATCGATTGTGAGAATGGATTCGTCGCTAGAAGCATTGCACAGCAACGATGCTGTTTGTACCCATATGACGCGTGTGCACATAGCGGTGCATATACATGCGCAGTAGTAACCTGATCGCTGCGCTGCGAAAAAAACGGTAGCGAGCAATCAACTCGGAATGAGGGCCACAATAGCTTGTTAGTACCAGGACTGCAGATTGCTGTTTATGTGCGTCTTCACTTTGCATTCCATAAAGTAGCAAGCAGTGTCAGACTGGGGCATGAAGGGCCCACCGGGGAAATGCAGTGCTAGGGGCCCATGCTTAAGGGTGTGGCCAGGGAATAGTGGAGGTGTGGCCAACCACCACAGAGGCTGGGCTAACCTTTATGACAATGTACCAGATTAATAACAGCAATGCACTGTAGAAAATACACCATAGTCCTGTGCAGTATAATGTAACATATGTATAATTAAAGTACACTAGGATATAGTTTGGAACCTAATCCCTAGAGGAGGAGGTGGGCCCACAGGCAGAGGAGGTGGGCCCACAGGCAATGGGGCCTACCGGGGGTTTCCCCTGTTCCCATGTGGGCAAGTCCGAGCCTGGTAGCAAGTTAGCGGCCCACTGGCTAAGGATACTCATTATATCCAGGCCAAGGTGTGCACTAACTTACAAACGTCTGAACTTGACTTCATCACATACCTTTGCAGTGTTCAGGAGCAATGTTATTGGCAATAATAATATCATCCACAGCAATTCCTCCAGTACTTCCTTTACCAATTGTGCCCTCAACAACCACCTATGTAATTGAAATACAATGTATTAAAATAAGTAAAACACTACAGATTACACCTCATAGATATCACAGACAGCCTTCAACTGAGCCATCAGATATACTTACAAAAGATTTATGACAACAAATAATAAATTGGCACCTACCTAATCATGCAGTTTAAATGGAACATTCTAATGACTTTAGGATGACAAAGTATACAATAACTGCAGTGTTCCGGTCGTGAAAGAGTTAGTAAAATGGAAACTGGGACTACTACAGTATTTACATGCCAGCTCTTATGAGAAATTTACTGAAAGACATTCAACATTTTGCAATTTCCGAAACCAATAAATCAATATTTTGAAATGATAAAATGTCTTGAAAACAAATGTTCTGTTCTTCAGAAGACATTACTAATCCTTGTATTGAGAATCAGAGCACCTAAGCATAAACAATTAGTGAAATACTGCTGCCTATGAAAAGCCGCCAATAAGCGTGTGCAGAAGTAGCAGACTTTATTACAGTGCCTGGTGCACCTTGGCTAATGATAAAGGTGACAGATCTTTAGGGCCTGTTTCATGTTTGTAAATAAAGCAAAAAGGCAAGCAACTGGGCAAAACAATGCTGCACTGCAGTTGGGGCTGATGTAACATGTGAGAGAGATTTATATTTGGGTGGGTTGTATTGTTTCTGTGTGCAGGGTAAATACTGGCTGCTTTTGCATGTAGCCCACAAATGTTGGACAGGTTTATTTTTACACTGCAATTTAGATTTCAGTTTGAACATTCCCCACCCAAATCTAACTCCCTCTGCACATGTTACATCTGCCCTACCTGCAGATGCATGGTTTTTCTCAGTTGCTTGCCTTTTTGCTTTACTTACAAACATGAATCAGGCCTTTAATTAGAAAAATTGTGAACAGTTAATGTTGTTTTAATAATTTGTTAATTTACTATTTAATGGCTGTATACTACACAATGGCTGCAGGTTAGGTTATACAACGTCTGCAACTCCATTCTCCATTCCGTTTCACTTGTTGCAAATGATTCCAACTTTCCTTTGTATATTGTGGATGCTCCTTGATAATCTAACGCAGTAACTACCGTATTCACTGATCACTGCTAGTGAAGCTTAATCTGGGTACCACACAGGTAAACAGACTGAGGCTGACCATACCCGATATCGTTTCATCGACTTGTGCAGGAGAACTTGAGCTTTTCTCCAGTGGTCGTCGTGATATTCACTGTCACTAGCAATCCACAGCAGCTGATCAAATCCTTCTTGTTTTTCATACTCCAGTTTGATGCTCAAAGAGCCAACATGGGACCCGGACATGTGGTACCAGAATGTCATGCATTGGGCAGATTTCAAGGAGGCGACCATGGGACTTAACAAGCGGGCGACTTTACCTCTGTGTCTTTCATCAGCTTCAGAGTATATGAAATTGCCATCTCCTGAGAAGACAGAGTTAATGTATTGTTACTGACAAACTGACAATGGTATACAATGTCCACTTTATTGCTTTATGAGGCATCAGATATGGTGCCCTTAAGCTGTGTTAACTAAACTACCATAAACAGTTCTTTTAGTGCACAGGCCTCTGCAGAAGAAACATGGTAACCAGAATCACATGTTCCAACAAGATAGAATCACTGACTGAGATGTATCCAAGAATAATGTTAGTCTTTTCACAAGGAACCTCTACATCAGAGCTGGCCAAACCAGTCCTCGAGATCTACCAACAGTTCACATTTTCCAGACTACCTAGCTGGTGCACAGGTGTAGTCATTACTAATTAAGATGTGCTGCATTCATTCCTAACTGACAATTCTACAGATCTGGGGTAATGGAGGTGTGAGGTGTGGTGCCTCTGGACTGGCTGAGCTGGATGGCTTTAGTGTGGCAGACCTTTACATTCTATTAACACTTTTCACTTATTAATTTTTTAACACTATTTCTCTATTTTAATTACATTTCATGTTTGTATCACCCTCTCTATAGCTTCGGCTTCCTAAATACTAATTTATTAACACTATAGTTTTTTCACTGGTATGCTACGCTGGGCTTTCTGGCTTATGCTAGTGTTTTGGGGTGCCACACCCTGCACATAGATATAGCGCTAGGGACCCCAAATATACAGATACGCCTTGATGCGGCTTTGGGGCTTAACCACACATTTGCGCAAATATGTGTAACGAAGATCTCTGAATTCTATTATTATGTGCACTGGCGTTTCTATAATGGGTGCAGCGTGTGCGGTGCACACGGGCTCCTGAGTCCAGAGGGGGCCCCCACCGCACACACTGCACCCATTTGTAAAATCCTTACCCCTCCGAAGTCCAGCGCCGGCATCCGCAGCGGCACTAGAACACGGCGTTTTGCGCATGCGCAGTAGAGAGATCTCAGGGAAAATGGCTGCTGCGCCATTTTCCCGGAGATCTGCGCATGCGCAGTAGAGTCTGAGCCCTCTAGTGCTCAGACTCTACGGCGCTCCGGGCAGAGAGGAGGGGGCCCGACGGAGGAGGCTGAACACGGGCCTCCTCCACTCTTAAAACGCCCCTGATTATGTGGGATTTATATCTGGTAACTGTTAACATTCAGGGTGCTGGGGGAAACCAATTGCTTTTTTTCCCAATTCTACAGATCTCCAGGAGGCCTGGAAAACATGAACCGTTGGTAGATCTCGAGGACCGGTTTGGCCAGCCCTGCTCTACCACAACTGTCTCGGTTTGTGTACTTAATATTATTCCACGAAATAAACAAGAAATAAAACACAATTTAGGATTACAAATACCAAGCTACTGTATAGCTGTTCATGTAAATCATTGTATTTGTAGCAGTCTTACAGACATGTTACAGCTGCTTGTTAACATGACCTAAAGTCACAAGTGTGAACTCTTAGGGGTATATTTACTAAAGTCCGCCAGTGACTGACATCACAACTGAGCAGGCACATGTAAATACTTTACAAAGTTGTGACATCAGGCACATCACATCAGGCTGACGATCGGTAAGTATCTATGCACTTACCGATTGTCAGACAGGTCTGCGGAACACTAGCCTAGTGTGTACCCAGCTTTACTCTCATCTACCTGCTGTCTTCAGTCTAAGTTGTGCCATGAAGTCTGGAACAAGCGTTCATCAGAGGCTGAGCTGGATATTTCTGTACTGTTCTTTGGACCTCATACCAAGAAGCGGCATTAGAGGGGGATACTGCCTATTAGCTGGTTTCCTTATATGCAGCAGCAGCTAATACATTACAGATATAGGACAGAGATATTGCACTTGGTTGCAAAATGAGAAAATGTTTATTAAGAAGAAATCTAATACATAAATCATCTGCTGTAGATTACAGTGAAGTTTCTAAGCTCTGCTTAAATGACTGTGCTATTTTACTCTTGATCAGCTCTGTGGAAAAGATAATCAGTCTATTTAATGCTTAGCTGCGGGGAAGTGTGTGGCATACTGTCCAAAATGAAGAAAGCTTGGCCGTTCAGCTACATTAGATCATGTTTCATTACCAGCTCAATTCATCAAACACAATGTTAATTTTCTGCATGCTGCCCATCAAACAGGAGGGGAGAGAATACAAACAATGATGTCGGGGAGTGAATTGATATTAAATTACTTTAGATTTTACTGCTGTGGCCTAGGACAGTGATACTGCTGACGTTCTACTTGTAACTGTCATTGTTGGCTCCATCTATCAACATGACCCTCAATGTACAGCGGGCAAATGGTAAAAGGGCATCTGCAGTAGTGAACCAAACTGACATATGCAATAAATTTTCTTCCACTAGATGGCAGTATTATGGCACCTAGTGTAAGCTGTGCTGGTACGATCTCCTTCTAAATAATAATGAATATCTGACAATGGCAATCTTACCTGTGTGATCCTGCACTGGGCCAGTTTTGCTGTTTAGTACTATCCACTTGAGGCCTGGGGTGTTATCGTGTTCCCATTGACAGATTGTTTTATGTGATCCCCATCCAAACGTACAATCAAGATCACTTTGTGGAGGATCTGTAGAAACACAGAAAATGCAGTGTTATTGAGGGACAGTTGCTATATTGTGGTTAATTTGTGGATGAATTCTCACTATGTTGTGAGAAGATAATATACATGTGTGATTTAAACGGTATGTGATGAAGTGTCATCATAAAACTTGTGCTGAACCAATATTCATGATATTACAGCTTATGAATACATGAGAAAGCAGCAACATCACTTTATTCATCAATTAAGTTATTGGTCCATAGTGCACTAATATATTGCATTCTCACTGATGTGTAATACATACAAAGGACCACTAGATGTCACTGTGAACAACGTTTCACAATTTGCTTCGGCACAATGCCAAAGCAGGCTGGAAAACCTTCTTGTGTACAGCATGGGAGCTGGAATAGATGACATTATGATGAGATCCTATAAAATGGTGTGCTCTTTAGTCCAAGCTTCCGAACAGCCTTATACAATGTAATTGCTTTCTTTTTTTTTCCCTATAGGCTTAGGAAGATGAATAGAAGGATGTGTGAGACAGATAAAGCTAATCTTGTTTATGTTTTTGACTACTGCCGCCTGCTGCAAAAATCATGTCCCCGACATCCTCCCAATTCCCTGGCTACTAGTTTATGCCCAAGGAAGGAAACACCCACCTGAAGGAACAAAAAATATTCTTCCAGGAATGTTGCCGTTGTTAACAACAAAGTCATATAAGGTCTTAGAAAGCAGACTTCCTTCCCTGGCTATTTTTTATATAATACAATTGCCTTGATGAATTTTCTTAACCGTAAAGCTGCTTCCTCAATAACAGTATTCACATTCCGTCTGTCCTCTGTCTCCCATTGTAAAGCCTACAGAGAAGGCTCCTTTAACATTGTTGAACACTTCTGGCGCCCAGAGAGTTAGATGTGTGGAGTGTGTTTCCTCTGAGTATTGTTCTCTTTACGCTCAGAAAACACACACCATACATATGAATACATAAATGCAGAAAACTCCTAGATGTGTGCATTCATACACAATAATATCTGCAACACCCCATTACATAGACAATACCCAAATTCACCATACTGAGGGGGGGAGGGGGCGACACCATATCTGGGGCATGGGCCTGGCAGGGTAGCACAGCCACGCCCCTTTCAGCAGTATTCACAATGGGGTGTGGTCACTCCACCACACACCTAGCCATGCCTCCCAGTAGTATCAGAAACCTAAGGATCTGTGGAGACCCTGACTTGGTACTCATGGTGGTCAGCCTAAATTGCATAAGGTACATAGGTCACACATTTGTCTGTCATTAATAAACAAACAAACAAACAAACTGATTATAGTGACATCAAACTGACACTATCAAACTGTAGATAAGCTCATTATCAGTAAATGAAGGGCCTGATTCAGAGATGGACGCTAATAATATCACTGCTGCAAATGTGTACATAGCGGCTGTACAAATATATGCAAATGTTGAACCCAATGAGATTTGTATTGAGGCATCCAATGACAGCAAATCCAATTGACTGCGTACAAAGATGGAGATCAGATGATTATTAGAGTTCTGAGTGCCCTATGGAAACACAACATTTTGGCCCGCCCCTCTACAAATAAGTGCCAAATTGCGCTATTTTCCCCCATGAGGGGGTGGGGCCTAATGATGTTATCAGCCCAGCCCCCATCACTGCCCATCTGCATCTCCTCTCCGGGGCTTCTCCTGGAGAGGAATCAACTAAAGTAGGAAAGTATGTGGAGATTTATAATGGCCGCCAAAATTGAGACGCCTGCGCCATTGTGTCTGCATACAGGATCACATTTGCGGTCTGGAACACTCCCCCAAAAAGATCAGGACATGCCTGCGTTTCAGCTGCCACTCCCCTGTTACCTCCCACAAGCAATCCCTGACTGTTAATCACAAATCCTCCCTGAGAACACCGGCGGTAATGTAACTTGATGCATGCGCAGTGCGACTCAGATACTTGCACAGGCTGCGATAATCGCTCAACTGGGAAAATATTGGGTTTACGTCCATCTCTGAATCATGCTCTAAGCCTCAGTAATGTTAATAGCTCCAAACAAACAGCAGCTTGGCGCTAATTGCCAAATAGATCGTGTGTGCATAAATTAGTGTGAAAGAACACTCTTGGTTTAGATGGCAGCTGTTAAAAAGAGGGAGAGTACACTACCCTCTAACTGAAACAACCAAACAAACAAAAATAACAGCGCTAATCTAAAACATATGTGTACTTTTTATTATTAAATGTAGTTTAAAAGCAATTTATACATATAAATACCAGAATCCTAAGTACCGATTAGACCCGCAAGCATGGGATAATCAACATAATTAGTACAATGCAATCTAGAAAAGCCTTGATGATAATTTAATCCGTGAAGTAATTAGTCACATCACATGAGTGTGGTCACTCTAACCTGACAGTCTCTTCCAGCAATGCTAAGATGATTTAGTAGAAGCCAGTCAATTAGTAGCAGCAATTAGTAGTATTAACAATTTCCACTGAGGCAGATTTATCAGTGGATTCCACGGTTCAAAGCAAGCAATGATGGATTAGTGCGTATTAAAATTGAGCTGTCAGAGATCAATGAAAATGTCCATGCAGCTAATGCATACAACCTGCCTTAGAGATTAAAATTTAACCTTTGTGGTCCGATGTTTTGGTATCTCCCGACTCCTGGTGCATAAATGGCCGTTGACATGGGTCTTATCCGGAGTGTCCAAACACGGGTCCAATTCAGAGCAGGTTATAAAGGCTTAAGCAGGCTTGAACAACCGGTACCGGGTATGGTGAATGGCTCTTACGCGTTTCTCCGCCTGTCACTTATTCAGCGGCTTCCTCAGAGAAATATATCACCATCTCTCCGTGCAGCGTTTAAATAGCGGACAGTCTCCCGCTCATAGGGGCGTCGTACGCATTGTAAGTCTATTCCAAGCCTCGTTTCCAAAAAAGTGAATGAAGCGCATACGTCAGCAGGTTCTCATGTGTTAGTGAGCATCGCTGATTATGTGTCCGTATCTCCCGTCTCAAGTACGGAGACAATCTAGTTTGCATTGATACAATATTAAAGTACTTTAGAAATATGCTACTTAGTTACCAAAGGAAACAGATAATAGTTCGCTGGATTTCCCCTTAATCTTAACATGGTTCGCTTATACGGAGTTGGAGTTTATATTTATAAACATATACAATATAAATAAAACGTATATATATGTAATAGCATAAAATTAATAAAAAATAATAATAACAAAATAATAACTAATGCACACACTAGATACATATTACCAAACATCTACTTGTCAGTATTTTTATATATCTTAGTGATTTAAAATATTATTAATTTAAAATCAACATACGCCGTAGTCTATTCATTATTATATATAACACTCAGATGTTTCGCATATAGAGGAAAATATTCATTAGCCCATTATATCCAAGTGGGCTAGATTGATAAATATATATATATATAAAATCAAATTGAAGGGAGAGGATTTAATGCAATAAGCAGGGGATTATAGGTATTATGGGCCAATTAGTACTGCCCAAAGATAATAACATAGAGATCCCTGTTATTATCAGGGATCTCTATGTTATTATCTTTGGGCAGTATCAAGTAGATGTTTGGTAATATGTATCTAGTGTGTGCATTAGTTATTATTTTGTTATTATTATTTTTTATTAATTTTATGCTATTACATATATATACGTTTTATTTATATTGTATATGTTTATAAATATAAACTCCAACTCCGTATAAGCGAACCATGTTAAGATTAAGGGGAAATCCAGCGAACTATTATCTGTTTCCTTTGGTAACTAAGTAGCATATTTCTAAAGTACTTTAATATTGTATCAATGCAAACTAGATTGTCTCCGTACTTGAGACGGGAGATACGGACACATAATCAGCGATGCTCACTAACACATGAGAACCTGCTGACGTATGCGCTTCATTCACTTTTTTGGAAACGAGGCTTGGAATAGACTTACAATGCGTACGACGCCCCTATGAGCGGGAGACTGTCCGCTATTTAAACGCTGCACGGAGAGATGGTGATATATTTCTCTGAGGAAGCCGCTGAATAAGTGACAGGCGGAGAAACGCGTAAGAGCCATTCACCATACCCGGTACCGGTTGTTCAAGCCTGCTTAAGCCTTTATAACCTGCTCTGAATTGGACCCGTGTTTGGACACTCCGGATAAGACCCATGTCAACGGCCATTTATGCACCAGGAGTCGGGAGATACCAAAACATCGGACCACAAAGGTTAAATTTTAATCTCTAAGGCAGGTTGTATGCATTAGCTGCATGGACATTTTCATTGATCTCTGACAGCTCAATTTTAATACGCACTAATCCATCATTGCTTGCTTTGAACCGTGGAATCCACTGATAAATCTGCCTCAGTGGAAATTGTTAATACTACTAATTGCTGCTACTAATTGACTGGCTTCTACTAAATCATCTTAGCATTGCTGGAAGAGACTGTCAGGTTAGAGTGACCACACTCATGTGATGTGACTAATTACTTCACGGATTAAATTATCATCAAGGCTTTTCTAGATTGCATTGTACTAATTATGTTGATTATCCCATGCTTGCGGGTCTAATCGGTACTTAGGATTCTGGTATTTATATGTATAAATTGCTTTTAAACTACATTTAATAATAAAAAGTACACATATGTTTTAGATTAGCGCTGTTATTTTTGTTTGTTTGAATGTTAATAGCTTATTGGTAATGTAATGAGAGCCTCTAATTTGACGACAATTTCATTATTGATACTAGCGGTAAATGTACTAAGATGGGAGTTCTATTTAAGATGGGATGTTGCCCATAGCAACCAATCAGATTCCAGGTATTATCTTCTAGAACAGAGGTTCTCAAACTCGGTCCTCGGGACCCCACACAGTGCATGTTTTGCAGGTAACCCAGCAGGTGCACAGGTGTATTAATTACTCACCGACACATTTTAAAAGGTCCACAGGTGGAGCTCATTATTTCACTTGCGATTCTGTGAGGAGACCTGCAAAACATGCACTGTGTGGGCTCCCGAGGACCGAGTTTGAGAACCTCTGTTCTAGAAGGTGCTAGATAAATGAGACGTAGAATCTGATTGGTTGCTATGGGCAACATCCCATCTTAAATAGAACTCCAATCTCAGTAAATTTACCCCATAGTTACAGGAGATAAATAATATTTCAGTAAACATTGGTAGTTGCCAGTAAAGTTTTTTAAAACTGGCACTACAGTACTTTGGCATGCCCGTCAGCTTTTGTTCACAACTATATCATCTTTAACAATATGTCTTTATGAAAACTGATCACGACGCTGTATGAATACCTCTTCCTGTGTTTAGCCCTATGTTATTGTTTCCTAGAAAAGCAGAAAGATTTCCAGTGCTCCCTGTCTCCTGACAAACATCGGGTGAATGTGAAGTCAGTATGTCTAGTGGCATCTTGTGACTGTGCCAGAGTTATTACCACTGAGGAGCTCACAGGGAAATCAAATGGGCTTCCTTTATATACTGCTGTATTTAATAGCTCTGGAAACATGAATGAAACTGTATAGGAGGAATAACAGGAACAGCTAATGGTTTCTGCTTTCTGACAGAAGGAATGATTTAGAGTAAAGCTGTTGTTGCCGTGGTGACAGCCGCTCTAGTGCACCAGAGTTTCGAGTGATGCTTTCTAGAGAGTCCACATTCTGTTACACAGCAGAACTCTAACAGGGTGGAAATAAATGAATGCGTGTAAACAAAGAATAGACAATGGCACGGGTAATGAATTAATCATCTCATCATGGTTATGTCTCCCCCTACACAATGAAAAATGGATTCCAATGCAAAAGCATTAGACATGAAGACTTTCAATACTTTTCACAAATGCTTCAGGCAATGTTTAAACACTGGCTACAGCCAGGTTCAGTGTGTCACCCTGTGTTTAACATTTACTGCTGCCTTTGCAGAGCTTTTGTAGTGCTTGCAGAATGCATTTTGCATAGAAAGCACCCACATGGTGACATCACCTGGAATGATTTAATTAAACATGCGGTTCCCGTCTCACTGATATTATCCTTCCCTTTTAGTTATGCCAAACTTTCTTTTTTAAAGTATGGTGGACACACCCTGTGTGGATCAACTGTTAAAGGTATCTGCTGGACACGTAAATCATACAGCATTTGCCTACTTTTTGGACTTTCACTCAGCAGCGTCTGGCAGGGGAGGTCCAAGAGACAGGTGCGAGAGATGTGATGATGCAATTTGCGTCATCAGACAAGTCCACTTCATAGAAGCGTAAAATAGTATCCAGGTAAAATAGGATCCACGTACTGTACTTGGAGAATGGAAGATCTACATAGACTGTATGTACAGAGAATATTAGACACAAATGTGCTGTATGACGTTGGAAACAATCTGACATTTGCATATGGGTGATTAAATGAAATTGTTGTCATTTGTATAAAAATTCAAATAAGTTCTGACTATAAATATGAAGCTATCATTACAAATTCTAACACTATAATGCAGGCTTTTTCAACCAGTGTGCCGTGGCACACTAGTGTGCCGCGACCAGTTGCAAGGTGTGCCGCGGAGCCAGAGCAGCTTCCTCCACCTTCAGAGTGAACTGTTGGCCCAGGCTCTTCTTAGAGGATCAGTCGTGCTCCGGCCGTGACCTATGCCTTGAAAACGGTGTGATATCATAGGTCACGGCCGCCGTGTCTCACCACCCAGCCCACCTGCCTGCATACACATCTTCCATTTCCCGCCTGCATACACAGCTTTCCTTGCCAACCCACATCCACACCTGCCCGACCGCCCGCTGCTCAGGATTCGCAGAACCGCACTATGAACAACCCCCGCCACTGAGGGACAGGGAGGAGGACAGCTGATAATATTTGTTATTTTATGTCTCCTGTGGGGAGCAATAGGATTTCAATAGGATTTATGTGGGGAGAATAAGAATTTATGGATTTATGGGGGGAACAATGTGAATAATTCATGTGGGGAGCAATAGGATTTATGTGGGGAGAAATGTGATTGACGTGTGGAGCAATAGGATTTATGTAGGGAGCAACATGATTTATGTGGGGAGCAATGTGATTGTTTTTTCTGTGTAGGCCAATGTATGTGTGGATTTTTTTTTTTACTGTGAGGGCCAATGTGTGTGTTTTGTTTTTTACTGTGGGGAACTGATGGTGTGCCTTGGCAATTTTTAAATATTTTTCGGTGTGCCGCGATTAAAAAAAGGTTGAAAATCACTGCTATAATGGGACCAAGTACAAGGCGACAACTGTTTTTGAAGGTTTTTTTGTTGTAACTGACTTTTCATGCAATGATCCTTTAATTAATGGCCATTTATGGAAGTTCATTCTATACATTCTGCACATTCTCTAACTGAAAGACAAAACAGGGCTTCCCTGCAATTGCTCCAGGTTTCAGTAGAGAACCATGTAAAACGTTTGGTAACTCATAGACTAGGCATAAGGGACTGATATTTTCTGGAAGCTCAAAGAAAAGTCAAAGTACTTACAACCAGAGGTGTAGCGTGGAGACATGACACCCGGAGCAGGGTCATGTCACAGTGCCCCCACCCACCACCACCACCACACATACATACATAGATTCTTCACACACAGTTAGGCACAGACATACATAAACACACATATACACAGATATATACACATATACACACACAAACACAAATATACACACAGATATACATAAACACACACATATACATAGATATATACACATACATACACACATATACACACACACACACACACACACACACACACACATACATAAACACACATACACACTCATATATACACACACACACACACACACACACACACACACACACACACACACACACACATAAACATACAAATATACACAGACATACATAAACACACACATACATAAACACACACATATACACAGCTATATACACATACACACACACAAATACACAGACAGATATATATATACATATAAACACAGACATACATAAACACATATACTCACACATTCTGTATACATATATATATATATATATATATATACATACATACACACACATAAACACACACATACATGTATACACATAAACACACATATGAACACAGACATATACACACAAACAGACATATACACATAAACACAAGGTCTACACAGACATAAACACATACACACACATATACACAAACACAGTATACACACATTAATTCTCACCAAGTGGGCAGCAGCAGGACAGCTCCGTGGGTAGAAGGAAAGGACTGAGGAAAGGGAAGGGGTGGCCACCACACTGCCTGCATGTTCCAGATCACTGAATGCAGTTACCTGACAGCCAGGAAGCTTCTTCTGACAAGCCTCCAAACTTCCCAACTTCCCTAACAACACACCACACTACACTGCACTGAACTCTCTGCACTGCAATCAGTGACATGGAACATGCAGGCAGTGTGGTGGTCACCCCTTCCCTCTCCTCTAGTCATCTCCTCCTACCCTGAGATCCTGGCTCTCAGCTGTGTTACAGGGAGCCGGCGACTTCTGTCCCCAGCAGCGCCTGCAGCTCAAGCTCCACTCGCTCCACCCTCCCTACACCCCTGCTTACAACATAATTTAACTGTAAGCCAGTTAACTATAGATATAGTAAAATAGACTGGGTGTAAACTAAAAAAAAACTTCTTACCACATTTCACTACTTTCACTTCCAAAAGTCAGTCTTGCTTGTGATAAGATTGAGACATTATGTAATAAGTGAGATAGCGGTTATAAGTATGAGGACAGCTGCACAAATGTAAGAAAATAATGGCTCTATTGTTTCTGCAAACATCAACACAATATTTTTTTTCTCCATTGTCTTCCCTGGTATTCAGGAAAATACTTCTCATGGACAAAGGTTGCGTTAACACATTGTCCTACGGAGTCCCGCAGGCAGTCTGTTCATGTATACATGCTCTGCGCATATCCCATCCCTGCACAGTATATATATATATATATATATATATATATATAGCAGATAGACAGGCGGCACTCAGAAATGATGACATGCAACAAGCAGGGTATAGCAACGTTTCAAAGTGTATTACTTCTTCATCAGGACACTTCGAAACGTTGCTATACCCTGCTTGTTGCATGTCATCATTTCTGAGTGCCGCCCGTCTATCTGCTATTTTGGACTTTACAGCTATTGAGGTACCTAGGAGGGCACCAGGCAAGTAATCACTGTGATTGAGGAGTGCTGCCACAACTATGGTTTATATATATATATATATATATATATATATATGTAAAACTTGAATCAGCACTCACCCTCAGAAGTTGTAAAATTGCTCCGGCGCCATCAGGAAAATAGAAATACCGCACACATCTGGCAGCTTGTCAGATGTGTGCGGTATATATATATATATATATATATATATATATATATATATTCAAGCAAATCCTGCAATCTCATCTCATCAGTTCCAACATGGTGGGTGCTCCCAATAGACCATTATCTGGTCCACTCGAAATAGCAGCAGTTCCACGAAGTGGAGGGTACACTCTCGCAAATAAAAATCAGTCCACTGAACTTAAAATCAATTATTTATTGTTGTCATCAAAAGCCTTGTAGCCGACGTTTCGGTTTGATCACGAACCTTTTTCAAGACCGGCAATACATCACATCAACATGCTTATTGAATAGTAGAAACATGTAATATATTTGATTTCATCAAAACCTGCCGTGGTAAAAGGAGGACTACACAGAAGAACAGCTTTCCAGATAATAATTCATGGACTCAGGTGGGAAGATAGGACCTGGAAATCCAAATGTATGCACTTAATGTATGCACTTGATGCAGCCCAGGGGAGGATGATGGAGTCAGGCGTTCTATCTATCTAGTTCGCCATGTCCTGCTTGACTGCCCTGGTTGCTGTATCTATATATTGAGACAGATTTCACTCACATGATTGGTCACATTAGATCACATGACCGCATACCCTCCAACATTTGACACATAAAAATCAGTACAAAATAGGAAAGGGGGTAAAGGGGGGCGTGGTCACACCCCTTTTCCTATACTTTCAATGGAAGTTTGGAGAGCCAAAAATCCGTACAGACCATAAAAAAAGGTACTGTACCTGCCAAAAAGGTACAGTTGGAGGGTATGTGACCATGCATTATTTCTCATACGTCCTAGAGGATGCTGGGAACGACATCAAGACCATGGGGTATAGACGGGATCCGCAGGAGACATGGGCACTCTAAAGACTTTTCATTGGGTGTGAACTGGCTCCTCCCTCTATGCCCCTCCTCCAGACCTCAGTTTTAGAAATGTGCTCAGGCAGACTGGATGCACTCTGAGGAGCTCTACTGAGTTTCTCTGAAAAGACTTATGTTAGGTTTTTTATTTTCAGGGAGATCTGCTGGCATCAGACACCCTGCTTCGTGGGACTGAGGGGGCAGAAACAGAACCAACTTCCTCAGAGTTTCATGGCTCTGTTTCTGGCTGACAGGACACCATTAGCTCCTGAAGGGAACTGAACGCTAGCCGTGTCTAGATGCTCACTCCCACAGCACGCCGTCACCCCCCTCACAGAGCCAGAAGTCAGAAGACAGGTGAGTATGAGAAGAATGATCTTCACTCAAGTAAGTGACGGCTGAGGTGCGGCACGGCTGGCGGGAGCGCGGCGCGCCATTGCTGCCCACACACACAGGCACTGCAGGGTGCGCGGGGGGGGGGGGTGACCTGGGCAGCAAGAAAAATACCTCATACTGGCTAAAAGGGGGAATAAGATGCCGCTGGCACAGCCCTACCCCGCCAGTATAAATATTGTCATGGATACTGAGGGGCGGAGCTTCTTCCTCAGGCAGCCAGCACACTACTCAGCACCATTTTCTCTCTCTATTCAGGCTGCAGAGAACACGCTGGTCCTCTCCTCCACTTCTGACAAGTACAGGGTGATATAAAGGGGGGGGGGGGGCACAAAGCGATTGTGGTGCATTTGATAGTGTATATTACTAGTTAAAAGCGCTTTTGGGCTGTGGACATACTGTGTTTACAAGCAATACTGGCGCTGGGTTTGTGAACTGGCTGCTCCTATCCTGTGTCCCTCTGACAGATTTTACTGTGGGTCTGTCCCCAAAATAAGTCCCAGTGTGTCTGTGAGTGTGGTGTACACGTGTGAGGCATGTCTGAGGCAGGGAGTTCCTCCCCGGAGGAAGCCATTTTAGGGACACAGAGTTGTAATGTGGTGGCGCTACCGGCACACCAAGAGCCTGCATGGGTGAAAGAGCTACGTGACAGTATGCATCTGATTAGATAAGTAGATTAGATAAGTCTGAATCTAAGGCTGCATGCTGGAGAAAATCTGTGGAAGATGTGATTTTTCAGGATGCTGTTATTCCTTATGCGGGCGGCCCCTCTGGGTCACATAAGAGACCATTTGCAAATGTTATAAACACTGATACCGACACGGATTCTGATTCTTGTGTCGACAATAGTGAATCCAGAGAGATAGATCATAAATTGGCAAAAAGTATACAATATATGATTGTGGCTATAAGGGACGTGTTGGAGGTTACAGAAAGCACTCCTGTACCTCAGGAGAAAGCTTATTTATGTAAGGAAAAGAAATCCAAAGTCACCTTTCCTCCTTCACACGAACTAAATGCTCTGTTTGAAGGGATGTGGGTGAATCCTGATAAAAAAATTAGTATTCTCAAAAGGATTCACATAGCTTATCCTTTCCCGGTTGAAGACAGGAAAAAATGGGAGTCACCCCCTGTGTTAGACAGTGCACTTTCCAGGTTGACAAAGAAGGTAATTCTCCCTGCTCCTGGCACGGCTTCTTTAAAGAGCCGGCAGACCGCAAAATGGAAACGACATTGAAATCCATTTATGTTACCAATGGTACACTTCTCAGGCCCACTATTGCCTGCGCATGGGTGAGTCGCGCTATTGAAAAATGGTCAGAATGTGTGTCATCAGAAATTGACACGATTGATAAAGATGAGATACTCCTTAAGTTAGGGAATATCAAGGACGCTGCCGACTACATGCTGGAAGCAATGAAGGATATTGGACTCTTGAGTTCACAAGCCGCTACCATGGCAGTATCGGCTAGGCAGGCGTTATGGATTCGCCAGTGGAACGCGGATGCAGATTCCAAAATAAACATGGAGGCTCTCCCATATAAAGGTGAGGCCTTATTTGGCGATGGCCTGGATGCGTTAGTCTCGGCGGCTACCGCAGGTAAGTCAAAATTTTTGCCCTCTGCGCCTGCACTGGCAAAAAAGACCTATCACCCGCAAATGCAGTCCTTTCGGCCCAATAAATACAAAAAGGCGAGAGGCTCCCCCTTCTTTGCAGGTACGGGAAGGGAAAGGGGAAAGAAGCCCACAGTGGCTCCAGGTTCCCAAGAGCAGAAGTCTACCCCTAATTCTGCCAAATCCCCAGCATGACGCTGGAACTCCCTTGCGGGAGGCCGCTCGGGTGGGGGCACGTCTCAAGCTCTTCTGCCAGGATTGGATTCTGTCTGGCCTGGATCCCTGGGTGTTGCAAATAGTATCCCAGGGATACAAACTAGAGTTTCAAGATGTTCCCCCATGCCGATTTTTCAAATCGACCTTGCCTGCTTCTCCGCCAGAGAGAGAAGCAGTAACAGCGGCAATCCAAAAATTATGTCAAGACCAGGTTATAGTCCTGGTACCATTGTCACAACAAGGGCGGGGTTTTATTCAAGCCTCTTTGTTGTTCCGAAGCCGGACGGCTCGGTCAGACCGATCCTAAATCTAAAAGATCTGAATTTCTTCCTGAAAAGGTTCAAGTTCAAGATGGAATCACTTCGGGCGGTGATTGCCAGTCTGGAGGAGGGGGACTACTTAGTGTCGGTGGACATAAAGGATGCTTACCTGCATGTTCCCATTTATCCTCCTCACCAGGCTTATCTGAGATTCGCGATTCAGGATTGCCATTACCAGTTCCAGACATTACCTTTCGGTCTCTCCACAGCGCCGAGGGTATTCACCAAGTTGATGGCGGAGATGATGGTCCTCCTTCGTCAGAAAGGAGTCAATATAATCCCTTATCTGGACGACCTCCTGATGAAGGGGAGATCCAGGGAGCAGTTATTACAAAACATATCCATATCCCTACTCCAACAACACGGGTGGATCATAAATTACCCAAAGTCACAGTTGGAACCGACGACAAGGTTGTCTTTCGTCGGGATGATTCTGGACACAGAAGTTCAGAGAGTATTTCTTCCGCGGGAAAAGGCTTTGGAAATCCAGAAAATGGTAAAACAGATATTGAAACCATCAAGTGTGTCGATCCAACAGTGCATTCGGTTGTTGGGGAAGATGGTGGCAGCCTACGAGGCCATACAGTTTGGCAGGTTCCATGCCAGAGTATTCCAGTGGGACCTGTTGGACAAGTGGTCGGGGTCACACCTACACATGAACAGAAAGATAATCCTGTCGTCAAAAACCAGGATTTCGCTCCTGTGGTGGTTGCACAGCTCTCACCTGCTAGAGGGACACAGGTTCGGGATTCAGGACTGGGTCCTAGTAACCACAGATGCAAGTCTCCGAGGCTGGGGAGCAGTCTCTCAGGGAGAAAACTTCAAGGGACGTTGGTCACAACAGGAAGCCTGCCTTCACATAAACGTTCTGGAGCTAAGAGCCATTTACAACGGCCTTCAACAAGCGGTACATCTTCTTCAAGACCGTCCCATGCAGATCCAGGCGGACAATGTAACAGCATACATAAACAGGCACAGCGGAACAAAAAGCAGAACGGCAATGGCAGAGGCGACAAAAATCCTCCGCTGGGCAGAAAAACATCTACAAGCTCTGTCGGCAATATTCATTCCGGGAGTAGACAACTGGGAAGCAGACTTCCTCAGCAGACACGATCTCCATCCAGGAGAGTGGGGCCTCCACCAAGAAGTCTTCGCAGAGGTGACAAGTCTTTGGGGAGTACATCAAATAGACATGATGGCGTCTCGTCTCAACAAGAAGCTTCAGAGATACTGTTCCAGGTCGAGAGACCCTCAAGCAGTAGCAGTGGATGCACTGGTGACCCAGTGGGTGTTTCCATCAGTGTATGTTTTAGAGAAGGAAGTTTAATGGGAACCGCACAAGTCCAAAATCGAACGAATAGTAACCTCTGAAAAACTGAATTAATACTGAATTACTTCTGGATATAGCAACCATGTGTATGTGGATAGTTTATCCTGATACTTATCAATTGTTGCTTTTAGTGGTGCTCCCTAGAGTCAAAAATTATCAAACCGAAACAACCAAAAAAGAAATATTGGAAAGTAGACTCTTTTGTGGGAGCACTCTAATTCAGAGGATGGAAATGTAACATATATAATACTGATAAGAACTTTTTAATAGGTAAATATTAAAATTAAATTTTTAGGAGTAATTATACGTGGAAAAAATATATATAGCTTCGCGAAAATATGAAAATAAATTCTCTATAATTGGTGATATCAATATCACAATGTGCGAAATGCCGAAATGATAGGTATCTGTGATACTTAAATTATAACCTCATTGCATATCATCTCTCATGTATTGTATGACCATAATTTATTCTGCAGATATCCATTTTGGATCATTATTGACGCAGAGAATTAAATCATTGGTCATGTTAAACCGAGTATCAAGTGGTAAAAGTGTGAATGACACTCTGTTAGGCTGCCAATTTATTGCAGTACCAGGGTGTTCAGAGGTGGTCTCCCATCCTATTACTAACCCGGCCTTTCACTGCTTAGTTTCCAAGGTCAGAAGAGATTGGGCATCTCCAGTGAGGTATGACCGCAATTATTAAGCTCGCCTTTTCGGTCACTCCACATATATATGGTATAACCACTGTATACCTACAGTATTATGGTTCAAAGGCATATAAGGCGTGAATGCCAAAAACATAAGAGATTGTATATAATCGCTTGACTGGTCACTGTGTGACACGTTAGCCAAAGAAAAAGTACACAGGTATATTACTAGCCCATTATGTGGAAAGACATTTTTATCACATAGCATCCACAAATGGAATTGCCAATCCTAGGAACACCTGTACGGCCATAGTAAGCTGTAATCTATCTAGGTACCAAGTAAGGTTGTTCTGCACAATCTACAAATGTAGCAAGACAATTAATAATAGTGTATATAGAGAGGTTAAGAATATCAAGTGAATGGCCCCTCTACACTATTATGAACAGAGCCGGCCATAGGCATAGGCAAACTAGGCAATTGCCTAGGGCATTTGATATGCCTAGGGGCATCAGCAGCTTCTGCTGATTAAAATGATATGCGGCATGCCTATATTCTGTGTGTAGCATTTCATATGCAGATACAGCCACAGTCTCACACAGTATATAGGCATGCCGCATATAATTTTAATCAGCAGAAGCAGCTTGTGCATCCTAGCCACATAGCAATGCAAATAAGATGCATTTTCATTAAAAAAAAGGTGCCCGACGTTAGCATTGAGGCAAGATTTATGAGGACACATCTGTATCCAAGCAGAGGCAGCGGTCACAGTGTTAGTGGCAGTGTGAGTGCTGTGTGCATGTGAGTGGGTTGGTTGTGCAGTAGTGTTCGGAATATGTGTAAGGAGCATTATGTGTGTCATGTAAAAATTATTTAATAATGTGCAACATATGTGTAAGGGGCAATATGTGTGTCATTATGTTTATAAGGACATTAATAATGTGCGGCATATGTGTAAGGGGCATTACTGTGCGGAATTATGTGTATAAAGGCATTACTAATGTGTGGCATTATGTGTATAAGGTGCTCTACTATGTGGCGTTGCGTATAGAAAGGGCACTACTGTGTCATCCAATGTGAATAAAGAGCAATAAGGTGTGGTGTAATGTGAATAAGGAGCAATTCAGTGTGATGTAATGTGAATAAGGAGCTCTATTGTGAGGAGTAACGTTTATAAGGTAAAGTGATACTACTGTGGGATGTAATATAAATTATGGACACTATCGCATGATCAAATGTGAATAAAGTTGCAGTACTGTGTGGCGTAATTTGAATTGGGGCTACTATTGTGTGGCCATGCCCCTTCCCAGCAAAAACACCCCCCTTTTTGGGCTGTGCGCCAAACAAAATATAGGGGGTACAAACACCAAAATAAGGACTGTTATGGGTGAGGGCTGATGGTGCTGGGAAAGAGGTGCAAGGTCAGAGGCGGAACCAGCGGTGGTGCTAGGGGGCACCAGACAAAATCTTGCCTAGGGCATCATATTGGTTAGGGCCGGCTCTGATTATGAAAGCAGCTATATCACTGCACTTATGTCTCAAACCTGTAACCGCTCCTCACAATTAGAAGGAGAAACCTGTACAGATCAAGAACTTTAAACAAGGTGATTGCCAGCAGGTCAGAATTGTGCCTATACTGTTGTTCAGAGATCCAACCAAATGATCATTGCATATACTGAGATTAAGAACAGTGACCGGAGCAATTAGTTTCAAGATGAGGTACAAATCCGGTGATGGTAAATCCTCACAATATCCTATTATTACCAAAATATGTATGTTTTCCCTCCACTTCCGCTGATCCCAAAAGTACTCAGGATCATAAGAAAGACAAGGGTTCGAGCAATCTTCATTGCCCCAGACTGGCCAAGAAGGGCTTGGTACCCAGATCTTCAGCAGTTACTCATATGAGATCCTCGGCCTCTTCCTCCTCGGGAGGACCTGCTGCAGCAGGGGCCCTGTGTGTACCAAGACTTACCGCGGCTACGTTTGACGGCATGGCTGTTGAGCACCGTATCCTGGCCAGGAAGGGTATTCCTAAGGAGGTCATCCCTACCCTTATTCAGGCCAGAAAGAGAGTAACGTCAAAACATTACCACCGTATTTGGAGAAAATATGTGTCTTGGTGTGAATCCAAGAAAGCTCCTACGAAAGAGTTTCACTTAGGACGTTTTCTCCATTTTTTGCAGGATGGTGTGGAGACGGGCCTACGATTGGGATCAATCAAGGTCCAGATTTCGGCCTTGTCAGTGTTCTTCCAAAAACAATTGGCCTCTCTTCCAGAGGTTCAGACCTTCGTAAAAGGGGTTCTGCACATCCTGCCTCCATTCGTGCCTCCAGTGGCACCATGGGACCTTAACGTGGTATTGCAGTTCCTTCAATCGGATTGGTTTGAGCCTCTACAAAAGATAGAGTTGAAGTTTCTCACTTGGAAAGTGGTGATGCTTTTGGCATTGACATCTGCGAGGCGGGTGTCGGAATTGAGGGCCTTGTCTCACAAGAGCCCTTACCTGATTTTCCATGAAGATAGGGCAGAGTTGCGAACTCGCCAACATTTTCTTCCAAAGGTGGTTTCTGCTTTTCGCATAAACCAACCTATTGTGGTGCCAGTAGTTACTGACACATTCACTGATTCAAAGTCTCTAGATGTGGTTAGAGCTTTGAAAATCTGTGTTGCTAGAACAGCTCGTATACGGAAAACAGAGGCTCTGTTTGTCCTGTATGATCACAACAAGATTGGCTGTCCTGCTTCCAAGCAGACTATTGCACGTTGGATTAGAAATACGATTCAGCAAGCTCATACTACGGCTGGATTGCCGTTACCGACGTCCGTAAAGGCCCACTCCACTAGGAAGGTGGGCTCATCCTGGGCGGCTGCCCGGGGGGTCTCGGCATTACAACTTTGCCGAGCAGCTACTTGGTCAGGGTTAAACACATTTGCAAAGTTCTACAAGTTTGACACCTTGGCCGATGAGGACCTAAAGTTTGGTCAATCGGTGCTGCAGGGTCATCCGCACTCTCCCGCCCGTACTGGAGCTTTGGTATAGATCCCATGGCTTTGATGTTGTCCCCAGCATCCTCTAGGACGTATGAGAAAATAGGATTTTGATAACCTACGGGTAAATCCTTTTCTCCTAGTCCGTAGAGGATGCTGGGCGCCCGTCCCAGTGCGTACTTTACCTGCAGTTTAGTTATTACAGTTACACAAGTTGTGTTATCTTGGTTTCAGCATGTTGCTGCAATTAGTTCATGCCTGTTGGCGTGTGTTATGTTGAATGCCATGTGTGCGGCATGGTTGAGGGTGTGAGTTGGTAGATATCTCACCACTAGTTAAGTAATTCCTTTCCTCGAAATGTCAGTCTCCCTGGGCACAGTTCCTACAACTGAGGTCTGGAGGAGGGGCATAGAGGGAGGAGCCAGTTCACACCCAATGAAAAGTCTTTAGAGTGCCCATGTCTCCTGCGGATCCCGTCTATACCCCATGGTCTTGATGTCGTCCCCAGCATCCTCTACGGACTAGGAGAAAAGGATTTAGCAGTAGGTTATCAAAATCCTGTTTTCCCAACGACCACACACCTCAGGTCTGATGTACTTCCAACTGTCATTTGAAACCTCATCACAAAGCCACAGCTGTATCACTCCACCAGTGTACACAGTACTAGCTCTTACACAGACACTGCTCACATGGGGGCAGCACATCACTGCCTCACTATGACTGATATCTGACAGAAACATTTACCAAAATGCCAAATTTACCACATAACTCAAATGATATCACATTAGACCTCATCACACATGACTTGTACAATGATGATCTATCTATTCATGCAGCCACTTCAGAATCTGCAAACATCTTTGTACTGTCACCCTACATTATCTCCACATAGAACTATTTTGTCACAACAGCATACCTCCCAACTTTGGCTGCTTTCAAAGAGGGACAAGTCGCGCGCGTTCCCGAAAAGGGGTGTGGCCTATGAAAAGGGGGCGTGGCTTCGCGGGAGGACCCACGATCGCGAGCCACGCCCCCGTTTTCGTCACTGAGGGGTCATGCCCAGCGCTCTGTGAGCCGCTGGCATGCCCCCTCTCCCCCTGTCTGCACTGAATAGACGCTGTGCGCATAGCGTCTATTCACCGCTGCTCTGCTAAGCAGGGCAGCGACAGACAGAGCCTCCCAAATGCTCCCCCCACCGCGGGACACTGCGGCCCGTGGGTGGGACAGCGGGACAGTCCCCAAAAAACGGGACTGTCCCGCGAAAATCGGGACAGTTGGGAGGTATGCAACAGGGATCATTTTATAAGACAGATATACCACTCTTGGGTGTGCGGTCTACCCAAGAGTGGTATATCTATTACATATATATTAGTGATGAGCGGGTTCGGTCCCTCGGGATCCGAACCCCCCCCCGAACTTCACCCATTTTACATGGTTCCGAGGCAGACTCGGATCTTCCCGCCTTGCTCGGTTAACCCGAGCGCGCCCGAACGTCATCATCCCGCTGTCGGATTCTCGCGAGATTCGCATTCTATATAAGGAGCCGCGCGTCGCCGCCATTTTCACTCGTGCATTGGAGATGATAGCGAGAGGACGTGCAGCGTTCTCTCAGTTTCTGTGTTCAGTGTGCTGCAAATATCTGTGCTCAGTGTGCTGCAAATATCTGTGCTCAGTGTGCTGAAAATATCTACGTTCTCTGCCTGAAAAACGCTCCATATCTGTGCTGCATTGTAGTATATAGTAGGAGGACAGCGCAGAATGTTGGCAGTACGGTACAGTAGTCCACTGCTCTACCTACCTCTGTGTCGTCAAGTATACTATGCATCCATACCTGTGCTGCATTTTAGTTGTGCGCAGTATATAGTAGGAGGGGACAGTGCAGAATGTTGCTGTGACCACCAGTATATATATATAGCAGTACGGTACAGTAGTCCACTGCTCTACCTACCTCTGTGTCGTCAAGTATACTATGCATCCATACCTGTGCTGCATTTTAGTTGTGCGCAGTATATAGTAGGAGGGGACAGTGCAGAATGTTGCTGTGACCACCCGTATATAATATATATAGCAGTACGGTACAGTAGTCCACTGCTCTACCTACCTCTGTGTCGTCAAGTATGCTATGCATCCATACCTGTGCTGCATTTTAGTTGTGCGCAGTATATAGTAGGATGGGACAGTGCAGAATGTTGCTGTGACCACCAGTGTATAATATATATAGCAGTACGGTGCAGTAGTCCACTGCTCTACCTACCTCTGTGTCGTCAAGTATAAGATGCATCCATACCTGTGCTGCATTTTAGTTGTGCGCAGTATATAGTAGGAGAGGACAGTGCAGAATGTTGCTGTGACCACCAGTATATAATATATATAGCAGTACGGTACAGTAGTCCACTGCTCTACCTACCTCTGTGTCGTCAAGTATACTATGCATCCATACCTGTGCTGCATTTTAGTTGTGCGCAGTATATAGTAGGAGGGGACAGTGCAGAATGTTGCTGTGACCACCAGTGTATAATATATATAGCAGTACGGTGCAGTAGTCCACTGCTCTACCTACCTCTGTGTCGTCAAGTATAAGATGCATCCATACCTGTGCTGCATTTTAGTTGTGCGCAGTATATAGTAGGAGGGGACAGTGCAGAATGTTGCTGTGACCACCAGTATATAATATATATAGCAGTACGGAACAGTAGTCCACTGCTCTACCTACCTCTGTGTCGTCAAGTATACTATGCATCCAAACCTGTGCTGCATTTTAGTTGTGCGCAGTATATAGTAGGAGGGGACAGTGCAGAATGTTGCTGTGACCACCAGTATATAATATATATAGCAGTACAGTACAGTAGTACACTGCTCTACCTACCTCTGTGTATTCAAGTATACTACAAAAGTTCAGTAAAATTACCCAAAAATTAAAATTAAAAGTGTCTGATGAGAAGCGTAAACTTGCCAATATGCCATTTACGACATGGAGTGGCAAGGAACGGCTGAGGCCCTGGCCTATGTTCATGGCTAGTGGTTCAGAATCACATGAGGATGGAAGCACTCATCCTCTCGCTAGAATACTGCAGTGCCACTCCTAGATGGGCCAGGTGTTTGTTTCGGCCACTTGGGTCGCTTAGCTTAGTCACAAAGCTACCTCATTGTACCTCTTTTTTTCTTTGCATCATGTGCTGTTTGGGGACTATTTTTTGAAGTGCCATCCTGTCTGACACTGCAGTGCCACACCTAGATGAGCCAGGTGTTTGTGACGGCCTCTTGGGTCGCTTAGCTTAGCCATCCAGCGACCTTGGTGCACCTCTTTTTTTCTCTGCATCATGTGCTGTTTGGGGACTATTTTTTAAATCTGCCATCCTGTCTGACACTGCAGTGCCACTCCTAGATGGGCCAGGTGTTTGTGTCGGCCACTTGGGTCGCTTAGCTTAGCCATCCAGCGACCTTGGTGCACCTCTTTTTTTCTTTGCATCATGTGCTGTTTGGGGACTATTTTTTAAATCTGCCATCCTGTCTGACACTGCAGTGCCACTCCTAGATGGGCCAGGTGTTTGTGTCGGCCACTTGGGTCACTTAGCTTAGCCATCCAGCGACCTCGGTGCACCTCTTTTTTTCTTTGCATCATGTGCTGTTTGGGGACTATTTTTTAAATTGGTCATTCTGTCTGACACTGCAGTGCCACTCCTAGATGGGCCAGGTGTTTGTGTCGGCCACTTGGGTCGCTTAGCTTAGCCATCCAGCGACCTTGGTGCACCTCTTTTTTTCTTTGCATCATGTGCTGTTTGGGGACTATTTTTTAAATCTGCCATCCTGTCTGACACTGCAGTGCCACTCCTAGATGGGCCAGGTGTTTGTGTCGGCCACTTGGGTCACTTAGCTTAGCCATCCAGCGACCTTGGTGCACCTCTTTTTTTCTTTGCATCATGTGCTGTTTGGGGACTATTTTTTAAATCGTTCATCCTGTCTGACACTGCAGTGCCACTCCTAGATGGGCCAGGTGTTTGTGTCGGCCACTTGGGTCGCTTAGCTTAGCCATCCAGCGACCTTGGTGCACCTCTTTTTTTCTTTGCATCATGTGCTGTTTGGGGACTATTTTTTAAATCTGCCATCCTGTCTGACACAGGTATATATATATATTTATTTACATGTACACTGTATATACAGGCCTTCCCGGCACTTCTGTGCCTGCCCTTGAATACATACTGCTCCCTCCACCACACGCTCCTCCGTGTGAAAGAGTGTACCCTGTATATACACTTTATTCATACATGCATTTTTACACAGCTGTGTAATACACTGCCGGGAACACTGCAGGCAGAGAGTAGGAGGTGTTTCATACAGCTGCAGGAACTGATTGTACAAGATCCTCCTGTCACTGCAGTTTTCGGCTGAATAATGATTCTTCTTTATATAACGCCAGTGGCCAGTGGCGTCACAACGTGGGTGCGGAGGGTGCGGCCCCCACCCGGGTGTCACCCGCCGAGGGGTGACACCAAAAAAATGCCGGCTCCTGCTCAGTGACAAGAGCCAGGTGCTGCACTGTAACAATACGTGCAGCATCTGGCTCTTGTCCCTGTGAAGGAGCCGGCACTGCATTCGCGAGAGACTTGCCGCAGCTTCACCCGCCGGCATCACCGCACACTCACCGGACACAGGTGAGAGACTCAGGAGCCCCAGGCTGCAGGCTTAGGAGGGGGAGAAGGGGTGGGATGGGGGAGGAAGGGACAGAGTGGGCTTGTATGAGGGATAGAGGCACTTCCCGGGAGGGAGGGGGGGGGCAGCCAACATTTTCTTAACCCCCTGGAGTGACGAAAATGGGGTCCGCCCGCGAGGCCGTGCCCCCTTATGCTAGGCCACGCCCCCATTTCGCGACCTCCCGCACCGGGTGTCACCATGGGCAGTGATGCCCCTGTATAACGCCATTCTGAGATGGCGTTATATAAAGAAAGCTTTTACTCTTTTTTTAATCTTTTCCTGCTACTTAAATAACAGAATGTTAAAATACTATAGAGTGCAATGGCTTGCTGTCTACAGTGCGATATTGAAGGAGCGGTGTACTAACGGAGAAGATAATTGCCCTTTGCTAAATAGTGGGAATACTTATATTATGCAGAAATGCTCATTTCCGCATAATTTAAGTAGAAATTTGCTTGCTGTATAGAGCCCTAAGTGGTAAGTGCCCTAGACAGGTCAGGGACAGAACAGAAGCAAAGGATGCTTTGCGAATGATGGTGGCCTCCCTGTTGTCTCTTGCTGATAAAATGTGAAGATTTCAGCTACACATAATAAACAGCTGCAGAGAAGGGATCACAGTTTATAAATGTTGCTAAGTAGAACATATGCTTGGTTATAATTTTCCTTTAAACCAAGTGTGAGGAAAAGTTGTGCTTTGCTACTTACTATATAACTGCAATAAAAGCAGCATTGCTTTAATCATTGCTTACATTGTGTGTTATTACCGGAGTATATGCAATCACCCGGCTATTTATTGCGGCTGACTAGATAAAAAAATAATTGAAAACGTTGCAGTGACTCGTGGTTTTGAGATCTGACCTGCATCATGTTTGAATTTAAATACACGTTTGCCCTAAATATATGTAAAGGACCTGCCAGACAGATGTACGGATGTGCTGCCTAACATAGCAAATAATCAGCCATTGCTTTTATTAGGGGCCATTTATAGAGGTTCAGTCCAAACTTCCTGCGTGTGTCATTGTGACGCCATGAAAGTATATTTGTGACTGGTGCATCTTTTTCTATGGAGCTGAGCATGAATGCATATAGCATAATTGCCAACATTCAAGATGCAGGGGAGTGGCCATGTCTTCAGTGGCCGTTTTAGCATTTCTGAAGTGCTAGGCCACACCCAACCGCTTTCCATTCCTCTGGAAAAACCGTTGAAATGCCACACACGATGGAGACACCTGCCTCCACTAATGCAGCACTTTCTCACCATAAGAAAATACCTCCCAACCACCTGCAATCATGGTGAATGCTGTACTGTGGGATGGCGGGATGGTCTAATCTGGACTACCCAGCTAAAATAGCTTGGCAGGGATGGTGCAGTGCATTGCTGAGCATGTAACCTTTAGACGGGAATATAAATTCTATGATGTACCTGACTGTTCAAAAACACATTTATTTTAAAATAAGCTGAAAAGTGTGGACCTGATTCAGAGGTGGATGTTATTGCAGTCATGACTGCATCTTTCTGAGCAGGCGTCTGGGTCTTTGTGTGAATGCCGTAGCTGATGGTCTTCCTACTGAGATGCTAAGCCAACACTGTATGTACAAAGATGCATCGTCAGTGGCACATCGGTTGCCCCATCGGAAATTGCACCAGCCATATTGAGGAACAGAATGTCTGTTGGAACATGCCAGTGTGGGCAGTCACAGTCGCTTGTGGTGGCCTGATTTTGTCAGGCTAGCCAACTCCTAAATACACATTGAATGGATCTGCATGGAATTTCGATCTGCGTTTTTCTGCACTAACCATCAGGCACACATGCAGACTGAATACATCGGTCTCTTGTGTCCAGAGTATACCTGACTTGCGAAAGATAAATACTTTGTACCTGACCTTGAAAAATGCAAATAATATGCACAAAAGGGCCATCATTGGGTTAAATGTATGCCGCAACGGATGAATAGACAGACTCATAAAAGTCTGCGATTTTGTAAATATACATGTGCTATACCATATGTATTTGTAGAGGGCACTTACTATGTCCAGACCTTTAACAGCCCTGTGCTTCATCTGCCCCTGGTCGACACAGGGGGCATGAGTGTGGGTCTCATTACAATTGCTCACTAGCTGCTGCTCAGATTATCTTGCAGACGCTCCAAGCAGCAGCACAGTACCCATGGCACTAGGGGAGAAGACATAGCATCTCTCAGTGAGGGAGCTGTGAGCTGGAGAAGGGGGCGGCCTGCAGCCGTGAACAGGTACGTCTAGTAGTACCGCCCCTAGGCTGTCCCACCCTGTGCGGGCACACCGGCTGCACACCCCTCCTTACAGCCCAGTCTTGATCAACCAAAGATAACTGCTGACTGGTTGGTATGTGCACTTTATTAGTTAATAAGAGGCTACAACACCAGCATATATCAATAATTTACTGTATGGAAAAGGTTAAACAATAAAAATGTGATTGTGAAATTCAAGTGTTACACATACCAACACCTGACATCCACATGGCAGCAATCATCATGAATAGAGGTCCTATTATATATCCATCACATTATTACTAGTAGTCCTAGTGATAGTCACCCACATTTCTGTCATTTCACTTCACTTAATTGAGATTGCAAATGGGGAGGTAAATGTGCATTTCTGAATAGGGTACGTTAAACCAGCTCGTTGTAAATTGAGTTCTGTTTAGTATTCACAAAAACATGGCACATTCCTTTGTTCACCATGGAGAATTTACATGCAGATAAAAGGAAACAAATATATTTATGGAAGGAACGGGAACAGATGCTAAGAAGCTTTACAGAGCAAGAGAAATGCAGGCGGTCTGTGGTACATTGTTCCATCCTCCTTCAGCTTAGGGTATTTCACTCAGAAAATATGGTTTTATTTAGAGTAAGGAGAATAAGCTCTATCAAAATAAAGTGTTTGTTTTCCCTTAAAGGGGAACTATGCTCCAAGCCAGAAATTGTGACCCCTTGGGGTACATCTACTAAAAGTCGATTTTTGATCGATGTTCTGTTTCAGGTTCTAAATCACACATTTACTAACAGATGAGTTTTGACATTGTTTAAGAAAAAAAATCATCTGTTAGTAAATGTGGAATTCAGACCCTGAAATAAAAATTTCGACCAAACATCAACCAAGCAATGATCAAACATCAATTAAACATTGACCCAGATCGACTTTTAGTAAATATACCCCTAAATCCCAGTTACTAACAGATTATTTTTTTATTTTTTTTATTTTTAAGGTTGTCAAATATCATCTGTTAGTAAATGTGTGATTTAGACCCTGAAAGAGAAAATCAACCAGATATCGACCAACCATTAACCAGTCAATTGACCAAATATCGATCAAAATCGACCCAAATTGACTTTTAGTAAATTTTGCCCTTTGTGTCCAGTTTTACCTTTACTGACAGCTTTACATTCCATCACAGATCACTTTCACAGTGCGTCATATGACCCAAGTGAAATCACTGTTCTATCTATGTTTCTATAAAGGGTGGATATGCCAAAATCATTGTAAGATACAAAAAATCACTCTACAGACATTATCAATAGCAAATAATATTTCTCTAAAGATAAAGACGTGTCTGCCTGTTTCCCCTTCACCTCAGGCAATTCCATGTACTAAGTGAATATTTAGAAACCGTTATACTGTATATTTTGTTAATTAGCTTTCAACTCTGAAATGGTTTGGGGTTGCAATAAGTGGATATATCTCACCTGACTCAGTGCTGCCTTCTCTGGTTGGTATATCTGTACTCTGCATTGTAGTTTCAGCTATAAATGAAACAAACACAAAACAGTGAAAAACTAATTTAGAAATAACAATATTTGTTGCAATTAATAAATATCGGAAGGCCTTAGCTAGTTTTGTCATACAGGGGTCAATTCAATTAGGCGCAAGTAAGTGCGAGATCAAACCGTGAGGAGGCGAGTACAGTTGCCATTGCTGGCGTTTCTATGCTATTGAAATGGCAACTCACTCCTAATTAAATTGACCCCTTAATATATGAGCATCATTAATAGTGTAAAATGCATATTAGTTTATATTAGTATAATTGCTGAGCAGGAATGTTCAACCTCCGTAAGTATTATTATTATTACTATCATTAGCATTTACTTATAGCATACCAAAAAGTTCAGCAGTGCTGTATAAAGCAATGATACAAACAAGGCAAGCAAAGTCACAAAATTACATTGGACCAGCCTATGGGGGTCATTCCGAGATGATCGTAGCTGTGCTAAATTTAGCACAGCTACGATCATTCACACTGACATGCGGGGGGACGCCCAACACAGGGCTATCCCGCCCCGCATGTCAGTTCTGTCGCCCCCCGCAGAAGTGCAAAGGCATCGCACAGCGGCAATGCCTTTGCACTTCAAGAGTAGCGCCCGACCAGCGCAGCTTTAGCGTGCTCTGGCCGGGAGCTACTCATCGCTCCCCGGCCCGCAGCGGCTGCGTGTGACATCACACAGCTGCTGTGGCCCGCACCCCGTTCGGTCAGGCCACGCCTGCGTTGGCCGGACCGCGCTCACAAAACGGCGGCAAAATGCCGCCGCCCCCCCCCAGCAACTGCCTCTGCCTGTCAATCAGGCAGTGGCGATCCTTCGGCCATCCGGCATGCGCCATAAACTGCAGCGTGCGATCGGGCCAGAATGATCCCCAATATACAAACTCAGGGGCTGGCTGGCAACTTTCAGACTGAGGGGCATATGCAATCAAGTGTTCTTGGCTTTTCTGTCGCTCTCACTGCATATCTTCTTGCTGTCTCATTTAGTCCTAATTGCAAATATCCATGTAATCTCAGCAGTTGGGATTCCGAAATAATGCCAGCTGCGGCACGCCAACGTTCAGAATCCCAACAAATTGTGCAGTATTTTAACCGTTCGCTTACACCACCATCCCGTAGCCTGACCCTAACACCTCCACCTCCCAACCCTCCCCCTAGTGCCTAATGCTAAACCTAACGATTCTGTTTGGGATGCTGCTGTCCCCTGTTGCTCATTACCCCCTTTATAGCTCTCTCACTACCAGTCCTTACATATAACACGGAGGGCATTACCGCAAACACTCACCTCACAGCACTCACTAACCCCCTCACATCTTACTTATTGCCCCCACAGCACTCACTGACCCCTTACATCTGACTTATTGCCCCTCGACAGCACTCACTGACCCCCACACATCTCACTTATTGCCCCGCCAACAGAACACACTGACCCCTTCACTTGCCCCTAAGAGCACTCTGTCCACCTCACTGCACTCACTGACCCCCTCCCTCAATGACTCCATCATAGCTCACACCCTGCCCCCAAGGACACACACTTACCTCTTCTCATCACTTACTCCCTCACAGCACTATCCCCTTTACAGTTCACCTCAGAGAATTCCTCACTCCCTTCAATTTCACAGTTGTCCCCTCTCCTTCACTGTCCTCCTCACAGCACCTCCAGCCCCTTCAGTGTCCACCTCAAAGCACTTCCCATCATCAAAAGCACATAACAGCACTCTCTCAAGTCCCTTCAATGTCCCGCTCCAACAATCCCCCTCCCCCTTCAATGTCCACCCTAAAGTACTGCCCCTCCTCAACCCCTTCAATCTTCCCCTCCAGCACTCCCCCTTCACTGTCCACCCTAAAGTACTCTCCCCTCTTTAATGTCCCCCTCCAGCACTCTCACTCCCCCTCAATGTCCATCCTAAAGTACGCTCTCCCCCCGCCTCAGCCCCTTCAATGTCCTACTCCAGCGATCCCCTTCAATGTCCACCCTAAAGTACTCCCCCTCCCACCTCAGCACTTTCAATGTCTACACCACAGCACCTTGACTGTTCCCATCCATAGCACTCCCTTTGGCAGCGACAGGAAAATTACCTTCTTTATTTTAGTGTAAAATTGCTGTTCCTATCCAGCACTCTTTTTCTCCTGCAGTGGCGTGCAGCCGAGCTGCTCTTGTCACAATTGCGCTGCTGCTGTGAGACTGAGCCACAGAGCTCAGGTAGGCGGAGCTGCCTGCTCCAGCTGCTCCAATGGTATCATAGCACAGTGAGAGCGACTGGGAGCGACCGCAGACTACAGCAGCTACAGCTGACAGCCTCCTGCAGCCAGTTCGATATATACTGTATGCAGAAGGTGGCCCTCTAAAAATGCAGTGGCCCGGGGAGGCAGATGGCACCCTGCCCCCCACTGTATATACTATAACACGTGTGAGCATAATTCCATGTGCATATCTATAGGCTTAGTTGCATCAACTAAAGGGAAAGGAATAAATGAAGAGTAGCAAGGACCCTGCTCATGAGAGGTTACACTCTAAATGGTAGGGGAAAGATCGGTGGTACTGTGGAGATACTAGGCGATAAGGAGGTGGGAGGGAAGGGGTCAGACAGAGATCTGGTAAGATAGAGTGAATATGTGAGTTTTGAGGGAACATTTGAAGCAATCGTTAGCATTTCTTGCTTTCTTTTCTAAAATGTGGCATGTATGGACTACCGGTAAACAGTAACTGCTCTAGTGGTAGGGATCAATAATCCCTACAAGAAAACATGTGTTGGTCAATGCTCGAGAATTAGCCATGTAGCAACAACCCTGCAGTACTTCAATATAATGACGTTTTAGGTTCTATATTGTGCAAAGTGAATTGTTATGGGAATCAGATGTGTCTGTATGAAACAGCTTTTATAACCACTAAGTAAAGTAAATAAAATATGCCACAGAAAAATTCACTGCTTATCTCAGGGGACTAATTCATCTAGTAAATATTAATACTCAATTTGATAAAAAAAAATGTTCAAAGCAAAAAAATATTTCCCAATTGCCAACTCTAAAAAAACATCTTTACTGTATAAAATTTCATTTTTAAAGGGCAAGGTGAGGTATTTAAACAATATTTTTAACCAAACCATATACTTGTTAAAATCATTGCAAAAAGAAGTATCGCTTTGATTCAATACAAACTCATCGCCGATGACATCAAAGGTATACGTTTACTGTAATATACTTTGATGCGAACTGAAGCTGGCATAGATTAAACTGAGATTCACACTTAAGGTGCTGGTAACAATTATCAGGGGCTTGTGTCAATCATGTGTTTTTTATTAATTTTATAGCCTACATGGACTAAATTATCCCAAATGATCTCAGTCTGACTATTGGGTTACATATGAATGGCAGTTTGTGTAAGTTGTTGAAAATATTAACAGGTGTAATATAACTGAAAGCAATCAAAGCAATTATTGGATTATTGCTTTTACAACTTTGCTGGGAAACTGGAATATCCTGCACTCTTGTCCGTCTCTCTATTTAACAAAATTAACTTTCAAGCCAGGGACTGAAAAGATGTTAATAATGAGCCAGTAATTATTGTGTAAAAAACAAAAATCCATTCTTGTTATACCATGTTGATACTTAACAAGAACCATGTGGTTTAAGGTCACAGTATTAAATGGTTCTTATTAAGTTCCAGAGAGCTGGGTATGTTTTCCAAGAATTTTTGTGCAGTTTAAATATATAGATTTTTTATTTTTAACAATTAAAAATTAAATTAACATTGGGTGAAATTTGAAATGTCTTGGACCTTGCCAACAGCAACATATTTCTGCTTGGTTTTATTTGGAATGCCAAGCTTATTGTAATACAATGAGAGGGTTTGGTTAATTATAATGATCCTGTGGTCAACAAATATAAAGATATTTTTCCAAATAATGCGATACAATTTGTAAAATAATAAGCAGGTGATGTGTTAACAGTGTGAAAACTTTTATGAATTGCAGACAAAAAGGGTGACCTAAGGACTTCAGAACTTTGCATTTCCCAACTCATCACAGCTAATCAGAATTTCGTTTAATTTACTTCTACATACAATCTGTGCATTGGGGGTCATTCCAAGTTGATCGCTCGCTAGCAGTTTTTAGCAGCCGTGCAAACGCATAGTCACCGCCCACGGGGGAGTGTATTTTTGCTTTGCAGGAGTGTGAACGCCTGTGTAGCAGTGCGCCTGCAAAACATTTTGTGCAAAACAAGACCAGCCCTGTAGTTACTTATCCTTTGCGATGATTGCTACGACGAGTGACACGGTAATGACGTCAGATACCCGCCCAGCAAACGCCCGGCCATGCCTGCGTTTTTTCAAACACTCCCAGAAAATAGTCAGTTGACACCCAGAAACGCCCTCTTCCTGTCAATCTCCTTGTGATCGGCTGTGCGATTGAAATCGTCGCTAGAACCAGTGAAAAACCACAAAGGACTTCGTACCCGTACGACACGCGTGTGCATTGTAGTGCATACACATGCGCAGATTAGCCATATTTTCCACTGAGCGCTACGCAGCGAACAACGGCAGCTAGCGATCAACTCGGAATGACCTCCATTGAGTACATACTGCATAAGCAGATCAGCTAAGATTAATATGCGATTATTATATCTGAGAAATCGTAGTTGGTATAACAGGTTGGGGTCGGGTGACCAGCGGTCAGGATCCTGGCAGTCAGCATATCGACGCTGGGATCCTGGTCGCAAGGATGCCGGCAGGGGGGCGAGCGCAACGAAGCCCCTTACAGGCTCGGTGGCTCGCTACAGGTTCTATTCCCACTCTATGGGTGTCGTGGACACCAACAAGTGGGATAGCCCTAGGCCCCCTGCCGGCATCCTGGCGGCCAGAATCCCGGCGTCGGTATGCTGACTGCCAGGATCCCGACCGTCGGTCACCTGACTTCCTCCCGGTATAACACAGTGATCTCATGTTCTTCTGTTATACCAAAGAGACGATTTAAAGACAGATATCAGACCAATGTCACCTAACATAATACCATCACTATTAGCTGCTCAAGGGCTCATTTCTGACTAATTCCCAATGGTACTCTTTACATGCAGTAAATAGAACGTTTGTGCCACTAGATTGCTTTCTGCAGCTGTCTATCTAATCTTTTAATAACACATAAAACTGTACTAAGAGTTTCAGAATTACTGCACCTGTCAGCCTGTAGTCTTCACTTGTTGCACTGGGACAAATAAGCTCGCCATCCTCACAGTCTTTATCATCAACAATGATGTTCCGTGTGGTAGGAATAGACGTAGGTACTGGAAAATAAAGGCAAAGTATTCATGGTGTTTTTCTATTCATTAGTACAGTGGTTCCCAAACTGGTTGCTGTGGCACCTGGGGGTGCTCCGGGGTACTTGTAGGCATGCCACAGGTTGCTGGTCCAGCACCAACTGACTGTTCATACATTGCCCAGCATTTGGGCACACTATCTATAGGATAGAAGCGTCGATAAAGCCTGGGAACTTATCATCCCAAGCATTGAACAGACAACACAAGATTCTTTCATAAGGAGATGCGGCATCTGCGGCACATAACATCCGCAGGTACCGCTATACCCCGTATCTTAAGGTAATAGATCTACCCCCGTTTGGGAACCACTGCTCTAGAGAATCGTAATTCAAGAAAATTTATGAACCATTGCATTAGTTTGTTGCTTACATTGTATATTGTTCCTCACTCAGAACAGTCAGTAATAAATTAAGCAGAGACTGTAGTTTAGTGATATATCTATTCTAACAGGTTCATACATCAAAACAACAGAATTTAATGAGTTTAGTGACTCAGAATGTGTTGCTAGCTAGAAGCTAAGCATTTACATAGTACAGAAAGCTGGTATAATATATAATTTATGCCTATTGCACTATTTAGTGAACTACAAGTGTGATAGCCTTCTGTGGTCACTATGCTTTGTTTTTCTTTTTAGGAAGATAAAACACTTCTAAAGTTTAACTTTTTTTGCCAGAAGTGACCTATTGCTTTTTTTCTGGAACGGAAGCAGATTTTTTCGATATCTCCTCTAAGCCAGCGGGTTCCCAATAGAGATACTGTGCTATACAGCTCGGTGTAGTTAATGGAATGCCAGATTCCTGGCTTTCTTTGTAGTGATAAGAAGAGGAGATGCCCTCTAGGTCTGAATACATAATAGGCTTCTGATCTAATACAATTCTTATGTAGCTGATCCAAAAAAGCACACGTCACGGTCATGGGAAATAATGTTCTGTGATTACATTGTAGTTATGCCATTTTTCCAAAGTGTTCGGAACTCATATCTTCCCTATTTTATGTCTGCATAATACATGTTTTAGGGAACATGGATTTCCCTAACTCAGAACACTGTACAATACTATACTTCAGTTTACATTGATTCATTAACTAGTTAAGTGCAGGATGCAATATGGTCATTAACTGGAATGGATGCTAGACATCCCCCCCCCCCCTCAACAATATACATTAGCTATAATGAAAGATGCAAATGCCTATAATGGGCCATCTACAGGATATGGAACTAAGGACATTGTGTGGAAAATTAATATCTCTTCTATTAAGAACTGTAAATCCTAGAAGATTGGCCATAGGATAGATTATCAATGAGGGAACACAAAAGCATTAGCGATAATGTAACTCAACTGAAAGGACAATAAATATATATGACAGGCCTAATTCTTTGGCAAATAGAAATAAGGAAATATATATGCCCATCTAATGTATGACTTGTACAGTACATGTATGTGACATTGGTTACCTTCAATGTTGCAGCCCAGTAGTTCCAGTCTTAAGCCCAGACCTGACACAGAAGCTCGTTCTGGAATTATACGGATGTATCGGGTTGTTATGGGTGCAAAGGTCCGCAATTCTGGAGTATCATAATTTACATTGCCTTCAAATGTCTACAAAGATGAAAGAGGATTTATGTCAATATTTAAATAAGTTTCTGACACAGCTTTATATTCTGTCTTTCTACAAGAGATCGGCAAAGTATTCACGATAGTCCTGCTAAAAAATTATTTTAAATAACTTTTTGGATGAACTGTTTAGAAAATGCTTGATCCTTTAAATTATTGAAACAGAAGTTCTGTCCGAGAAGCTCAAACTACCCCAGAGTCATGGGTGATTATCTCATCTCTAACCATAGGTTACTCATTGGAATACACACAACAGTACATGCATACCGACATGTCTACTAATGCTGGTTTCCACAATTCATTTATTACACAGAAGCATAGAGTTTGACTGCAGATAAGAACCATTTGGCCCATCTAGTCTGCCCATGTACAAGCACACACTAGGGTTACTTTTTGGGCACCAATTAACCTACTAGTATATTTTTGGATTGTGAGAGGAAACCCACATAAGCATGGGGAGAATATACAAACTCCACATAGTTAGGGGCGTTGTGGGAATCGAACCCATGACCTCAGTGCTGTGAGGCAGTAATGCTATCCATTACAATAATTCGTACAATGTAAACAGCTGTAAATTGAAATTGTTATATTAGTGAAAAGAATCATGAAACAGCTGACACAAATTTGCCCCTGTTCTCAGAGTGCCCTGAACAGCTGCCTGCTTTGCCCAACTGTAATGTCTCATACGCATGGGTGTTGAATGCCAAGCTTTACTTTAGTAACGTTTTTAATGCTACGGAATACTTGTAATTTTGTTTGGCAATGGAACTCATTTCCAACATCAACATATCCAACTGTGTGTAACTTTTAACTTGCATTTGGGAAATTGCGTTAGCATTGTGGTTCCTACTAATGCTCCTTTTTACATTTAATGTGTTTTTCCCAGGTTAAATGCATTGAAGTCAATAGAGTGACGTTCAATAATCTGGTAAATGCAAGAAAAATGGTAGCATACATCCGTTTATGAAAAACGTTAGTGTTTGACATGTGGATTCATTGGCATCTGAACTTGCCTTGAAACGCAAATCATACTCCACTGAGCAGCTTTATTAAAGTATTAAGATCCACTCAGAAGCAATTTGTCATGTAATTATAGGACAGTTGACTGTAAGTGATCTTCATTCCTCGATTGTAAGCCAAACAAGTTCATTATTCTCAAGTTTTAAACTTCATTCCTGAAACTTGACTGACGAATCATCCCAGAGATTTTTTCAAAAATTCTCTTTTATTAAAAAGCTCTTTGAATATTTCTCATTAATAATGTCACACATTTAAAAGGACACTATCGTGTAATATGAATATTTCAAACAGATCAAAGCATTACATAACTTGTATTAGGCTCATCATTTTGTTCTTTGATTCCAGGCCACATAATCTTCAGGCTTACATTTGTAGAAGCCATAGCTTAAATATGTGAAACTTGTTTCAAATGGAACCGATCCCAATTATTTTCAATACTATACAAGAAGCTACTCATATATAATGGACAATTACAGATACAGTCTGATGGATTACTGTGGGCAGTACCAACTACTGACTACGGGAATGACAAAGAGACTCGTTTCAAGATCACTGTACAAAACCTCCTACTGTCAGTGTCTACGGCCTTGTGTCTTTGGCCAAGTCACTTTGTATCTCTGGTACCACCAGACTGTTGCATTGTACAGCATTTTACTCAATGGAACCTTTAAAGCATGGAATGATTACTAGATCAGATTTTTAAACTTTTTATATCTATATGTTTCTCTATTGGTGCAGATGCAGGTTTGGAGGACAGGAAAATAAAGAGAATTAATTTTTAAATGTTGAAATCTATTAGTGATGAACATGACCAGTTATATTTTTAAAACCATACATTACAATACTACTACAAATGCAGGTTTTGGCTAGAGATGAAGGGGACGTGTTGCAGGCACATGACCACATATACAGATGAACTGCACATATGCCATTCAGTTATTGGCCTTTCCTCCTCACCTTCACCTTGTTCCTGCTGGAGTCCATGATCATTTCCCATTCAGTCCCATTATTGCTATAGCCGATCTTGAACTTTTTCATGAACACTTTGTTTTCCTTAAGTTTACCACCTTGAATGATAATGCCACGCACAATTTTCTCTTCTCCAAGGTCAATCTGGATCCATTCCTTGGTATAAGGGTGACTGTTTGCGGGTGGGAGTGCCCAAACAAAGCGGCTGGTCACCAGGCGAGCATACTCAGGAATCCAGTTGCGGTTCTCTGGGTTAGAGGCTGTAATCTGAGAATCGGTTATAAATCCTGAAATCATTCCCAACATCCCAGAGCATGGATAATCTGCAAGATGAAAATGAATAAAATTTGTCATTTTATACCATATGTTGTTATTCTTTGTGCTTGCTGAATATAGCAGAACTAACCTATAAGAGAATTCTGGTTGGTGGGTTTTACCTAGATTCTAAGTAATGTGCTATTCTACACACTGCCATCGGAACATATTGTTTTTGCTTTTGTACAGTCCCATTATTTCCTCCCAAAGCTCTGTACCTCTTATTCATGTAAGATAATCAGTCTGTGTTAGCCATTTACTTAATGTGTGGACATGGCCTGCAATCAACAGGTGGAGTCATGCGCACAGAGGGAGGAATCTACTTGGAAGAACTGGCTATTAACAGAGAGCCAACAAAAAAGAGTCATAGTTATACCATATCCACCCTCTGCATTATTCCAAAGTGAACTGCAAGTCTGGATGGCAGAAGAGGACACTTTGTGTTATTTTTATTAATGCAAAGAACTAATGCTATTGCTAATATCATCATAAGCACATATATGATTATGCACCCGCAGCAGACGTGCCTAATAAGAGGTGTATCACCAAGCTACTCCAGATCTGCGTCTGACCCCATTTGCGGTTCCATGTCCTGACTGTATACTGCCTAAGTGAGAATGTCTCTCCCTAACATTGTTCCTGTTCTCTTTGCATAAGTGTATATACGATCAGAATTCACGCATTCATTTACACTAATTTTCTGAGCATGTGCAGTCCAAAAATATACAGCAACACAGGCGTGCCAAGAGGAGGGGGGTATGGGAGGTAGGATGGGGGGGTGTACTGACTATTTTACATTGTTTTCATTTCCTGGAAGGTAGTAGCCACATCTCCCATGTTTGGCCACACCCTCTTTCACCAGGCGCCATGGATGTCTCAATGGCTCTGAGCAATGCTCTGCATCACTCTGCATCAACCCCATAGAGATTAATCATAACAATACAGGACAATAGGTATTCATAGTAAGTAATTAACTAAGCAACAAAATAAAGATAGTATTCAACTTTACCCTCTAATAATTACCAATAATCATGAAAAATAAACTGAAACAAAAGGCACCACACAAACTAGGCATCAAATCACAGTTTAATTATAAATCCTTCGTCACATTTTCCATCTGAGAATTCTATATAAAACGAACATGCTGAAGCTATAATTGGTAGTTTAATAAGATTTTCAAGATATTATCACTTTTAGTCTGCTAGATGCTTATCTTAGAGATTTGGATGTTCTGCATAACAAAATATTATAAATGTCTTTATGTTTTGCTTCAGCTGTAGATAAAGTGAAGAAAAGCCCCTAAACATTTTCATAGTGTTGTGTATGCATGACATACAAAATGAAGCTATACAGCTGTGCTCAGGTGTTTATATCACAGTAAATGGATATCTGGGGACTGGAGATGGTGGGAGTCAGGTGCAATCAACTCTTAATTGCACACACAGGGGCCTTGAGAACATCAGCAGTACAGTACACTTGGTGCTAAATTGGCTTGCTAACTCAAAACAATAACGTTGCATGTAGTGTGTGTGAATATGTAATTGTATCAATTAATAACAAAAGGTGCAGTCTCATCAGCGTGAAGGCTGAACTACAAAGTTACCTTGCAAACACCACCAAAAAAAACAAATGCAGCAAAACAACATTTAGCATTGTTGATTAGTACGGAGTTGTGTAATTGCAAAGGGAATAGTGTACGGCGTTGGCCAAGGAATTGCATTACAATGTGATTAAAGGGTAAGCCACAATTATTGTGAGACTGATAAAAGGTCTGTTATTTCCCCAACAGAGATTTATATTGTGTGAATGCTACAAGTCAAGAAACTGGATTTAATTCCAATGTGTAGTATTGATTGTTCAGCATAGCAATGTACACCTTTCAGATATTGGTATTATTCAAGGAATATGTATGTTGGCCTGTTATAAACATTGACAATTGAGCACAAGAACATTCTTTGGGGCCAATGTAGAGACCGATCCTCATAGCTCAGCGCAGGCAGTATGTGTGATTCGTACACAACTCAGTCGCATCTCCACCTAGGGCTGAATGGGGACGTAAGTGGGTTGTAATGGGGTGTTTGGAAGTAGGCTAAGTTTGGGGCGGTCACGTTGAGGGTGTGCCAACAGAATTGTGAGCTATGCAGTTTTAGACAGATCTCTTGCACCAAGAATATGGTTTGATATTGATGATGACTTTGTAAGCAAGCGCACACAGACAGGGGCTGCGGGATGCCTAGATGTATTCAACTCATCATACGGGCACGTATCCACATTTTTCTCTGTGTACGCAATGTGGGTGTAAGTATGCACCTAGTGTAGCATTTTCATTTTATTTTGTTTGATACATAAGAGTATTGTATAGTGTATATATAGTATGAGGTTAAGCTGTCATTGCTTCTCTTTTTTTTTAAATCTTCTGTTGTTATCTTTTAAGGTCTTTCCCACTTTGACAAGAATGGTAGAGGTGACCTGTAGCCAATCAAAGGATTAAACACCCTTCTGCTAAGAGCCATGTACTAGGGTTTTCATGGAATGGGCTTTGTAAAAGGTGCTTCTACCATCTCCCTCTTTACAATTAATGTTGGCGTGTCCACTTACAGAATAAATGTTTCCTGTACCACTGATAGAAAATCTCCCTGATGATAGTAATGACTGTATTGTGTGTATTTTACTAATCTATCTTTATTTTCCATATATATTATAAAAACTCATTCCATGTCTGACTAATCTTAAAACTAATGGTTAAGTCAAAATAAGTTCTAAAACCAAGATGTATAAATTGTATGTTACTAATATACTACTGTTACCTGTTATTTTACAGCCATAGATTTCAAATCTCAGCGATATACCATTCTCCCAAGTCGCAGGGCGGAGTCTAATAAACCGCGTGATGACAGGCTTGGGAAAAGCTCTATAAAGGACATCGATGGGGTTGTTGTTTCCTGTAAATATCTGCAGTAACCAAGGAAATTCATTAGGTACCGTATTTATAGCACAAATTAAAAGGCATTTTAATATTTTGTAATTGGATTCACAACGAGAACAATACCACTTAATATGTACTTGTCATGTTCACACAGTGGAGGCGGCCATATTGTACACTGACCCAATGCCCAGCCTACCAACCCACTAGGGACATGACTGAGGCATGAGTCACTATGTGACACATACCTCAGGTCTGTCACTGATTCATATTGAATTGCACTTTCATTAATGCCCAGCCACAATGCTTCTATTGTGTGTTTTCTAACAGTTACATCAACAATATCATACCCCATTTTTATTTAAATATGTAAAATAAAAGAAACAAAATAGCATTTATTTTAAGAATATTCATTGCAATAAATAGGTCAATGTATGGCGTCTAAACTGTGTTTCTCTATTGCTCTTCTGAAAGCTGCAGTAATACCACCTAAAATAAAATACTTATTGGCTCCCTCCTAAGGGACATTCTTTTTTATTTGAGCCATTAACAGAAGTGAGTAACAGCCTAAAATAACAATTTACTACAAATCATTTTTTATGTATTTCAACTGCTTTTTATAAACATACACATATAAGTCGTAGACTTGAATGATGTGTGTTAAGTTATTTTTTCTTTAAATTTTACTAGAATAGGTCTTTTTTCATCTGCTCAGGGGCCCTTTGTGTTTTTATAGTTCCTTTGCCATGCATTTTAAGTATGAGTCTCCTAAGTCCTTTTAAATTGCACAGACCCGATTGTATAGTACCGGGAAGTGACTGGAGAGATATGAAACAGAAATGGAATCTATGTTTAATGACGGCTTTCATGCTATTTTAATATTAGTTATGATTCTTTTATTTTCAATTCTTACTAGTTGCTATGATTTTTTAATTTACTGACCAAAAAAAGTAGAAATTTGACTCTTACCAGATGCTTATTTCCATCTTTAAGTGTAATCCAGTCCTCTCCATTAGAGCTTATATCAACTTTGTATGATGTCACGTAATATTTCCTCTTTGTTTCCTTAGATACAGCTCCCTGGGTTCCAATTCCAGAGACAAATCGGAGCAATCCAAGGTCTACCTGCGTTATGCAAACAGAGAAAACACATTGGCTTGTTGGAATCAATTTATGATCATCGCATTAAGGGACTGAATGGTTTGACCTGGTTATAAAGTGGATTTGTATGAGGTGAGGTTGCCTTGCAGTAACGAAACCTACATCCGCTATAGGTATGTTAAGTCTGTACAAATAAAGGATAGGTGGTTTTGGTAGAATGTGTCATTAATCTGACAACCACCTATGGTGGGCGTATGGGTGTTACTGGTCTATGGGACTAGTGCTAGCCAGGGGTCCGAGACTGTCCTGTCTACCAATGACCATGGGCTTTGCATGGGGAGCAACCATGCCCCCCTGCAGCATGTAATGACAGGCTCTGTTTTTTCAAGTGAGTCCCCGCACATTTGGCCACTCCCCCAATACTGGGATCTAGCAGAGCTATGGCGACCATGTTGTATTGGTGGCTAGTATTATAAACCTGCCTTCACATGTACATGTAGGAGTTGACCGAAATGTTCTGTGCTGTTGTTAATATTCTAACACTCTGATTGGAGTACTGTATGTACAACCTCAAAATACTCCAAATCTGTATGTAGCTGGTTTTAAAGAATGGCTACAGTAAGTTCATGACCACGCATATAGGACAAACAAAACAAGTTATCTTTCTAACCTATAGCAGATAGAACTGGACACAATTCCTTCATTGAAACATGGCAGAAAATAGCTGCAGACATTCATTTTGTGTTTGCAGCACAATGCATGTTTTCCTGCTCACAGATGACTTCACTTTATCCATACTGAGCTCTCTACTAATGGTGCCCATACACTTGTGCGATGCCCCACGACACGACATCGCTGGGCATCGCATCGGCAGTTCAGGTGCAATGAAATCGCACCTGTACTGCCAAAGTGAATACCATGCGATCATGTGATAGATCGCATGGTAATCATGTGATGGGCACGTCAGCGCCGAGTGGGAGCAGCTTCTGGCCGCTCCCAGCGGGTGCCCATCGCGCATCGCAGTGCGATATATTGCATGTGTTTTTAAAAACACATGCGATCGCACTGCAATGCGATAAATATTAAGTGCAGCACATATTATCTTGAGACGCGAGATTGAGACGCGTGCCCGTGCATCGCTTCGCAAGGTACCTAAAATGTGCATACAATCCTTCGATGTCTCTCACAGTTGCGGTCGAAATCAAAGGATTGTACCTGATATCTCACAAGTGTATTGGCTACATTAGTCTCAGCAGAAGTGTAAGAGCAGACAGATTGCTTCCACAAGTGCTCACTTCATGAGATACTGTAGCACATCCTGCTTCCAACACTTCTATATTTAGTAAGCAGTCATTTTATTTATTTACACGTTAATAAAATGCAATAAAATCATTAATTTTAGGTTTTAGTTAATTAGCATTGCTGTTGTCTACCGTCTTGTTAATTTGTTCATATGTTAATTTATATTATTAGAGAATTCTGTATTTTGTGCCTAGACATGGGATAATACAAAGATTGAAAAGTATCATTATTGGATTATTATAAAATCGCTATGCTTGCAGGAAGATCACACACTGTCATTCAAACCTTTCCCTCCCAGGCGACTTTATAGTTTTCCAAGGAGTTCATGTCCCGCGTTGTGCTCTTTATGGTCTGCGGGGTCATGCTCTTAAGGTGTTATAGTTTGTTTGTAGCAATTAAGTTTGGGTAAGCCTAAAAATCAGTCTTAGACATATATAGAAGTGACACATATCAAATTAATCAGCACAGCCTGTGGGTGTGTCTTAGTTCAGATTGTATTGCACTTTAGGCAAAAAAAAAAGGTGCCCAATACTAACAGAGTTGCACGAGATCTGGCAGCTTACTCCCGCCAGGCATATCGTGCTCCGTGGTGTATTGAGGCTAGATGTATGAGGGTACACCTGTATTTGCAAAGTTCATTGGTTGATCAAACACCGCAGTGGCAGGGGTTCTAAAAAAAAATTTCATTTTTTTTATTACTGCCAGATAATATGTATTACTTTTCTACAGACAGGTCCTCATTTAGAGTTAGGAGTAAATCCAGCTCTGGGTGCACTGCATGGGATACAAACGCAAAAGATTTTTTTTTTAAATAGTTGAGCTAGGTTGAGTACCCCCTCTCAACTATACATATATCTGCTCTTTTTAAATTTGCAACACTCAGCGAAGCAGAAAATTGCATTTCTAATTGTATTAACGGGATCAGTACGAAATAACGCCGGACGGGATCCCTGCGGTCAGAATCCCGACACCGGAATCCCGACCGGCACAATCTCGATAGGGGGGCGACCGCAACGCAGCCACTTGCATGCTCGCTGTACTCGCAACGCTGCGGGCACGGTGCCTCGCTACGCTCGGCACACTAATTTATTCTCCCTCTATGGGTGTCGTGGACACCCACAGAGGGAGAATATGTCGGGATTGTGCCAGTCAGGATTCCGGTGTCGGGATTCCATCTGGCGGGATCTTGACCGCATCCCGTATTAACACCTAGCTCTTAATCAAGTCCACAGTATAAGGGATATGGGTAGGGATAGCTGCAACACTTGTTGGTCAGGGGAACAAAATGAAAACATTTTTTTTTCATTATTTAAAAAAAAAATTAATTTAAGGCCTTCTTGTATTTCTGAGTGTTTTTTTTTCACTTTAGAAATTACAGAAAGTGCAAAGCCTAAAATAAGCAATCAAATGCAATATTTAAATATCTGGCAAACATTTATAAACTGCATAAATCGATGATGAAATCTGTTTAAGAAAAAAAGACTTGTGGCATGTTTGCGCACTTGGCAGACACCCAAGGTTCACATAGCAACCAGAGAAATTAATTATGCAGAAATTACAGATTTTTAATTTAAGTTAATAATTTTTTTCACATTTCATAAATGATAACGGAAACTACGACTCGCTTGTGAAGGGTCATGTTAAATACCATAAATTACCTCACACTTATTCATTTTTATTGGATTATATTGGTATCATATTGTGCAAACATTGTCGTGCCAGCATATGAACTCATTCTTATAATTAATAGTATTATTCCAGGGTTTTTGACTAATGAATTGGAAAATCGTACAAAGATGTCTCCATGGAGGAAAAAATATTATCATATAAGACTTGTGAAAAGCTTTGACTAGTTTATATACAACAAATCAAGCTCAATTAAAAGATATTATACATGTAAATGTACAGTATGTATACTGGCCCTCATTCTGAGTTGATCGCTCGCTGGCTACTTTTAGCAACCATGCAAACGCATTGTCGCCGCCCACTGGGGGAGAGTATTTTTGCTTTGCAAAAGTGCGAACGCTTGTGCAGCAGAGTACCTGCAAAATTATTTTGTGCAAAACAAGACCAGCCCTGTAGTTACTCTTCGTGTGCGTTGATTCTAACGACGTAGGGATGGCTTCTGATGTCACAGCCCGCCCAGCGTTTGCCCAGCCACGCCTGCGTTTTTCTAAGCACTCCCTGAAAACGGTCAGTTGACACCCAGAAACGCCCACTTCATGTCAATCTTCCTGCGTTCGGCCATGCGACTGGAATCTTCGTTAGACTCTGTGCAAACCCACAATGCTTATTGTACCCGTGCGACGCACCTGCGCATTGCATGCGCAGAAATGCCGATTTTTAGCCTGATCACTGCGCTGCGAACAACGGCAGCTAGCGATCAACTCGGAATGACCCCCATAGTTATTTGTTTAACTGCAGGACAATGATTACTTAGTCTTAACAGAAAAGTACACAAGTAGATAGGTATACACAAAATTAGGTTGCTTTACATTACATAAGTACAATTTACCATAACACTTGGTGAAATTGGTCTTGATCTAAAGATCTTTTAAAGTCTAAATACATATTGGCAGTCATACATACAGACATTATCAAAAGGAAAAAAATGCAATAGTTAAAAGGACTGCTAATCCCAGAGGCGGACTGGGCATAGGGTTTACAGGGAAGATTCCCGGTGGGCCGACGCACCTGCAGGGCCTGTTTTGTTTGAGGACATGTCCTTTTTATTGACATAATGAATAAGATGCAAAATTATTTGCTTATATGAAAATTACTTTTCCACTTAGCCTGTGATTGCAGATGATCTAGTGCAGGACTGGCCAAACCAGTCCTCGAGATCTACCAACAGTTCACATTTTCCAGACCACCTAGCTGGTGCACAGGTGTAGTCGTTACTAATTAAGATGTGCTGCATTCATTCCTAACTGGCAATTCTACAGATCTCCAGGAGGCCTGGAAAACATGAACTGTTGGTAGATCTCAAGGACTGGTTTGGCCAGCCCTGATCTAGTGTATACCCTGTCTGCCTGCTTGGCTGACATATAAGATTGAGTGAATAGTGATTGGGATACGGTTGGTGTAATAAGCAAGAAAATATATCTTTCTAAAGAATTATATAGTTTCCTAAATTCTGAAGGTGTATCATATAATGTGCTCATAATATTTAATTTTATTTATTTTTAACTTCCCCCTTGATGCTGGACATGCCCACTATCTGGAAAGTCTTGGGGGGAGGGTGCTATGGCCCATGGCTAGACCTTACACCTCTGATGCTGCCCATGTGGGGCCACTAGTACAAATTTTTCCAGGGCCGCTTTTTGCTCCCAATCCGCCCCTGGCTAATCTCAATATGTTTCAGCTATCAAAGGTCAAATATATTGTCCTGTTTTACTTTCAAGTTTCACTTCTGTAATAAAGTATTAAAGTACCAAAAGTTAAAGCTCCTCCCACATCTTTAGGACAGTGATATGAAAAGTTGATTCTACTGTCTGATGAGTTATAGGAACATTATTAGCCCTGCCCCTGAGTATGAGTCAACCAATTGATGTAGATCATAAATTCCAGTCAAACGACCTCTTTTTCAGAACAGTTTCTGGCACACACCATGCATTGTCTAGCCAATCTGTCTGAAAAGTAACCAGTTGGCTAACGAGGTCATTGTTTCATTGTGTATCCAATTTCATACTGACCACACAGCTTGCAACATTGTAGCTAATACTGCACATATATCGAATGACCTGAAAAACTCAGATTATACTCTGATCAAATCTATATGCAACCTGTAACTAGATATGTTTACTGCTTGACTCAACATTTTAGAAGTGTGGATTTAATCCTATTTACCCAAAACACAACTATAACACAGTGTCTGGCATCCATCTACTACTAAATATGATGTTGGCTTATCAAAAACATTCTGTTTTATTTTTCAATAAATAATTTATTACATTAAATAAAGCAGTTGCATATGCATAAATTAGGAATATATTCTTTTTTGCTGCATTTTATTTCCTTATCTATTTATTACCAATCCTATTAAATAAAACAATATACACAAAACCAGGGAGCATGTTGTTTTTGTTATATGTTTATACATTGTTCCACTGAAATGTATCAGAAAACACTAATTATGTCTCTCTCTCAGGGACCAATACAGTATAACTAATGGAGAGGTGGTTGCAGTCTCAAAACTTATGCTACTGAATATAGCAGCAGATTAATTGCTGGTTGATTATAATGTATCACAATGTACAAAGCACTTCATTCCCTATGGTACTAATAGAGCTAACACTGAAGTGCTTTCCTCATTTTCATGCTTGTATATATGGCTCACATGATCACATATTAACCTTATTTGGTTAGTTGGTGACACCCCTTGCACTTAGAGTGGTTTATTGTGTCAATCACACTGCAGTTGACAAAAATATCTAAAAGTAAAGGTGTTATAAATAGCAACAATCAAGTTCTAGACTTTATTTATCTAGTACAATCTAGAAAATGAAATCAAGACTCTGATTGGTTACTGTGTGCTACACTACACCGCCAATTTTCCCTTTTAATAGTTTTAATAAATAAACCCTAAAGTCCTCTACAGTAAGAGTACTTATTGCCTGGATTAAGACCACTTGCTGCCCTACTCAACAAAACTGATTAGGCCCCCCCTTACCACCTCCATTTGTAAAGAAAAAAAAGTGTAATCACAAAAAGTGTAAGTGCAGTAGCCACTGGGCTTTTGGAAGGAGCTAAGCAAGCATACTGACCACGCTCAAAGTACAGCTCACTGTACAGAGACAATTATTATTATTATTATTATCAGAATTATATTATCCGTTATTTATATAGCACCACAAGGGATTGGCAGCGCCCAATTACAGAATACATAAATAAGCAAAACAAGAAAAGAGTGATTTACAATTCAAGACAATATAGGACAAGTACAAGACACATAAACATAACTGCATTAGCAGATGACACTGAAATAAGTATCAGGACGGCAGAAAACCGCGGGACTTGGTGCCATCGAAAGGAGTATGGCGTGGAAGATGGTTTAAGTAAGAGAAGGAAAAATGGTGGTCCTTTTTAAAACTAGTTACACAGAAATAGCTGTGCAGTAATATAGCAGAAGAAAAGTAACTGAGGGGTAAAAAAAAATGTCTGATACTTATTATTTCACCGATGGCTTTTGTTAATCCCACAAAAAAACTACTTACACCAACTAGGACAGTTGTCTTATTAGCTCGCGTTTTTCTATTGCAAAAATGACTTCTATGTTGTAAATGTGACACAGCTGACTTGCCAATTAGCCCCACTTTGCTTCAAACCAAACCCTCTATCTGGCCAACCTCTACCCACTTTTTTTAAATTATCTTTTTAGTTACGTATGGCGGTCTAATGAAAATAATTACTGGGAATGAATGTAAGGACAAATTACCTTCAGATATGTCCCCTAACCATTCCATCTAAGATCTGTTCTTTTAAGTTTCAAATTATGTGGCATAAAATATCAGAACAGTGGCCTGGACAAAAAATATCTACAGCTCATTAACAGTCTCTTTAATTTACAGCTTTATTTTAATTACTGCTCTCCAGTTTAAGTCCTCAATGTCAATACACTTCATGTATAGCAATTATTTTACAAAGGAAAATGATGGAAACATGACTGATCTGTCATGCAGATTGTACTGAAAATAGGAAAGTTGATTCAAAATGATTTCATTTTGAATTCAAGCGGCTGTGGGACAGAACAAACAAAGACATATAAACAAAGTGGAAACAATGGGATACATGTGAAATGCAGGATGTAAAAGACGTCTGTGTAACGCTAGCTAAATCAATGTTGACATATTATTTTTGTTAAGGGTCTTATAGCTTAAGCTACTTTGTGAAGTATTTGCTTAGAAAGTAAGCAGTAGAGTCACTGTATCCTTAGGGGCTATACACTGATAGCTAATTAGGTTACTTTATACCTATCTAGCACAACAATATCTCATCTGGATTTTGCAGATGTTGACTGACAATGAAATCCGACTGGGGAATAAGTGACAATTTATAATCATTTCTACGATCTTTGTCCGAGCGTCCTGTGTCGTGCAGTATCAGATTTAAGCATCGAATGTTCAAAATGCTTTAGACTGACCACACAATTGTCAGAGCAAACTTGATATTGATCCAACTTCTAGAAGCTTGCGTGAGGGGTTAGATGACCCGGTATATGATAAACTTTACCAAAAACTACAATAATTGCAGGTTTCACTTATTGGCCCTCATTCCGAGTTGTTCGCTCGCAAGCTGCTTTTAGCAGCATTGCACACGCTAAGCCGCCGCCCTCTGGGAGTGAATCTTAGCTTAGCAGAATTGCGAACGAAAGATTAGCAGAATTGCGAATACAAAATTCTTAGCAGTTTCTGAGTAGCTCCAGACTTACTCTGCCACTGCGATCAGTTCAGTCAGTTTCGTTCCTGGTTTGACGTCACAAACACACCCAGCGTTCGCCCAGACACTCCCCCGTTTCTCCAGCCACTCCAGCGTTTTTCCCAGCAACTGCAGCTTTTTTCCGCACACACCCATAAAACGGCCAGTTTCCGCCCAGAAACACCCACTTCCTGTCAATCACACTCCGATTACCAGAACGATGAAAAATCCTTGTTATGCCGTGAGTAAAATACCAAACTTTTGAGTAAAATAACTAACCGCATGCGCTCTGCGAACCTTGCGCATGCGCAGTAAGCGACTAATCGCAATATAGAGAAACTCGGCAACGAGCGAACAGGGCCATTGTATCCAGTGTACTATAAACAGGAAACTAAAGCTGCATGCCCCAGTCCTCAGTCTTGGTTGTAGCAGTATATTTTGCCTCTTAATATATGTTTTGTATAGTGCTATACTTTAAAACTGTACATTACCATTATTATTTACTGCAATTTAACTGCGAATAAACATACATGGTAAACTTCTACTTTCATAAACAATTGAACAGTATGTAGCACAGTTTAAATTAGCTTACATATATATTCAATCATGGAAGTTTCTGCAAATGGTTCATTTAAAGCTGAAATAGGCAACTTGAGGTTTTCCAGATGTTGTTGGACTATAAATCCCAGCATTTCCACATATTTCAAACAGATGGATCACAGCCACAGGGTGCCTTACCCTATTCTAAAGTATTTAATTTACTCCAATTTCAGTTGTAACTTTAAAATTATACGAACAAAACACACACACATTCCTATTCCCCAGCTCCCAAATGCGTTCTCCCCTCTTATTTTAATGAAGGGGATAACATCTGATTTATGTGTAACGTCGAGCTGTATCCAGGCTATATTTTTGCAGTTGTAAAACCTGTAATGGCTCTGATTAAAATGAATAATTACATATATGGTACATTTTTTTTCTCTTGTACAACAATTTTCAGGCTTCAAGCACCTTAACTGACTCCGATATTCAGATACGTGAGAGCTTCATGAGAAACCTTTAATTACTGACCAGTTGTCTAGCTGGAACGATTCATTATTGCTGGCAGGGAAAAAAAAGTGGCAGTAATTTCAGAGAAATTCCAGTCATTGTGTTTAATTAGACCCATAAAGTAAAATGCATCCATTAAAATATCAGGAAGTGGTTGGTAACACAGACAGCCGTACATCTAATACACAACCACTTTCATCGAATGATGCTATTACATGCATAGGGAGATCAATGCTTTAGTAATGGCTTCGGGCCAGAGAAATCTATGACATGGATGATTTGTAGTGCCAGACAAGGGTGCAGTAACTATCCACATATGGTATAATGGACATGTTCACTTGATTTAATTTAGGACCTATTTTCCAAATTGAAAACCTGACTTCATTGACAAGAGTATAATTATCGTCTTTCATACTTTCATGTCTTTGAACATTAGAAGAGGAAAATAAACCAAAACACCTTTAGTATCCATCTATTTCTATACTGGAGAATCAGATGCCGTACATCAAGTGACACTTGACAGAAAAGTAGAGATAATTATCTCAGTTTTTTAGAGTTTTAATGGGTTTCTACCACAGGTAATTATGTAAATAGCTTTTCCTATTAGAATCATAGTTTGATTACTGGACCATCTAGACATCAGCATGGGTTGCTGTGTGTGTGTGTGTGTGTGTGTGTGTGTGTGTGTGTGTGTGTGTGCGGGGAAGGGGGGGGGTGTTGGATGTCTGCTTTGGCATTACACACCTTACAGCCTATATGTATCTACTTCCCATATCATACCTTGACAGACTGATATAGTTCTCATACAACCTGCAGTATGCCTTTACCTGGATTACGAGAATGCCATCCACCAAGAATTATTAGCTCCACCTAAACATTTGCCCAGCAGCTTAAGCATCTCAGCTTAGCCCCTTAGGTCCGCAAAATAAGAGTAGAGGTAGAACAGTCAGGGCCACATGGGCCTGGAGCTGAAAATGTTCAAGGGCATATACTGAAGATGGGAAGATCTGTGACCAGTGTGGTCCCACTATCTCCCTAAATACATAAGAAAATAAAAATTGCATTATTTTGTAAGAAAACTAGATATACAATTTTAGTACTTATGATCTATGGCCGATTGTGTTGCTAGCTAGGCAACGTATCATCACATTGCTGCCATAATGCTGGGCCTATTTTTATGTTTAGACCTGGGGCTGGAGCTCCATCTGCCCCAATATTATTCTGGCCCTGGCAGGGCTAACTTCCACACTGATGATAGTTGCTCGCTGCTGGGACATTGCCTAAAATCCCTGCAAGTAATTGCTCCCATGAACCACACTATCGCTTGTTTTGCAAGAACTCATGTAAAGGAGTCAATACTGATTTGTTGTAAAATGATATAATAGGTTTCATCCATACTTTTTTTAATGAGTTAGACATGTGGGGTCGGATGTAATGAAATCCGAGTTGGGCGGAGGTGTGGAATGCCGGCCAAACACGGATGTTTTTTTTAAAAGCAGCAATCGTATACAATGCATGATTTTGCCTTGTATATGTTTGCCGCTTTAAAATAAAATCTGAGTTTGGCTGGGAACCCGCACCTCCATCCTTCTCGACTTCATTACATCCAGCCCATGAACTTTGTTTCCATGCGCTGATATAGGCAGTGGCTAAGCTTACTTATGTAAAGACCTCACAGGCCCTCAAAAACATTTATACCAGATCCTCATATCCAGCAAGCATCAACGAGACAAGACAGGGATTATTACAAGTTGTCTGTAACCTTGGTCTCAGCAATGATGTATACAAGTTTGAGGCAACTTATAGCATAGTATAATGCCAGTGCAGTAATTATCATTTCCCACTAGGTAGAAGGGTTATACACAAAGAGTGTACATCATCCTAAACTGCTAGTCTATATTTTTTGTTCCTCTCTAAATAACTCGTGCTTGCAAATATATTTTATTTAATTGATTTGCCTCTTGAAACTAATCTATTAAGAGTGGCTATAATCCCAGTGCACTAGGCTGATCACTCAGCAATGCTTTTAGACTTTGAAGCCTTCCATACTTCACCCAATGACCTATCTATTGACTATACTGAGCTTCATTAGCTGCAAAGCACAGAAAATGATTGTGCAATAGATTAGGAACTGTTTTGCATTAAATACAGTGGTGGACACAAACCATCAGTTTACTAGAAATCAGGTCAGTAGTACTAAGGTTTCTTTTTAAAACATTTTTAATAGGGAAAATAAATGTGGGTAGTTATATATGTGCCAGCATGGAGAGTAAGCAGTGTCGGGGTGGGCTGTAAGAATCTCACACCCGAGCCTGGACCACCAATCAGTTGTAAGAATAAGAATAATACATCAGCAGATGTTTGGGCCCCCAATTTCCTATTTTGTTTAAGAAACAAATCCTGGTGTAGGGGTCTTGTTAATAATGTCTGGTGGTAGCTACCACTATGTATCGCTGCATGTCTCGGTCCTACATAATGTAGTACCGCAGTTTATCACCTCTGGACTCTTCACAGTGAAAGTTTTTTTCTCATTCACAGGAAGCCTGACATTGATGGATAAAGTGAAATGTGCATGTGTGACTGACATAAAATGCGACAGTTGTTTAATCCAGTAAGGATCCAGCGATCCCTCTTGCCAGGTATAGTGAATGGAATCTCATGGTGGCATTAGCTAATGATGAGAAGCTATGCGTTTCAAGACTTGTTTAATTGACACACATGCTGTCACGCCCATAGAAGTCTATAGGTACAGCAATAAACAGCGGTCAGAGAGGTACTCCTGGAGAAATCAGTGACTTCTCCACAATGCACTTATTGGTAAATTGAGATAAACCGATTCACTGGCGTTTTTCACAACTTCACAATAAGATCCCTTTGCTTAAATGACAGGTGACAGAGTTGTGCCAATATAATTAATAAATACTCAAATGTGCCATAATGCTGTCAAATTATTACTACCAACTAATAAAATAATTATTACTTTTGTTTTTACACTATGTTGCAGGAGAACGGAATTTGCGTCTGTTTACACAACTGCTTCAGCGGTACTCCCATATGGTGCAACATCTCCTTGCACCCCACCCCAGTTACCACTTAGTCACCATCCAGGAGCACCCCTTAAATTTTTGCAGCCATCTAAATTTTATTCTTGACTCTATATGAACAAAATCTAAATTCGTACTGTAACTCAGAGGCTTGCGCAGAAGAGAAAACAATGGCCGATTATGTGAATATCAGCATAGTGTGTGACTCAGATCACGTATGTAGATAGGGCTGGAACATAGAGTCGCTCTTTACCTTTAGAAGATAAAACACCTTTTCCTGATACTGTTTTTTAAAAATATTTTTCGTAGAGTATACTGTATATAAAAGAAACTTGTACACTTTGTTTTCCATCACCTCATAAGAATTGTGGACATGTCATAGAACGAGTAATACACAGCAATACCTAGAAAAATAAATTTGCTGGAAAGTCTACATGTTGCAAAAATGGATTATAGTTTTGAGAAGCAGCCAAGACTTTCTATGTTCTCCCAAAGCTTTTATTTTGGATAACAAATAGCAGCAGGTAAAAATAGTATTAAACCATGTCTCTATAGAACTGTGTGTATTCCCTGTATAAAACCATCCCAAAGCTGCTTTTGATACAAACACAAAAACAGATATCTTATAATGAGTCTCCCTATAACTGGCTGACTGATGCAACAGTCACACCAGAGAGTTGCATCAGTGTATACATTTTGTACATAACACTGTTGCCAGCAGGTCCACCAGTGGCTGATTGGCTCAGGCAAGCCATACTATAACCAATAAGAAAAATGCAACACTTCATACAGCGCCTTCAGGAGAGACCTGGGACTAAACAACTGTATCTAAAAATGACAATACTCCCTCAGGTAGGATTTGCATCAGTCTTATCATTTAAAGGCAATTTGTAACATTTTCATTTTGTATTATTGGCCCTCTGAGAAATTCAGCATGCAATGTGTTTGTGTGTTTTGGTTGATGTTTATAATCACACATACACACCAAATGCACATTAAGCCTAATTTAGGGTGACCATATTATCCCTTTTACCTGGGACGCTCAAGGAGATTACACAGGTTCTGTGGCTGGCTGACTTCAAGCCTACATTTCAGCTGGTTTTAATCAGCCCCAGAACCTATGTAATCCATAAGCGTCCCAGGTAAATGGGATAATATGGCCACCCTACCTAATTCAGACCTGATTGCAGCAGCAAATTTGCAAATTTGTTCTCTAATGGGCAAAACCATGTGCACTGCTGGGGGGGGGGGGGGGGGGGGGGCAGATATAACATGTGCAGAGGGCATTAGATTTGGGTAGGTTCTATTGTTTCTGTGCAGGGTAATTGCTGGCTGCTTTTTTTTACACTGCATCTTAGATTTCAGTTTGAAAATACCCCACCCAAATCTAACTCTCTCTGCACATGTTATATCTGCCCCCCCCTGCAGTGCACATGATTTTGCCCATTAGAGAACAAATTTGCTGCTGCAATCAGGTCTGAATTAGGCCCATTGCTTTAATAACATATTTACAAATACCTGTAGAAAAAACACGGAGCACCACATACAGCTTAAAGATGTCACAATAGTTACAGATTTGGGTAAACAAAACTATGCATATGGCAATTTTAATCATGATTTCACGTACAAGGGCTTACAGAAGTATTTTAATGGTGGTAAAATAAGCATATTTACCATTATACTGGGAAAGGGCAGACTATATTAAATTAAACACTGCATTTGTTATATAGGCCTATGGTTCCAGAGTCATAAGATTTTTGATACAATGGGGGAGATGTATCAAAACTTGGAGAGAGATAAAGTGGAGAGAGATAAAGTATCAACCAATCAGTTGCTGTCATTTTACAGGTTGTGTCTATCTCTCTACTTTATTTTTCTCCAAGGTTTGATAAATCTCCCCCTATGTTAGTATTTTTATGATGTGTGCACTTATTCTTGAATAGTACATTGAAAACTTCACTATTATGGGGTATATTCAATAACTGTCGGAAGCTGCCGTCTTGTCAGAAAGACGGCAGCTTCCAACAGTTTTAGGTCGGAAGGGGTTCCAACCTATTCATTAGGGCCCCGTTTATTCCGACAAGTCGGGAAACCCGACTTGTCGGAATGCTGTTGGAATTCACGCTGATCAGCGCCGATCAGCGTGCATTGTCGGAAGCGGGGCCAAACCCGACAGGTTTTAGCCCCGTATCCGACAATCTCAATCCGACTTTAAAAAAAAGTTGGATTGAGATGAGGATCTGAGAGCAGGAGACGTGGTGAGCAGTGCTACAGCGGGGTGAGCAGGAACCCAGCGGCAGCGTCCACCCGGCTCCAGCAAGCGAGGTCCCGCTTGCTGGAGCTGGGTGGACGCCGCCGTGAGCCTCCACTGATGCAGCCGCTGCTCGCCCCGTCTCCTCCTCTCCGTCTCCCCTCCTCCGCTGCTTTCCCGCTGCTGCCCCCACTGCCACAGACACGGCAGCCGCTGACAGCTCTCCCCCCCCCACATCACCCCGGAGCCGCTGACAGCTCCCACCGCCGCTGCTGTCAGCGCACCCGGCAGCCGCTGACAACAGCGGCAGGACAAAACACCAGGAGCGGCCAAATCCGACAGTCGGATTTGGCCACTCTTTGAATAGGGGTTGTCGGGTCCATTCCGACAACTGCATGTCAGAATGAACCCGACTCTTATTGAATATACCCCTATATGTACTTCTTTATTGTCTTCCAAGATGCTAAAAAGACACCTATGTATCATGAAAAATTTAACTTCTTATGGCTTACTCAACAGGAGCTGAAAGAGTTTAGCTCTTTATCTTCCTGTCTCACATTATGCACAATCTTAAAAGTTGGCACATAACATAAAAGCAAAAAAAACACAAAAGAAAGATACGAGTAATATAAACATTAGGATGCAATGGTTTGTAACAAAGGCAGCATGCAGCTTCCAGTTTTAATTGTGTCATAAAATGTAAGATCTTATGAATGAATCCTTCCAGCTATTGAAACATAAAATAATTAACCATTTAGCCATTGATTTCCTTGGAACTGGCACGGTGCTGAGTTTTTCATTTCGAACAGCATCCATTAGTCAGAGACAAGTGTACATTCCAGGACATATATTTCAGCACAATGAATGCCTACATCCTTATCCAAACGGTGATAGAAAAATCTTAGAAACTCAACATGAAGCTAGTATGGTGGGGTAGGGCATATACCCAAACAGCACTGGCGTAGGCTCTTAGAACGCAACCTTATAAAGAAAGCATAGGAAATAATAGAGTCTAGATTATGAATTAAATGTGTTTCTGGGAGATTATAAAAGACAATGCTTGCGGGGACGGTCTGTCTTGTGTGCGGAATGCTTCTACTCTTTAATGCTTTTGTGTTCTCTATGCATAAATCAGAAGCAAGGGAAGACAAAATATTTAATTCAGATGGATCCTTTGAACTTCCATTCCATCTGGTTTTCTTTTAATAATGAAATCTGTTTTAGTCGTAAAATATTGGCAAGAATGGACTCCAGTGAAAGGCAAACAAAAGCAACTCAGTGCTCCAGGTTAGGACACAGCCGTGTCACAGTATTTGGAAAAAAAAACAAAAAAAAAACCACAAAAAAAAAAAAAAAAAAACCATTCCGAGCCTACTAGAGTGAAATGAACAGCCTCAAAGATAGTTACAACAGGCATGTATTGTCATGGCACAAAGGCAATGAGAGTCTTTTTGCTGGATTATAGCTTTGGGTTATATATTAAAACGGCCTTTTTGTTGAAAGGAAACACTTTGACTTATTGTGCGAAATAAGTCAAAGTCATTTTAAGCAAGCACGGAACAAAAGAATCTGAGACACTGCCAGTGATTCATGAGGGTAAAATTGGGACCTGATGGAAGGGTGTATTTTTTCTGTAATCGGGAGAACAAAATACGGGTTGTGGTTTTAATGCCACTGTTGTGCCTATCATTTGGAAACTCTTTAGAAGCCGTGAAATTATATTATGAATTGTTGCCAGGATGTATGGCGGCACTGAGCTGTATGACTGAACGGTGTTTGAATGTGGAAAGAGAACTTTTGCTTAGTGTTTTATTGTAACGGTAGGTTTATTCAGAACAAATGTATTGGTTTCTAAGAAATCCGAATGGAAGATTGATGATGTGGATGTTGCTAAATGTGCGCAATTTTAAAGAGATCATAGTAGCTTTCTCAGATGAAGATGTAGTTATCAATAAGTTTTTATGGTAATAAACCAGTCACTTGCTTTATATATATACTGTATATATATATATATATATATATATATATATATATATATATATATGTTACAGAGACTACGCAACATAGCTGAGCATCATGAGATGCAGTTAGATCTTCAAATACACACTGTCCCTACTCCCTTTAGCAATGGAAGTTTTTTTTCAGCACTCACTCTTCACCTGGTTCTAATAGAAATAGAACCACTGACAACCAATTTAAAATCCAAAATCTTTAAAGCCAGTTTAATAAGAGCCACGTAACTCCAGTATTAAATTTAATTACAATTTAATTGCCAGATGGGAAAAACATGGAATCTCTGCCACTTTATTAAAAATGCCTAGCAAAATTTATCCCACCTAGGTTATTTTTCACTTAATTTAATTTGTCCTGAGAGGCACAACTTTTATAGCAGCAGTATTACTCTCTGAAGAAGACACATTGGAGAAAAATAAAATAACACAACTTAAATGAAAAATAGACTTATTTTGAAGCAATGGGGGTCATTCCGAGTTGTTCGCTCGTTATTTTTTTGTCGCAACGGAGCGAATAGTCGCTAATGCGCATGCGCAATGTCCGCAGTGCGACTGCGCCAAGTAAATTTGCTATGCAGTTAGGAATTTTACTCACGGCATTACGAGGTTTTTTCTTCGTTCTGGTGATCGGAGTGTGATTGACAGGAAGTGGGTGTTTCTGGGCGGAAACAGGCCGTTTTATGGGAGTGTGCAAAAAAACGCTACCGTTTCCGGGAAAAACGCGGGAGTGGCTGGAGAAATGAAGGAGTGTCTGGGCGAACGCTGGGTGTGTTTGTGACGTCAAACCAGGAATGACAAGCACTGAACTGATCGCAGATGCCGAGTAAGTCTGGAGCTACTCAGAAACTGCTAAGAAGTGTCTATTCGCAATTCTGCTAATCTTTCGTTCGCAATTTTAATATGCTAAGATTCACTCCCAGTAGGCGGCGGCTTAGCGTGTGCAAAGCTGCTAAAAGCAGCCTGCGAGCGAACAACTCGGAATGACCCCCATTGTTCTTTGTTTGCTCTGCTTGGTTTTACACATTTAATCTGTGTGTGACACATCAATATGATTCAATGTGAACAAGCCATAATGGGGTCTATGTACTAAGACTTGGAGAGAGATAAAGTGAATGGAGATAAAGTACCAGCCAATCAGCTATTAACTGACATTTTTCAAACACAGCCGGTAACATGGCAGTTAGGAGCTGATTGGCTAGTACTTTATCTCTGTCTACTTTATCTCTCTCCATGTCTTAGTACATAGACCCTATAGTCACGCCCACATCATGCAAGCTACGTTCAAGTCTGAATTAGGCCCAATATCTCTTCAAGGTTTGATACATCTTCCGGTCAATGCTTAAGAATTCTGAATATGTTAGCAGAATTTAACACATTTTGGCTTCTATAAGATTAAATAAAGGGCCTGGGTTAACAGATGAGTCCTGGACAGCGATAAAGAGTTTATAGAGTATTGGGAGTTGGTGTTTTCTTCTCATCTGTAACAATTTATTCCATAAAGCAGCCTCACCAATGCAGATTGCTACTAGAAACATAAGATTATGAGTCATTTCTAGTGGTTACAACGTGTTTCCTTCCAAATCAGGGAACACAGCACTCAACTGTACAACGTTATCTCACCTCACCCTTTAATGTGAACACAAATGATAATGTGAGGCCAAGTCAAACACTTGTCTTCTATAATAATATGTGGAGGATGTAAGCTTGTATGAAAATATCTCAGATTGTACAATAAAACCAGACATTATGGTAAAAGTTAGTATTTACAGTAATTCTGGGAAGGAAAGTCCATTACACAAACATTTGTTTAGCCTGGGAGTAGTAGAGATTTGGCTGAGCCCTGAAGTTATGATCACGCTTGCATTTAGCTGTGTATTAGTGTTATTTCGATTTCCACTATGCTGCAAAAAAATTTTTTTCTGATATTAAAACATAAAGGTAAAATACACAATGATAAGGGGAAACGGCGTTTCACTGCAGCTCTATTGAAAAGTACAGTGTGTCCTCCACACTGCATTACAGCACCTCTCACCACTTTAGGGGAGCATCACTATGGGATCTGATACAGGTCAAAAAGCTGAGACATCACTGGTCCTGTACTTATGCATAAACTAATCCACACAGTGTATTTCTGCAACTCAAGTCTGCCAAGCTGTCAGTCACTCTGTCTATGCTCTGTTGGAGAAGCACCTCCCTAGTAAATGAGAGAATTAAATAGTGATTATAAATGACATTGTATCAGGATTATGTCACTTCCTCCGAATTACGTAGAACCTCCCTTTAGTTCTACATGAGTTTTATAGGACCCGGGAAGTCAGACAGTATTGTTATAGGGCATGGTTTCCCAGCTCCCTGGAAGCTTACTGGAAATAGTTGAACAGAACAACACTTTATACTACATTATTCTAATAATCAATAACAATGCCCCATGTCTGCATCATCTCTTTACATCACCAATGTATTTGAGGCATTATTGAAGATGCATACTATAGTACCTGGGAGGGAGATTAGGCAGAGAGTCATGTAGTATTGGAATAGCTGTCTGTACAAGGATTGTAAAGAGACAGTGACAATAAGATGCGTGGTGTTTGTTATAATTACTTGGCTTTGCAGGAATTGATGCTCATATGAAAGGAAAGAGAGCAAGCGGGTGATGTGTTCATACCTGCTGTCTTCTATGACTGTAGACAGGCAGAAGCTGGGTAGAATTTTTCACAAAGAAGATGTAAAATATGAGTTGATGACCATTTCATTTACGTTTCCAGTCAAGAGAATGCTAAAATCAGATTACCTGAATCTAATTACAGCATACTGTATGAACATTTAAATGCAATCATTAAGCCACTCCTGTTGTATGGCATCATACACTGGCCCTCATTTCGAGTTGTTCACTCGCTAGCTGCTTTTAGTAGCTGTGCAATCGCTAAGCCGCCGCCCTCTGGGAGTGTATCTTAGCTTAGAAGAAGTGCGAACGAAAGGATCGCAGCGCGACTACAAAAAAAGATTGTGCAGTTTCTGAGCAGCTCCAGACCTACTCCTAGCTTGCAAACACTTCAGACTATTTAGTTCCTGTTTTGACGCCACAAACATGCCCTGCGTTCGGCCAGCCACGCCTGCGTTTCCCCAGGCACGCCTCCGTTTGTATCTGTCACGCCTGCGTTTTTACACACACTCCCAGAAAACGGTCAGTTACCTCCCAGAAACGCCCCTTTCCTGTCAATCACTCTGCGGCCAGCAGTGCGATTGAAAAGCGTCGCTAGACCTTGTGTGAAACTGCATCGGCTTTTGTGAAAGTACGTCGCGCATGCGCATTGTGCCGTATATGCATGCGCAGAAGTGCCGCTTTTTTCCTAATTGCTGCGCTCCGAACGAAAACAGCTAGCAAACAACTCGGAATGACTCCCACTGCTGAGCGGTATTGCCAGCCAAACACACAAACAATCAAAGATTGAGGATTCTTCCTAGAAAACACAAGACAGAAACCTGAATGAATTAGGAATGGCCATCGCCCATCAATGATTACAAACCATCAATGTATATTGGCCAATGACAAATAGATTTGCCATCGATGGCAGAGAACCAATGATTCTCTAGTCCCTGACCCCAATAGTGTTTTTGTTTTACTTAATGTCGAGTACGGAGCCTAGCTTCGATCCCTGACAGCCCCATAAAGCCCCACCCCCCATGCACTGAGTGGCTGGCAGCCTAGCAAGCATTAGAGTAGGGATAACCATCTGTGGATGAAACCATCAATAGTTTCCCTGTGAATGGGTTTATACCATCGAGGTTAACGACAAATGATACCATCGATGGTCAACCCACCAAAGGTCAGCCCTAGAATGGATTGTTTTAATAATTGCTACATTTAGTAAATGAGCCAAGTGAAAATAAATGTTGTCCTTTACAAATCAGGTTAATCCCATTGTTAATAAGGTTTTCATTTGTCTTGGCACAGGCCTGCAGTCTAAAATTCCATAAGATGTATCTTTGATAGCCAACAAAGTTTCATAAGCACAGGTTTTACCCACAGGCTTTTAAAACAAGATATGAGAGCTATTACCTTGTAATGATTTCTTGTGCTGCACTGTGTCAACATAACTGCTGAGTCTCAATACGTTAACTTATGATCTCTGCAGAAGGACAATTATGGCTTCCAGTACAGAAATCAGCACTCGCTTCACAGTCAACGTCTCGAAATTGCAATCATAAAATCTGAGAATGTTATGGATTTCATTAACATTTTCCCTCTTGGACAATAACAGAAGTTCTCTAACATTTAAATACCACAGGCAAGAATGTCTTTCACAAAACAGATGTGGAACCCACAGTCCTGATTGGCTCCAAACTGTTCAGCAATTGTTGGCTGTAAGTTTGTTTGTTATAGAAATGGCCTTTTTTTCCTCAAGGAGACATATGTTATAAAAGAGAAAATGACGTCCAACTTTTCAGGTGTGTTGCTTTGCTAGTGATCAAAGGAGAAAGTCTTCCTAATATTACTTTTCACCACTGAAAGGAATGTTGTATGAAAAAGAAGACCCCCCCCCCCAAGCATTTTAAAACCAGCTGTTTACCCTTTAAAGTTTTATATTTAATGTTTATCTTTTATGAGCACAACCAATAAAGTAAATGATTAAAACGTATCATATGCTGGGAATAAGAAATTACACAAGTAAACAATGGTAAAAGAATGAAAAATATAACTTTCTATAATAATTTATAATAATTTATAATATGTATAAATACAATTTTCTCTTTAAATGGTACACTAAAACTTAATTTTGTATTAATAAAACACAATATACGTGCAAGGGCGTAGCTACCATGGCTGCAGGGAATGCAGCTAAGAGCGTCCCACTTTCCATATCAAACTTACATGGGTTATAATCATTTTTCACCATTGGGTGGCACATACAAGCCCTTACAAACTTTTACCTTCTAGGCCTACAAATATCTAGTTATGCTCTCGGACCTACTCATTGCAATGTGGTATAATGAACTGGATGGCATTATAATGTTACATAGCATGAACTGGGGCACTGTAGTAATGTGGCACAGTATGAAGATGAGGCACTATAGTGTGGCATAATATGAACAAGAGGCACTGTAATGTGGTATAATATGAACTGGGGACACTGTATGTCATAACATGAATTTGTGTGGGGGGGGGGTACATAAAGTGTACTGGCAGCCCTACAATGTTCTATAACGTGAACTAAGGCACTATTATGGTTAAAAAAATGAACTAGGGCACTACTAAGGGGCATAACGTTAACAACTGCTGCAGAGAAGTGTCTCTCTAGAAGATTTTGGATAGGAGTTCCCTTCAAAATGTTACTATGGGGCCCACAAAATTCTGGCTATGCCCCTGCATTAAACCACATAGTTTTGTGGCAACAGGTGGAGCAGAATTTGTTGCAGATAATGATGCACCATGGCTAAGAATTTAATGCACAATCAGTGCTATCTTGTGACACATCTGCTATAAGTTTAAGGGCCCTACACATTAGGCGATATGCCGCTGACGTGCCCAACGGCCGATACGGCCAACGGATGACCCGGCGGCGGGGGGGAAGGGGAGTGACGGGGAGAGTGACGTTTCTTCACTACCCCTGTCACCTGGACCCATAGCACTGCATTCTAATATGGACGAGATTGTCCATATTGGGATGCATGTATAAGCGACGCGGGGCTGCGCATCGTTCATCGTTGGTGCTTACACACTGAAATATATGAACGATATCTCGTTCATTAATGAATGAGATCATTCATATCTTTCAGTGATATCGCCTAATGTGTAGGGCCTATTACTTGTGTTTGCTATAGTCATGTTATTAGCCCAAGCCACCATGGTGAATCGTCCAATATAACACCCTATGTTTCACCTAGAGGCCAGAGCTATATATTTGAACTATTAAATGGACAACTACTCCAAAATGTAATTAAGCTTTATTACAGCAAAATAATATTGTTTCAATTAGGTCAATTTGTTATATTGCAGAAGGGAAAAATAAATTAATCAGAGTTTCTTCTCAATGATAACACTTAAAATAATATTCTGCTCTAATAAAGCTCCTGCACGTTTTACAACATATCAGTTGCTGCTGTTTTGTTTTAAATGAACTTGTCTCCTATTAAATTATTAAATCGAGTTTAACAAAAACCAATGATGTGCTAAGGAAGAAGCAGCCTATTCGCTTGTTAGGGCAGCCTGCTGTAAGTGTGTCTTGTGTACTATGTATAACAAAAAGAGATGCTTTTTATTGTAATTATTATAGGGTGCCAGATTTTGAGTGCATAAAGGCTGCCTGGTGAATCATTCTAGTTCATTAGATAGTAAGATATGGAGTCATATTTTAGCACTGTCACACGGTATGCATATATGTTGCTAGGGTCTCCAAGATGGCTGATAAACTCATAATGTCCCATTACTCATGCTCCTATCACACACTGAAGAGTGTCCCTGTACAGAGCTCAGCTATCTCTCACGTTACCATTTTCAGCTGATTGCAGTCACTGCTTTTAGTGTTTCATTAAAGTGCCAATTTATCTTAGCCCAGAGCAGATCAAGCTGAAAAATGATCTGAGCTCCATAAAGCAGCGCCATGCACTTTTTACCTTAAACTCATATGCACAGAAGAGACAGATTACCGGGGGAGTCTATTTTATTTACTCTGACATTACAATAATGCAATTCTCCGTCAAACACAAAGCTAAAAGTTCACGACTATAGATCAGCGAAAACCAACAATCGATGCCTGACTGGCCATAGATTAAGGGGGGATGGGAAATCATATTGACATTTGGTAATAGCAGACTCTTTGTAAGAAGTAAAAAAAAAAAGATGTCTTTTACCAGATTTTGTTGACACCAACATTCAATAGTTCAAAGGTTGTGAGATCTGAGTAAGGTTTACGCTGTTCATTGACCACTTGACAATTTTGAATGTTGTTGGATATATAGGCTCTGTGTTGTGTGTTGTGTAGCAATCTGTCAGTAACCCTGTAGGCAGCACAAGTCCTGTGAGAATATACATACATAATGTGTCCTCATACAGTAATGCTGCAGTCACGGTACCCTAGGTTCTGTGCAACTTGGCTTTTCCATAGCTTTTTTTGATTGAATGTGTGTATTAATCGCAATGAGATGCGACAAAGATGCTTCACAAGACTATACAGATCAATTTGGTTATGAAACCTTGTATATTTGTGTTCGACTGAGTCTGTATACAAAGTACTACGATACAGTGGACACAGCTTTTTATCACGCCAAGTTCCGCTGTGCTTTGTATACTGATTCAAACTCAGTAGCACCACTCGTCTCACGTTAGGTGTATGCGGACACATCTGTAGTATTGCTTCCTAGAACTATTACTACACACATTACCTTCAATGTGTTTAACACATGTAATATATAAAATGAGAACTAAAGCTCAGTACAACAATGTTCTTCTAAGTACTCTTGTGGAATAGCAAGGAAAAAGGAATGATAAAATAAGACAGCTACTCTCATTCACACACTGTCCTTACTTATTGTTACACTAGAAAGCCAAATTTCCAAATGACAATTATGCGAAATGGACATTATTCAAAAATAATCTACAGTATGGTATAGAAAGCTTATCTGACACAGATCATGCAGATAAAGGACCTCAGGTGAGGGTAGAATTGTAGGCCTGATGCGTTTCGTCCTGACACCTCCACAGTTTCATCCAGACTTTCTCAAAGGCACCTTTGTTTTAAAAGATTACTTACCTGTGTGTATATTAAATATTACACTATGGTCTCACTAATTATTTTGTTTCTTCTTTGACCCTTTCCACTCCAAGAATTATACTGAAGAAAGGAAGCTAAGAGTGAATATCCCTCTAGTTCAGGTAAGCACATATTTATATCTATTTGGTACGGGGCTATTCACATATGAAAATATATCACATTATAATGGATACGTTTTCTGCTTTTTAAAATGGGTACTTGAAATAAGGTCTCTCAGGCAGGTTTTCCGGTTACAAAACAGTGTTTTTACTGGCATCAGACACTATAAGGCTTGGGCCTTGTCACACAGGTACATACAGAAAATAAAGCAACAAACATAAAAGGTGCTAGAACTCCTAGTCATTCTGCTGCAGTGGCTTAACAGCATTGTAGGCCCCAGGCAAAGTAATGCGCTGGGGCCCCTAACCACCTATTCAGCTCCAGCCATCCACCAATCAGCATGCTGACAGACATTCACTGTCTGGCTGCAGGCTGGGAGGCAGATAAGAGAATGCTGCCTCGCTGCTCTGATTGTGTGACCACCACCCGCCCCTGCTCGATTGTGAGGCCCTCAGCAGCTGCCCAGTGTGCCAATACTTTAAGATGGCCCAGGATGTACTGTTGTATTTCTGTCTTCCAGATTTCTGGAAAAACGATAAAGGCCAACATTTTAGGGATTGCAGGGTTCTGTTGTTTCATCATCCCCCCCGCTGGTATCATTATAATTATTCTTACACAGGGTCCTTTTTATGGTACTTAGCGATACATAGCAAGGCTGTGACGTGTGGTGTCTGAGTGGTGGAGGGTCCTGTAGGTTGCACCACCGCTGTCCCACAGCACCGGCATGTGGCTTACAGGGTGCCATGGTGGGCAGTAAGGATGGGTAGGAAGAATGGGGAAGTATCACAAGCAGCCTACGGAGGTGAAAATGTTATGTCAGTCCTGCTTGTTTTGTATGATTTGTTGGTATTTGCCATAACTGGACAACTTATAACCTTATTGTGGATAAAACCTGTGCTCACTGCTATTCCTCTCATAAGGCGAAGTGACTATGTACAACATAAACAGCATTACCTACAATTTTTTCTCCTATTTAAATGAACTTGTATTAGCAAACTTCAAAAGAAAAGTACCTTTTATTCAGCGCATTTAGTATAAAAGTCCCTTTCAAAGATTAAAGTGGAATAAACATCTGATAACATATGTTATAGCCAGCTGCTTGTTTATGGTTTATCACTTTGTTCTATTTTGTTTAAGAAGTAAATTCTATTTTCTTCCTGTCATCTGCTGTTACCATAGCAACCAGGTTATTTTGCATTTGTAAGGGGCTATGGGGGTCATTCCGAGTTGATCGCTTGCTAGCAGTTTTTAGCAGCCATGCAAACGCATTGTCGCCGCCCACTGGGGAATGTATTTTCGCTTTGCAGAAGTGCAGACGCTTGTGCAGCAGAGCGCCTGCAAAATCATTTTGTGTAAAACAAGACCAGCCCTGTAGTTACTCTTTGTGTGCGTTGATTCTAACGACGGAGGGACAGCTTTTGACGTCACACACCCGCCCAGCGAACGCCCAGCCATGCCTGCGTTTTTTCTGCCATGCCTGCGTTTTTCTAAGCGCTTCCTGAAAACGGTCAGTTGCCACCCAGAAACGCCCACTTCATGTCAATCTTCCTGCGTTGTGCCGTGCGACTGAAATGTTCATTACACTCTGTACAAACCCATGATGCGCATTGTACCTGTACGACACACCTGAAATGCCGGTTTTTAGCCTGATCGCTGCGCTGCGAACAATGGAAGCTAGCGATCAACTTGGAATGACCCCCTTTATATACATTGCTTACTCTGGAAAGTGAGAGTCCAACACAATACTATTTTATATATATATATACACTGCTCAAAAAAGTAAAGGGAACACTAAAATAACACATCCTAGATATGAATGAATGAAATATTCTTATTAAATACTTTGTTCTTTACATAGTTGAAAGTGCTGACAACAAAATCACACAAAAATTATCAATGGAAATCAAATTTATTAACCCATGGAGGTCTGGATTTGGAGTCACACTCAAAATTAAAGTGGAAAAACACACTACAGGCTGATCCAACTTTGATGTAATGTCCTTAAAACAAGTCAAAATGAGGCTCAGCAGTGTGTGTGGCCTCCACGTGCCTGTATGACCTCCCTACAACCCACACAAGTGGCTCAGGTAGTGCAGCTCATCCAGGATGGCACATCAATACGAGCTGTGGCAAGAAGGTTTGCTGTGTCTGTCAGCGTAGTATCCAGAGCATGGAGGCGCTACCAGGAGACAGGACAGTACATCAGGAGACGTGGAGGAGGCCATAGGAGGGCAACAACCCAGCAGCAGGACCGCTACCTCCGCCTTTGTGCAAGGAGGAACAGGAGGAGCACTGCCAGAGCCCTGCAAAATGACCTCCAGCAAGCCAAAAATGTGCATGTGTCTACTCAAACAATCAGAAACAGACTCCATGAGGGTGGTAGGAGGGCCCGACGTCCACAGGTGGGGGTTGTGCTTACAGCCCAACACCGTGCACAGAGCCGGATTAAGGGGGGGGCCCGGGGGATACGTACCCCGGGCCCCCCTTTCCAAAAGGGCCCCCTGCCACACCACAGATCGGATCTCTCTTCCGATCCGATCTGCGGTGCTGTGCTCCCCGGCTCCCGTTCTCACTGCAGCAGCAGCTGCGCACAGACAGGACAGCTGAGCTGAGTGACGGCTCAGCTGTCCAATAATGTATCAATGAAACAGCCTGCGTGCCCAGCCAATGACTAAGCGGCAGGCTGCTTCATTCATACTTTATTGGACAGCTGAGCCGTCGCTCAGCTCAGCTGTCCTGTCTGTGCGCAGCTGCTGCTGCAGTGAGGACGGGAGCCGGGGAGCACAGCACCGCAGATCGGATCGGAAGAGAGATACGATCTGCAGTGTGGCAGGGGGGACGGGAGTGCAGGGCACATACATCCCATAGCGCTCTACCTCCCAACATACCCTACTCCAGTCCTCCCATACAATACACCCCATAACCCTCTACCCCTGCCACACACCCTATTCCCCCACATACACCCCATAATCCTCTACACCCCACAGCCTAGTCCCCGTGTTCACCCCACATACACCCAAATTCTCTAACCCCACCACACATCCTACTCCCACTGTCGCCCACTGTCTCCCACTGTCTCCCACATTCACACCCCATAAACTCCCTCCTAACCCCCGCACCCGCACCTGGGAAGGGACCTCCTCTGGGATATACAGTGGAGGGACGGGGACCAAAGGGGTGTCAGGTACAGGAGGCACAGGGGAGTGGGTATGTGAGGCTGACAAGGGGCATGGTATACAGCCGGCTCTAGGCTTGTGTTGTACCCCACTAGTCCCTGCGAGGCCCTGGGTGTGTGTGTGTGTGTGTATATATATATATATATATATATATATATTCTGCCTTCTCTATTAGGGGCCCCACTCTCTTAAGTGCCCCGGGCCCCCCATGGTCTTAATCCGGCTCTGACCGTGCAGGATGTTTAACATTTGCCAGAGAACACCAAGATTGGCAAATTCGCCACTGGCGCCCTGTGCTCTTCACAGATAAAATCAGGTTCTCACATGTGACAGACGTGACAGAGTCTGGAGACGCCAAGGAGAACATGCTGCTGCCTGCAACATCCTTCAGCATGACCGGTTTGGCAGTGGGTCAGTAATGGTGTGGGGTGGCATTTCTTTGGGGGGCCGCACAGCCCTCCATGTGCTCGCCAGAGGTAGCCTGACTACCATTTGGTACCGAGATGAGATCCTCAGACCCCTTGTGAGACCATATGCTGGTGCGGTTGGCCCTGGGTTCCTCCTAATGCAAGACAATGCTAGACCTCATGTGGCTGGAGTATGTCAGCAGTTCCTGCAACATGAAGGCATTGATGCTATGGACTGGCCCGCCCGTTCCCCAGACCTGAATCCAATTGAGCACATCTGGGACATCATGTCTCGCTCCATCCACCAACGCCACATTGCACCACAGACTGTCCAGGAGTTGGCGGATGCTTTAGTCCAGGTCTGGGAGGAGATCCCTCAGGAGACCATCCGCCACCTCATCAGGAGCATGCCCAGGCATTGTAGGGAGGTCATACAGGCACGTGGAGGCCACACACACTACTGAGCCTCATTTTGACTTGTTTTAAGGACATTACATCAAAGTTGGATCAGCCTGTAGTGTGTTTTTCCACTTTAATTTTGAGTGTGACTCCAAATCCAGACCTCCATGGGTTAATAAATTTGATTTCCATTGATTATTTTTGTGTGATTTTGTTGTCAGCACATTGAACTATGTAAAGAACAAAGTATTTAATAAGAATATTTCATTAATTCAGATCTAGGATGTGTTATTTTAGTGTTCCCTTTATTTTTTTGAGCAGTGTATATATATATATATATATATATATATATTGCACCATTTCACCTGCACTTTGTGAATACATTGACCTAAGCTGGGTATTCAGGCCAAAACTGCTATTACTTATAGTGAGGATGATGTTATATAATGCACTTTATTCTGTAAATTATAAGGATATTGGGCAGGATGCATGACGTATCACATTTTGCAAGCAATGTATCCCGCCAGCTATTGCAAGGATAAAGGTCTTTATTAACACCGTGCTTGAAGAGAATTGCAAAAGACAGCGCTCCCTGTAATGGGCCCTACAGACTCGGCGATGTGCCGCCGAGCTGCCCGACCGCCGATACGGCAGACGGGCGACCCGGCGGCGGGGGGGCAATGACGGGGGGAGTGAAGTTACTTCACTCCCCCCATCACACGGCTACATAGAACTGCAGGCAAATATGGCGAGATCGTCCATATTGACCTGCATGCACAGCCGACGGGGCACCAGCGATGAACGAGCGCGGGGCCAGGCATCGTTCATCGCTGGTGCCTCCACACTGCACGATATGAACGTTATCTCGTTCATTAATGAATGAGATCGTTCATATCGTGCAGTGATGTCGGCCAATGTGTAGGGCCCATAAGAGTTGCCTTCTGTCATAAAAGTTGCCCTCTGCCGGGTTTAGCACCTGGGAGTACTTCTGCACATGCGCCAAGTGACACGTTCTGCAGGGGATGCTGGGAGGGATCCGGCTAGATCCCTTTCAGGGGGAAACATGAAAAGAAGCCCACAGGCCCACCACGCCCAAGCTCCAGAATGTATAGCATTCTGGGGCTTGCATACCCTCCAACTGTACCATTTTGGCAGGTACAGTACCTTTTTTTTATGGCTCTCCAAACTTCCATTGAAAGTATAGGAAAATGCTTTACCCGTGGCCACACCCCCTTTTTGGATTTGTACCGGTTTTTATGTGTAAAATGTTGGAGGGTATGGGCTTGGTGCATAGGAAAAAAGCGGCTAAACCTCAGAAAACTGTATTTTTGGAGGTGTGGCTACAGTTTTAGCTTTGATACATCCCACCCTGTGTACATTATTTTAGAAAGAGTGCATTATTATTTCCTATAATAGATTACCCAATTCTGTATAAGGATACTGTCAGATAATTCTAATTTTCTCTAGTCTTTTACAAATGGCCCTAATATGATTTTAAAGAATGTGTGGAATGTATGGAATACAAAACAATGGGACTTCTATACCTGAGTCATCGAGGCATTCCTCAATTTGTCTATGAAAATTTGTACACTTCAGTTGGGTACAAAATCCTGGCTATTGTGAGACTGACAGCGGAATCCCAATGGCTAGAATCCCGACACATACAGGTAAGTATTTTCACCCTACCCCTAAACCACCCCTCCTGCAGCCTAATCCTAGCCCTCCCATCCCACAGCCTAACCCTAACCTCCCCTACCACGCAGCCTACCCCTAACCCCCCCACCCCCACAGCCTAACCTCCCATCCTACAGCCTAACCCTAACCTCCCATCCCACAGCCTAACCCTAACCTCCCATCCCACAGCCTAACCCTAACCTCCCATCCCACAGCCTAGCCTAACCTCCTCCACCCCACAGCCTAGCCATACCCCCACCCCCACAGCCTAACCCTCACCAAGTGCCTAACACTAAACCCAACCCCAGTACTTTCCTCTGGGATTTGCCGGGATTCTGACCATCGGGATCCTGGCTGCCAGGATTTTGACCACATCCTGTTCAATTGAATCCTATGGGCCTGATTCAGAGATGGACGCAAATGCTGATGGAGCTGTAATCTTTATTCAACAGTTGCACAAGAATATGCAAATGTCACATCATGTCAGATCCACCGTTTGTACATGAAACACAACCATTGGATGTACATCGGTCAAACACTGACCTTCTAAGTAACTCTATGGTCGCTCAGGATGGCTGTTCTAAGTAAGATGCCAGAGCCATTCTTACTGCATACGGGATCTCAGTCACAAGCTGTGACATTCCCCCCAAAAAGTCGCGAGGCCCCACTGGTGGCATCTGATTGGCCACCCCCGTTACCGCCCACAAACGCTCCTTGTCTGTCAATCACTTTGTAAAAAAATCTTCTCTGTGTCGGAAGACTCACATCACATGCACAGAACCAATTAGACACATGCACCAAGCTACTTAGATGTATGCACAGCACAATTTTGATTTACACACAGTGCTACTTAGATGCATGCACAGTGCCACTTAGAGGCATACATAGCGCTACTTAGATGTACACACAGCGCCACTTAGAGGCATGTACAGCGCCACCTAGATACATGCACTGCACCACTTAGATGTATATACAGCGATACTTAGATGTACACACAGTGCTACTTAGATGCATGCACAGCGCCACTTAGAGGCATACACAGTGCTACTTAGATGTACACACAGTGCCACTTAGACGCATGCACGGCACCACTTAGATGCACTCACAGCACCAATTACATGCACTCACAGCGCCACTTAGATGCACACATTGCGCCACTTAGATGCATGCACAGCACCACTTAGATGCACTCACAGCGCCAATTAGAAGCACTCACAGCACCATATAGATGCACACATAGCCCCACTTAGATGCATGCACAGCGCCACTTAGATGCATGCATAGCGCCACTTTGATGCATGCACAGTGCCACTTAAGTGCACGCACAATGCCACTTTGATGCATGCACAGCACCACTTAGATGCATGCACAATGCCACTTAGATGCATGCACAGTTGGAAAAAATCACTCCACTGTATCCGACTTTGGCATTGGGTCCATCTCTGAATCAGGCCCTTAGTCAAGTCAACAGAATATAGCAGCAAGCAGCTTGCACTAGTTTATCATATATTTGAAGAATAACTTGCAAAAAGACTTAGGAACCGTCTTATCAAAGTCCCTTAACCCTTAAATCCCGCTAAAATCGATGGTTTCATTGAAATAGCACAATATTAAGTAACAGGACTATTTAACAATACTGTAACGCAAGATGTGTAAGTCATTTCCTGCGTTCAGTGCTAAAAAAAACTGCTGTAGCCATCCCCATAGTTCTCTATGGTGATGGCAAAACGGGTTACCTATTAAGCTCCTAAAATCTTAAAGAAGGCATTAGCTGGATTCACCTATGTGTAATGTACTGATGGACCTTCTGATCAGTCGCTGGCAGGCTGCACGTTCCTCCCCCCTTCCCGGCCATGTATGTTCTGTGATTAGGCTGGAACAGAAGCGTGAAGTAAAGTGACAGCGATAGCTTCTTATCTGAGGTGCAGTCCTGGCATGAGTTCTTTGTTTGTCCTCCATTACTTCATTTGTTATCGCTGTCGATAACAGATGAAAGTTAGCGAGAACAAAACGCAATTGATATAATAATTAGGTCTCTTATTCTCTTGTATTTTACCGATAATTTGTGGAAAAACAGAAAGTAGAATAAAACTAATCTTATTTAAACACAGTGTATTTCCCTTTAAAAGCACATTTGATGCTCTAAAAATAAAACCTGTTCTTATTTCTCCCATCACGCAGGCCAGGGATTTGTTTCATGTCTATCTTCACTCTGTTGTGCAGCAATGAGTTGGCCGAGGACTGAGATAAAGTGACAGATGCTGACAGTGAGGAATAATTCCATAAATAAGAAACACACGTCGCTCGATTCCAACGCATCCCACATTTTCCCATGCACATCTCCCAGACTTTATGAGTGAGTAATTGTTGCTGAATCTCATGTTATCTGGCAAAGACAGATCACATTTTTTTTGTCTGCAGAACTGCCGCTGTTAAATGTATAAAAGGTTGGAAGATCCACTGATTGTCCATCCATTATTCATCACATTCATTTCAGCAGGATGGTGTTTGCACTTTTGCTATGATGTGGTTTCTCGAGTGTTTCATTGCGCATTCAAGCTCTTTCTGAAAATATACGACGGAACGTCAGTCCTGATTCCTCATCTCCCTAACGACTTGTTCAGCTGTCATTTTAGATGTACACCATCTTGGACATGTATGTTAAATTTTTATGCCTCCTTATTATTAATAGTCGGTTGGTAAAATGTAGTGAAATGCATTTTCATTAAGATATCATAAGCTGCACAGGAAATATGCTCAATGCACTAGTAGCGAAGCCAGGTTACCAAGAAGAGAGGGATGCCTGAGAAGAAGTGAAGCCCCCTTATCAGGAAGGAAGAGAGGGATGTCTGTGTTAAAAGAGGAGCGCACTACTTTGCATACTCCAGTCTTTCTGTTCTTTATGGAGTCTTTATGCCCTATCCCAAGATAGCCAATGAGATCTCTGAGCATGTGCAGGAGCCATTTTGAGACTGTGTGTAAGACTGTGTAGAGTGGTATAGTGGGAGACAGAGGTCTCCTACTAGGCTCCACGAGAGACCCAATTAATACCTGCTACAACGTTATTCCAGCTTTCTGCACCACTACCCGTTTGTAGTATACACTCTCCGGCTGGTGAGCTACTGTATATGAAACCCCATTCTGCTCAAGTTTTGCTCCATCACCAGTGTACATGTAACAGTGAGTACAGCTATAACTGCTATCTTTCTATAAACCAACACCACTGGTTAAGTAACCAGGAATAGAGGGATGTCTGAGAAGAAGTGAAGCCAGGTTACCAGGAAGAGAGGGATGTATAAGAAGTAACAAAGTCAGGTTACCAGGAAGAGTGTGATGTCTGAGAAGTAGTGAAGCCAGGTTACCTGGAAATAGTGAAGCTAGGTTACCAGGAAGAGGGGGATGTCCGAGACCAGGAAGAGAGGGATGCCTTTTGTTTCAGTTCGGTGAACATACTGAACTAAAGTTGCATTAATAGAAGTATGCTTACTTCCCAGTTCAATATATATATATATATATATATATATATATATACTGTATATAATAGAGTATCTGTTTACAAAGTTCTCCTTTTTTTTATATGGGTCTGAATTTGGATTGTCTAAGCATTATAAGTACATAAACCAAACAGTAACAATTGTGCAACACAATATATATACATACACACATTTAGAACCTTAGGAGCCATATACAGATTTATCTCTTCCTAAAAGCAACCGACTGAAGCTGTAACATTTTTTTGTAAAGTACCATTTCCTCCCGGTGGAAACTGTAGCAGTTCAAAGGTCGAATTGTTTACCCATTAGCTGTGTCAAGGGGGAAGGAACATCAACATTTTTTGATGCATAAAAGACAAGTTTGCAGACAGCAGTCACGTACGGCAGTATTGGGGGTCACCCTGTTTACAAAAAAGCATTGCTCGGTTGTCAGGCAATATTCCCAGTAAATGTAGCATCCATTATATAGAATAGTGTGACAGAAGTAAGTTTTATAGGCTGTTCTTTATTCCAAAGTTCATAGGAAGTATTCTGGAATTCTAGTGCAAGTTGAACTAATGAAATCTAATTGCTGCAAGATACATAAAAGATTAATGCTCTGAATTTCTCAGTCTTGTCTTCTGAACTTTAGACTTCTTCAAATAAATAACATAAATGTGAGAATCATTATAAAGGCAAGTGACATCCATAGTATCTTTCTAATTCTGAGCACTCCAGATCAGTTTTTTAAATTATTTGGAAAGTTGTAGTTTTTAAAGATACGCTCTGTCTTAAAGCTTCACTACCGCCTAGTAAAAGGCCGCCATTCCCTGCTGGAGCCCACACTTGTGTAATGCAGAACCAGCAAACTGACTTTGATAATCTAATAACAATGGTGAAGGAGAAGTGTGGGGCGGGGAGGGGGGAGGTGTCTGGGGTAGGGTTACGGACAGGGTTCCCGTTTACAAGTCACAATCTCTTTACTTGGTTTGAGACACTTACTTTGCCCTCATTCCCTTACCTTGCCAGAATGTCAACATTGTGAATGTCGACAGCCATAATGTTGACACGATAACTTAGACTTAGGGTTAGGCTGCAATGAGGTTAGGTTTAGGCTAAAATATAATTTTCAACATTCTAACTCTCAACATTCACAGTGTTGACTGTCTGAAAATGCCGACACTGTCAGCGTTGACAATATGAATGTTAACATCATGAATGTTGACAGTCAGACCATATCAATATTTTGTGTCGACATCTTATAGCATACCCAAAAGGCAATATTACCCAATTTATTATGGTATGAAAGGCATAACATTTCCAAACTTTCCTGGGTAATTAGCACCATTTTCAAATGTTGGGGAAGATGTATTAAGTCTGGAGAAGTGATAAAGTAGCGATAGATAAGTGGAAGGTGATAGCACACCAGCCAATCATTGCAGGTTTGAAAAATTAACATTAGGAGCTGATTGGCTGGTGCGTTATCACCTTCCACTTATCACTTCTTTATCACTTCTTCAGGCTTAATACATCTGCCTCGTTGTTAAAAGCTATTTCCCATAATGTAAGTGAGCTTTAACAATGGGCTTTGCAATCTGCGCATTCACGGAATGTCTGCCATGCATGCTCAATAGCATCCTGCAGGGTTAACCAGGAAAGAAGTGCACAAAAATGTCACTATGAGGACAGTGCTTGGGTGGGACATCCTCTCTTCCCAAAGCGCTGTTCCGGTAGCTCCACAACATCAGATCTAATACATTTCTTAAATAGTAAATAGGTCTGTAAGCCTTTACTCGACATTGTTATTTGTAGCTTGTCAGTTCATTTTTACCACCTTGCACAGCAAAAAATACAGGTTGTCTCATTATCATAGGAATATCTGCACTGAACAGCCCTGAAACAACAGCAGTGGTTTAAAGAAATCACTGAGATGCAATTTGGATCAACATGAAATTGAGCTGGTGGCCACAAACAGCCAAAAAATAAGTCATTTCATGGAGATGCATCAATAATATATAGAGCCCAGCTCAGATTTATTATCCACACTGACAGTTTGCAAAGATATTGCTGTAATAATGCCACAGCAGGGAACACCTAAATTAAAAATGTTAATTAAAATATCCTTTGCTTCTCCTGTATCATGCATATGATGTAATATGCAAATATCCCTGCTGTAATTGCCTGGCACATAGCCTCTCAGCAGGCTCTGCATCTTTGTATCCAGCAAAATCTCCTTTGTGCACAGCTCGGAGATTTCAGCATAGTTTCATAGGATGAATATGATCTTTCTCTATTCTCTGCCATTCAAAAATTCTCACACATAGGAAACATGCCAATAGTATTTTTAAACATATCAATATTATAGATTGATTGATAAATGTTGGTAATATCATGGTCCAACAATCAGGAAAATAAGATTATTGACCTGTTGTGCTGTGCAATAAAGTCTTGTCAGCATCATGGAAGTTGTAGAAAGTTCATTAAAGTTCATCAAAGTAAACAATCATTTTCTTAGAACCTTTGCAAGACACGGTGCTCCACCTGTATGCTAAATATATAGTTACACTTTATTGCCGGTTTCAGTTTTACTAATCAGAGTTGACATTTTCACCCACATCTATTACGCTGAGTAATTTTCTGTGTAACGCTTTATGGCAGTAAAAGGCACCGTATTACAATGACAGAGAAGCAGCGGCATCATCCTGTACTGGCTGTACTCCAATCCTCTAATGAACCAGGGACTTTATAGCAGGTTCTCAACAATGTAGAAAGGTTCTCAAAGAACTATAAGCCCTAATATACCAGCCTAGCTGCTGTGAGACATCAGCAAGTTACATTACAGATATTCCGAAAAGTTCCCATAACATGACTGAAGTTGTACGCACTCTTATTATTATTAGTTCTAGCAATAATCTTATGTTCTTCTTTAGCTCAAACTGCCCGTTATTTTGTATTATTATTATTATTATTATTATTACTACTACTACTGTAAAAACAAAGGGTAGGAGGACTCATGGTCACCAGACAGCTTACAATCTAGGACGGTATCCGATTACCAGCGATGAAACTTGAATTTTCCAAATTTTTCACTGTGCCGTCTTATTGGGGCTAGTAGAGTACCCCCAGACAAAACAATTACCCGCAGTCAATGTAATTGGATACTGCCCTAGTGGGCAAAGGGTTCAGCTGATATAAGTGTGGAAATTGGGACTATTGTGTGGCTACATTCTATGGGTAGGATAGGTGGGAGTTAGGTAGACGCTAACAAAAATTTACATTAGTTTAAAGCTTTGAATGCCAGGGGGTGATTTGATCAGGTTTGGTATATATGGATAGGAAGCAGCATGTATATTAGAGTATGTAGAGTATGCAGAATAAACAATTTTAAACTTCACATTGGGCCTAAGTAGCTTGATTTACTGGTAAACAGTATTTACAAGTTGCTTCCATATATATATATATATATATATATATATGTTTACCCTGCAGAATACCAAAAATATGTCCTGTATATTCACAGAAAACGTTCTTCTCCACAGAACACAGACTCGGTACAAGAAATATACAGATAGAAATGCTACATATATGTAGTCCTTTCTTACAGAGCAGCTTGCATTTTAAAAGTAGCTGTTGTTTATACAGCTTATCTGTTCCCATTACAACTGTTAAAAATGATATATTATATTTATATCTGTAATATTATTTATGTATTATTTATTTATATACCCACAGCATACCTGTATCCATTCTTTAACTGTGTCCTCGCCAGGTGTCCATCCATTCTCATTATAGTTCAGCCTTGACCTCTCTGAAGACCAGTTGGTGCTATACTGTGAGGACACTGTGATTTGATCCGAAGTGATCTCCCCAGATTCCATTCCTAGGGGTTCTTTGCACTCAAAATCTTAAAAATAATAAACATGTATAAGGTCAATTAGGCATATTGGATAGCATAAGTGAGAAACGATGTAGTCCAAATACAATGGTGGGTCATGATCAGCTGGATTTCTTGTAACATATATTATATTGGGTGATTATTGTGTGACCAGTGGTCAGGAGACCACCAGTCAGCATACCTCCGCCAGTAACCCGGCAGCGGAATGCCGGGGGGGGGGGGGGGGGGGGAGGTCGCATAGCTGCATCCAATTATGTCCCATCTGCTTAAACATGCAGCACTTGACTTCAACACAAGGAGACACAGGTCTTTTTACTAAGCCTTGGAGAGTGATAAAGTGGAGGGGGATAAAGTACCAGCCAATCAGCTCCTATTTGCCATATCACAGGTTGGGTTTGAAACAATGACAGGAGCTGGTTGGTTGGTACTTTATAGCTTTCAACTTTATCTCTCTACAAGGCTTAGTCAATAGATTCCAATATGTTACAGTTGACTTTAAATTGCTTTTTTGGTGGGATAACAAAGTAATGCTGGTGTGCTATAATTCAGAAGAAAACTAAAGGTAGAACTTAGAATGGATAATGCATAAAACATGAAGCAATTAATTATGTTCTCCATATTTGTGCTGCTAATGTTCTTCAGTTCATGCTGTGCATACAGCCCTATGTCTCATTTATATTGTAGATTTCAGGGTTGTCCAACATGACACTCTTATCTATCAGAGGTTTAAAGTAATATATGATTTGGTTTCTGTGTAATTGGAGGTCACATACGAGAGCTTTGAAGCTAACTGGCTTGCTATTACAAATACTAACCCTACTCTGCAAGGAAGCCAGGGCATTGCTCTTCCATGACAGTGGAACGGAACTGCGAAGGACAGCATAATCTTTTCCAGTTGTTCTTGACCATGTACTTCAGAAGTAACAAAACTCAAACTTAACCTCCATCAATGAATCACAGAGGCCCACTCTGTTAAGATAAGCAGGTCTTATGTTCGGCCCCCACAGGGCATGTCCATATTTTATTTCCTTTTTTCAAAGGACATCTTTAACAAATCTATAAGTATTTCTATAGTTGTGATGTAGATCAATGAAGCAATCAGAGCACCATGACTAGAGTATTCCATAAATGATTGCAAGGTTAAACTAATGGAGTTCATGACAATTTTTTTATAACCACTAGAGGCACTATCCCATGTAAATTTATAAATAATGTTTGCTTTAGTAATGGGTGTTGTGCATGTTGCTATAGATATCAGTTCTGGGCCTGTTTCTACTACACTGGCATAGAGATGAACTTGCCTAGAGTACCACCATTCTGGTGGCAGAAGAACAAATACGTTAATCATAGATCTTTTTCCATGTTTATGTCCTTATGTCTACATCAGTTTCACACTTAACGGCCTATTTATCATTTATGGCAAATTATGGTTGATCATTACCATTCCTTCTTGCCATGATTTACAATGGGAATAACATTTGGAGCATTTTTTATTGTTCTTCAGCTGGGGCAGTGCTTGCAAAAGGCTGCTGTTCTGGCAAATGTTAAAGCTTCTTTACCAGAGATTGACAGCAGCTACTGTATTTCTGTCCATGTGCGACCTTAGGTCAAGCATGTGCATGGTGAGAGCCAACGGGAAAGACTGTGCTTGTTTTTAAGCTTCATAAATAGTTTAATCAGTACGTCCCCACAAAACGTAAGGTGACGCCATTGTGTAAAGATCTTTCAATTAATGCAATGTCTCCTGTGCCTTTCCTAAATAAGTAGATGTTTTACTCACACAGCGCTGTTTGCACAAGGTTATTGGGGGCAGTGGAGGCAGATACATTGGGAGGGGGGGGGGGGGGGTGTACCAAGCTTCCAAGCTTCCTAAAGAGTAGACAAGGTGAGAAGTTTCCCACAGAAATCAATCAGATTCTAGTTAGCATTTATCAAGTGCTCTATAGAAAAGTTATTTCGTCATTACGTCAACATTCAGAATGTCAGCACCTGAATGTTGACATTGTCAATAGTATATTCTATAAATTGATAGGTAGGGGCTGCTTAGTTGCTATGGGCAACTTCTCCACTTCTTTACTCTTTAGAAGGCTTGATAAATCTCCCTTAGGTGACCTGTTCTCTGCAGTAGTTGTGCAACAAGAAGTGACCTGGCAACTAATAACTAGCTTTTTTGTTTGTCAGTAAGGCCTGTATTTCTTTTTTGCTTGTCAGTAAGGCCTGTATGCCAGCTAGTTAATGTTGTTTTAGTTTGGACATGACACAGCTGCTCTAAGGATAAAACATAGAAAACATTGGGGTCTATTTACTAAGCTTTGGACGGAGATAAAGTAGAAGGAGATAAAGTACCAGCAAATCTACTCCTAACTGCTATGTCACAGGCTGTGTTTGGAGGTGATTGGCTGGTACTTTATATATCTCCGTCCACTTTATCTCCATACAAGGCTTAGTAAATAGAACCCATTATAGCTCTGTCAAATTCGACACTGTTGGAAAGTGAAACAAGTCTGAAGCAATTAATATTTGGTGGATATTGCATTTACAAGACAAACATGAGACATCTGAAAAATGACTGTCTCTTTAACAAGCGAATGGATGATCTTGCCTGTTTGTTAATGTATGCTGCAATGCTTGTTTTATAAGTCTCTAGTTCTTGAGAATAGCTGATTTATTTAGAAGTGTATTTAATGTTTTATGTAACTGGTTATGCACTAGAGTATATAACAAATTCATAGTTAGCTACATGATGCAGTTCTGACCTTCTTCTGCGCTGCTCGGCAAGGCGGTGAAATTAGCAGAGAATCCTTCCTTTGCGATTGCATTGTCCGTGTGAAAGTACATGGAGAGTATTCCAGTTGAGGAACGAATACGTCCCGGAGTGTTCTGACCACAATAACGCCCAATATGAGGACCCACTGGCAGACAAGAAAAAAAAAAAAAAAAAAAACAGATTGATTAAAAAATATATATATTTACAACCATATCTATAAAATGAAGTATATATATATATATATATACACACACACATACAGTATATAAACATGATTTGATAATAATTTTGTCCCTTACAAATTACTTTTCACTGAAAGTCTTATGCATAAAGTGTATTGGTGCTAATCCAAGTTCTCACAGCTCTGTATGGTATCATTGGTTATCTGTCTCAAAGGCCGATCAGCCCCAATTATTATGTGATACTAAAGTATATTCTATTGACAGTGGGTAATATTAGGTGGTACAAAAGGTGCTGCCTCGTTTTAAATGCATTGGCAATAAAGTACATTGTTTAAAATGGCCTAAATAGAAACACCTTCAATGATTTCTCTGACTTGAAAATATTCCTATCCTGGACACTTTACTTTGCTGACACAAATGCAATTGTCACACCCAGATTACATACAAAATAACAATGATTTGCAATGATTTGATTGCAGAGTGGACCTTTTTCCCATCTATAACTTACTGATACATTACTAGGCAACTTAGCTGTTATGAAACTAGTCTACAACTGCCAGTATGCTCTGGTGGCTATTGGTTAATAGAGCATGCTGGGACTTGTAGTTTCACAGCACTTAGAAAACCATAGGCTCTCTACATTTAACTATACCTTATCTTTAATATTGCATGACCAAAAAAAATCAAATGTTGCAAAAAAATTTTTGGGAAGAAGAACAATGGACAGTGATACTTATTTGAGATGATACATTTTGGTATATTTTACTTCCTTATTATGGTAATGAGCTTTGGTTTGTAGTGTAGGCTTTCCTCTTACTAGAGTGCCTTATTATTATTATTATTATTATTATTATTATTATTATTATTATTATTACAGGTTGAGTATCCCTTATCCAAATATTCCGAAATACGGACTTTTTTGAGTGAGAGTGAGATAGTGAAACCTTTGTTTTCTGATGGCTCAATGTACACAAACTTTGTTTAATGCACAAAGTTATAAAAAATATTGGCTAAAATGACCTTCAGGCTGTGTGTATAAGGTGTATATGAAACATAAATGCATTGTGTGCTTAGATTTAGGTCCCATCGCCATGATATCTCATTATGTTATGCAGTTATTCCAAAATACGGAAAAATCCCATATCCAAAATACCTCTGGTCCCAAGCATTTTGGATAAGGGATACTCAACCTGTATAATATAACTTTCTGCATGATCCAATAAAATAAACAAACAAAAACAACAAACACATATCTGATATTGTCATGTGCAGCACAAGTGACTGGAAAATCTCTACTTCACAGTCCCAATAATAACAGATATAGGCCTAAATTTATCAAGCCATGAAGAGTGATAAATTGCACAGTAATAAAATACCATCCAATCAGCACCTGTCATTTTTCAAAGACAGCCTGTAACATGGCAGTTAGGAGCTGATTGTCTGGTACTTTATCACTGTGCAATTTATTACTCTCCAAGGCTTGATAAATCTGGGCCATAGTTCATAAACAAGATAATTGTTTTCTGTGAACTGATCTGAGCTAAGAGGCCGTAAAGCAGAGTTTGCTACCTTGAATCAGCAACGGGATTGGAAACACGCACAATGGGCCTGATTTATGCAGCGATGTTCACACAGTTTTCCCATAGTGGGAAAACTGGGCATCGGCAGGACCGGTACTGTGCATGTGCAGCTCTGGTCCTGTGTCCTCACATGCAGTGCGGCTGCAGACGTCAGGTGAGTGATAGTTGAGGGGGAGGCGATGGGCTGTGTTTCACAAAACAGAAGTGTGTCGCCTCGTGTTGTGGGAGTGCCGAGGTCTGCCCGGCAGAGGAATTGCTATGGTCATTCTGAGTAACTTGATGCGTAGAGTGATGCGATGCTGTGTCCTCAGATGCAGCAGCGGATCACAGAAAGCAGCCAGGAAGCATCTACCCAAGGCGCCCTCTGCTGCATTAGCATTATTTAGCACAGTAGATAAATATAAAGACAAAGCTACTGTGCTACTGCGTCCTTCCATGAATTAGGCCCTATTTATAGGCTAAATATAATATCTCTTTAATCTGGGACACTTACGATTTACATAGGTCCTGTGGCTGGCTAAATTCAAGTTTGCATTTCACCTGCTTTTCACCAGAACCTGTGTAAATCATAGGTGTTCCAGATGAAAGAGATATTATGGCAAGCCTACCCATGTAGTATGTCTACTAGAAAACAAATATCGCCAAAGTAGCAGTAGCGCCAAGTTCCTTTACACACAATGTAGTTGGAAAAAATATATATTGTATTTTTTTTCTTGCACTTAAAACTTCAATCAAAAATCTCCCCACACCAGCCAAATTAGTATCCCCAAAGGAGACACGTGATGAGAAAATACCAACCCACGCTAATACCTCATCACTATTTAAAGACACGTTTGTCTGAAAGCTAATTGTATCAGCTATGGATGTGAGCTTGGAGAATTATGGGTCTGAGGCACAAATGGGGTAAATCCTGAGCTAAACATGGCACCCCTCCTGCTCTGAGGGATGGAGTTCTCCTTTAAACTTTGGGCCTGATTCAGGGGCACACGCAATGGCGATATGGACACAGCTGGCCGATGGTTATAGTACTGCACTTTTTCTGTGTCGCACAGCACATGTGCCACAATGACGGTCACAAACAGGATTAAAATGAAGAGTTATTAACAGACTGTGGGCATTTGGAGGAGGTAACAGGGAATAGTGACAAAAAGGCAGATGAGTCGCAGCCAGTATCTGCCAGTAATTGTTTCTTCCGATGCAGATTCACTGGTTCCGGCATATTAGTTCAGATGGCCATTCTGAGAAACCTGAGCCTTTATCAGACTCAGGTCAATGTTGCGTCTTTGTACGCAAGACACAAAATGGAGGCACCGATTGTGGGAGTGTCAGCACACATCCCTGGCAGCTGCGCAATTTGCACATTTTCGCATGGCCAGTGCCAAAAAAAAAATAAGTAGCAATGGCGGGAATAGCGTGCCCCTCTTATTCTGGCTATTTGTCATGACTTTATATACGTATATATGTGCAGTATACAGAGATCAATAATTATGCAGGCAAACAAGCAAATCTTTTGCTTTCCTCTAATGGGTCCTACACACTGGCAGATCTCACTGCACGATATGAACGTTTTCGTTCATTAATGAATGAGAACTCATTCATATCATGCAGTGTGTAGGCACCAACGATTAACAATGCGCGGCCCCGCGCTCGTTAATCATTGGTGCCCCGTCGCTTATGCATGCAGGCCAATATGGACAATCTTGTCCATTAGCATGCACTGCTATGGAACCGGGTGACGGGGGGAGTGAAGAAACTTCACTCCCCCCATCACCGTCGCCCTTCGGCCGTATCCGCCGTCGGGGAGCTCGGCGGCAGATCACCGAGTGTGTAGGGCCCTTAATTGTAACCATGTAACAACATAAAACGTAACTCTCCGTATACATGTTTCGGCAGTAATACAAATACTGTTCACTTTACTTCTTGCAAGACTTGTCAAGTATAACTTGTTAGCAGACAGTATAATAAGCAGTAATTAAGTCCTCTATGTATAGAAATTACAGGGTAACACATGAACACTATGCTATGATCATGTGGTTTTAATCAGAAGGTCTGTGTACGGACTGCATTTTGAATGAATCGTTTATAGTGAATTTACATGTTAACTATCCAGTACAAATTGATAACATTACAACAATATTAGACAAGTTAAATTGGGTAATTTTACAGAGAAAACAATAGAAAACAATAGAAAACGACCGACATAGGTAGAAATATAAAAAATAGCTATTAAAATAATTAACAAAATAGAGATTATATTTTCATGACGAATGGAGCCACTGACTAAAAAGGATGAACGGATGACATGAAAATTACAGTAATTAAAAACATTAATTATCAAGTGGCCATCTTTTATTAATTTCTGCTGCAGATAAATTAAAGTTTTTTTTCTCGTCCTAGAAGAAAGCCATTCTGGCCTTGTGAGATGGAAGAGTGCAGTCACTGAACTCAGGTGCCTTCTCTGACGCATAGACAAGTTGGCCATTGAGTGTGAAACAGAAGGACGTTGTTGGGTTGGGAGCTGTGATTGAAGAGCCTGTTTATGACTCACTGACTTATAATTCTAAAGGATTTATTTGGGATGTCTACATTGAGTTTGTCTGGATTTTGCCCCCTGGACATCTCAGTGCTTTTCTCTCTCTGCGATTATTTAGTCAGGAGTCAGCAGTACAAGATCATACAAAGAAGTATTGAATTTCTTTGCACGGGCATTCCCCAGCTAGCTAATACAATATTGATCTGAAGAGAACTGGATGAAGCACAAATTATTAATCAGGCTTACAAATATGAAAAAAAAAAAAATACTATCATGCTATTTCCACCATGACTGTAATTAATACGCACAATGGCATAAATATCATTCTTTTATCATTGTGTGGGGCTCCTGGTTCTTCTGTGGAATTTTTTAAATGACTCTATTATTGCATGTTTACTAGAAACAACATATTTCCTAATCTTGTTGGACATATTGAATCCACGAACCATGGAAAATTATCCACTTAGATTCCAAGTGTATCTATTATTAACGCTTATAATTAACAACTGTTGCCCAAATGTCTAGTCAACGGTAGATGAGAGGAAGTAATTAAACCCAGCTTATTTCCCTGTAGCTAATTATATACATATATTTATATGACCTTTCACTTTCCAATTTATCGAAGAGTCCCAGTTGGAATAAACCATATACTGTCAATTCAAGGGAAACTAAATGGAGATTCTGTTTGCATGATGTACTGCCTGCAGATTAAGCAGTAATAAAAGCAGCTTTATATAGTCAGTATTTATGTCAGTGGTATGTCACTTTTCTTCAGATGAAATGAGCTGTCTTCCATTGATGACCAACACTGGCCACGACAATGGAAAAAATGTATCAGATATTGTAGGCGTAGGCAATCCTTGCACTAGGGTCACAAGGTACACAATCCCCTCCTTCTTTGCACACCGCACTGTCTTCCTCTCCTGTCCCACCTCCTTCCCTTCCAGGTGAGACTTGTGCGGCACACTAGACCCTCTACAACTGGAGAACCCAAGTGTTGCCTGGATACTCAGTGCAGCCTGGGACTCTGGTGAGTGAAAGCCAACCAGCTCCTGTCATTTTCCAAACATAGCCTGTAACATGGCAGTTAGGAGCAGACTGACTGATACTTTATCTCCATCCATTTTATCTCTTTCCAAGGCTTAGTACATAGACCCAGTCCCGATCTGTCCCGCTGTCCCAATACAGTAGTAAGGGGGAGTTAAATTTACACCAAATATTTGGAGCCTGACAACGGGAACCTTTGCCATCTTCAGATGGCGTTTGTTTCAGCACCCCTACTCCTTTCTATAGGAAGGAGGTCGGGGGTTGTGAAGAGGGATCTGATCAGATCCCTTCACCCGTGTTCGGCTCCTTTTGCTGACACTGAGTTCTTTGGCACATGTGGGAATCCAAGTTCATGCATGTGCACTAGCACTGCTGATCCAGTCAGTTGATAGGATTCTGCATCTTCCGGTTATCTCCCCCAAAGGCTGACTACTTGTTACTCACGTTGCTAATAAATCCTCTGTGCGTATGCTATTACTAATTATTCAATGCACGTGCACAATGTGGTTTTGGTGCCTGTGCAGTGGAAAAATCGATCCGCTGTGTCCGGCTTCTACACTGCATGTCCTTTTGAATCAGATCCATTACAGTATCTCATTATCCTTATACAGGCGCAAAACAGGCATTTTTAGAAATATGGGAGTTCCCATAAGCGAGATGTAAATATATTTTACCATACTGAGATATGATCCGAAATTAATGTAAATAAGAAACAATACCATTCATCAATCAATCATAAACACTATTTATATTAATATTCATTTATCATATTTTAATTTCATGCTTAAAAGCATGGAATGAAGAACAATGTGTAGAAAAACAGGTAAATTGATAAGAAATGTGTTTCAGCACAGGTGATGGCAATCATACATAAAGAGGAACAGAGCATTATGTCCCTCCTAAAGAGGGTCATGTTGGGAGGTATGCATACGTATTGGCGCTCCCCCAAATCCTCATTGAGCGCTTACCTCCGATACCCGAGGTGACTTTTCTGCTGCCGCACAGCCGCAGCGTGTTATGCTGTGCGCTGTCCAAGCCGGCTCTTCACTGATGCATTACTGGGAGGAGGGGTGTCCATGCTGAGCCTGCTGGAACATCCACGCCTCCTCCCAGTAAATGCTCCCCCTCCCCACCTGCACCTCTGTCATATTTGGTTGGGACACTGCCAGAAATCTAAAATCATTGTTTTATCCTCAATGATGTGGAAATGACAATATAAAAGCGAACAATTGACTGTGAAAATTGCAATCAATACAAAGCCTATAGATATTTCACGTATTGTTCTACAGTTGCATTATCAGCTCTTTTACATTTGAAGTATTGCTTTATGAAGTTGTTTACAGGTTATTTATTTATTTTTAGTCTGCTCCAGTTTGGATTGGTCCAGTAATCTCTAGCCTACTCCATTCCATCATTTATATATGCTCATTACTTTGAGATCTGCAAGTCTCAATGACAGCAAAGTTAGACAAGAAGCAGAGGAAGTTGAGATAAAAGAGATTAATAGAGCGTTTAATTTGCTATGGCATTAACATCTATTGGAAGACACTGTCTTTTGTGCCTTCATTCAGAAATGTGTTTATTTTATTGATTTAATCACGGAAGCCCTGCCAAGCCAATAGTTCTGAAACTGTATGCATATTCTAAATTACTTTTTATTCTCAATACCACTGACATGATCCGTAAGTGCCGGAGAGCTGAAGACACAGCAGAGCTGTGAGGATTTCCTTCATAGTCTGTCATGTTTTTAGAGGTTCATATCAGACAAACATAACATGTTTCGGAAAAATTGTATTACTTAGGAAACAGATCATATACTTGTAAACGACCAACTCTTACAATAATGTACTTTAAGTGTTTCCAGGCCTAAAAAAACGCAGGTTACACAGATAGACCAAACAAAGGAATAGCAATTACATTTTGCCTTTGAGTAACATAACAAAAGCCATGCAGCCAACAATTAAAATAAAAAATTCAAACCTTGCTCATGTAAACTGTAAATAAGTGCTTTCTATGTATAAACAGAATGGTACTGGCCGCTTCCCAGACATTGCCCTGGTAGATCAGAGTCAACAAAGTTTATCCTAAATTACCCAGATGCCTTTCACTATAACGATATACATAGGGATATAGTCATCTCCACTTACAATCACCATACCTCCCAACTGTCCCAATTTTCGGGGGACAGTCCTGTTTTTGTAGGACTGTTTCGCTGTCCCACCCGCAGGCCACAGTGTCCCACGGTGGTGGTGGTGGGGCAGTTAGGAGGCTCCAGACACTCGGTACTCTGCTCAGTTCAGAGCAGAACAGCGGTGAATAGACGCTGTGTGCATGCGCACAGCATCTAGTCACTAGAGACAGAGGGACAGGGAGCATGCCAGCAGCTCACAGAGCGCTGGCCATGCCCCCATACTGATGGAAAATGGGGGCGTGGCTAGCGATCACGTCACTCCTGCAAAACCACGCCCTCTTTTCTATAGGCCACGGCCCCTTTCCGGGCAGGCATGGCTTCGACGCGCCAATGTGTCCCTCCTTCTCTTCTCCCAATGTTGGGAGGTAGGCAATCACTGACGGGCTCTGCCAAACAATTTATATATCATACCTCCTAAATGTCACGATTTGGGCTGGATAGTCCCATTTTCCAGGGACTGTCCTGCTGTCCCACCTGCGGGCTGCAGTGTCCGGCGGTTGTGGGGAGGCAGTTGGGAGACCCTTTCTCACTTGCTGCTCTGCTCAGCTGAGCAGCAGTGAACAGCCGCTGTGCGCTTCACTGGGAGAGAGGGACTGGGGGAATGCCAGCAGCTCACAGAGCACTGGGCATGCCCCCACAGTGATAAAAATGGGATGTGGCTCATGATCATGTCACTTCCCAGGAAGCCATGCCCCCTAACCACAAGGTCACGCCCCCTAATTTCGAATGCACACCTTCCACATGTGCAAATGTTCCTCCTGCAGCCACCACAAAGTTGGGATGCTATAACACATTATTTACTTAGATAGCACCAGTACATTTTTAGATAACACCATCATATTCCGTTGTGCTTTACAGTAATAAAATAAGACTGGATAAGACGCTGTAGATTACCGCAGGCTAATTGATCCCCCGAGGCTATCCAGTTAGACCCAAAGGCAGGAGTTATTGGGATATTTTTTCATCTTCCTCGAAAAAAAAAAAGATAACTAGCAGGTTAATGGGTGTCACAATCTTGTTAACCGCAAATCCGTAAGCTTTTCACGGATTCTGCATGTTAACACCCGTTAACTCATGTTACCGTCCGTTAACATACTACTTTAATTGGTGTTAACAAGGCTGTCGGGAGAAAAAGGGATTACAAATGAAAAGTCCCAGTTGTTAAATCCAGAGGCTAGCGGCTAGCTCCCAAATTTTACCGGCGGTAATTTACCGCGGGCGATTGAATTCTGACCAAAGAGGTAAGAGGGCTCTGCTCGCAAGCTTACAATCATTTAATAAGAGGGGGATGACAGAGCAAATATGAGGATGGCCTAGGGTAATGTTGAATGTCATTTAGTATATTTTAGGGATTAGGGTCGAAATTATGAAAAACTCCTTATTTATTCATATCACTAAGTCCCAAGTGTTCCAGAAAATAGACCCTATACCACACAGACAGACATACATTATAAATATCTTTTATTTATTATTTGTAGAGAAGCAATAAAAAGCGCATTATAACTGTAATATACAGACAGCATACACTTTGCTGGCATAACAATGGCTACTTGTTTTCCATCGCAGAATGTGTAAGTGACAAACTTGTGAAGTGTTCCGGATCCAGCATGAGGTGAGAAACCTTAATCAACGTGCCTGCTGCAGATTGCTTTAGCAAGAGACCTACAGCTGCGTGTGTAAAATAATATGTTGTGAATCTCCGAGAAGGGATTTCTGGCTAAAAATGAGGAAGCCAGACACCTGTACACGTCCGCTCTACACCTGACCTTAGAGTAAAGGACGCATGTGTTTGTTTTTATGTTTCAACAGGTTGATCTTTATTCAGATTCTTAAGCTTGTGACCCAATTCTACCGTTATTACTTCTTAAATGAGCCCCTGAAGGCTATATGCAAATATGTGCCCTGGAACATAGGAATCTATGAATAATGAATGCAACACTACCAAGTGAATATCGCTGTACTTAATTAACTATCTACAAAACTAAGCCACAGGTAAAATATAATTGAAATTGTTGCTGAGCCATAAATTGTACAGTGGCGACTGTAAAATAAGAGCATAAATAAATGTATAAAGAACTGGCATTGCCGGGAGTGGATAAAAGTTTGTCTTCTGCTTCTAGATCATCACAGATACATGGAAGTCTGGTACATACATGAGCAACAGAGGAGTATTAATTCACTTCTGTAAGTCAGGCAAAACCTGCGGCTCACCCTCCACCACTGAGTGACAGGTTCATTATGCAATTTGACAACAAATGATTGGTGAAGGTGGATAAGAATTGTGTAAATAAGCTAAACTTTGCTATTGTTCTACCAATATAGGGGGTCATTCCGAGTTGATCGTAGCTGTGCTAAATTTAGCACAGCTACGATCATGAACTCAGACATGCGGGGGACGCCCAGCACAGGGCTAGTCTGCCCTGCATGCCAGTGGCGTCCCTCTCCCCCCCCCCCCCCCCGAAGAAGTGCAAAAGCATCGCACAGCGGCGATGCCTTTGAACTTCAAGAGTAGCTCCCGGCCAGCGCAACTTTAGCGTGCTGGCCGGGAGTTACTCATCGCTCCCCAGCCCGCAGTGGCTGCGTGTGATGTCACGCAGCCGCTGCGGGCCACTCCCCGCACGGTCCGGCCACGCCTGCGTTGGCCTGACCGCGCCCACGAAACGGCGGTCAAATGCCGCCATTTCGCCCCTTCCGCCTGTCGATCAGGCAGAGGCGATTGTAGTGCAGCGACGGGCGGCCATGCGCCGTCGCACTACGGCGTCGGTGCATGTGCAGTACTGACCCTATCGCTACGCTGCGAAAAAATGCAGCGTGCGATCGGGTCAGAATGACCTCCATAGTCATTCACTGCCGGGCTTCAGAATGAAAAATTATGAAAAAAAATGTTCCATAGTATATCGGTGGGTTGCTATTGGGAGACCGGAGGCCGGTATCCCGGAGGTCAGTAAGCCTTGCGGGCTCGGTGGTTCGCTGCGCTCGCTACAGGTTCTATTCCCACTCTATGGGTGTCGTGGACACCTAGGAGTGGGAATAGTCCCTGTTAGTCAGCATGCCGACTGTCAATCTTTCCCCCGCTTGGGATTCTGCTGTCGATATAGTGACTGCTTACCTATATGGTTGCCCACTTTTGCACACTCTTTCCTTAATTGATCTTGCCCCCCTGCCCTCTTGCCATACTTACAGTAACTACCCTCTAAGCATGTCTGTGAAACTCCTGAATTTCAGCAAGTCCTCCTGGAATCCTGAGAGAGTACACCAAACTCCAGGATCCCAGCCACTTCACCGTGGGTTTGATGACACGATTTGCATTGAATTGCGCCACTGAACCGTGCCCCTGCTACGTGATACTGCCATTGTGCATATCGGGCTTAGTGAACTGAATTTGAATTTGACTTCACTGCAGAAGTCAACAGTGGGTAAACTATTTACATAGGATTCAGTGTATTTTGGTCTCTAGAAATATTGCTGCTTGCTAACTTAGTAAAAGAGATACAATTTAAGATTGTGGTTAATTCTTCTAAAAATGTCTTGACAAAACTCCATTTACTAACTTCCGCTCGACTAAATAAAAAAACTGTAGTTCTGCTATTTATTTCTTCATTACTCAATACCATTCTGAGCATCTGTCTCTGGAGACAGGTAGGTACTAATAATAAGAGCCAGTTTCTGTATACTGGATGTTATTAGTCTCTGTTCAGTATCTCTTTGCATCTGTTTGTGTATCCCATGTGTGTGTCTGTCTGAGA